>NW_026974140.1:3255000-3855000 GCF_037042905.1 Lytechinus pictus | reverse complement strand
CTGTCTGTTTATACTACACCCTGTATATTGTTTATTTCATTTTCAACAGAACAAAGTAAATGGTCATATATAACTACAATGACATTTGCAAAATATACTTATACAAACAATTAACAATATGAACTGAGGTACGTACAATATATGACATTTTTCCATAAGCAAATTATGTGTGAGTGTACAAAATACTTGACAGAATGAAGTGTTTCATAAGAAGCTTCTACTACTATTATTTATTTCTAATGATTTTTCTCGTACAGACACTCTGTAAAGGTTTGATCTTGCTGAGGAATCGAGGATTAGTCTCACCTACTAGTCTCTTAGGATTATTCTTTGAGCTGTTCCGTTGCCAAGACAAGGTCCTTCGCAAGATGTTGTATGATCACATTGTCAATGACATCAAGCGCACCAATGCCAAACACAAAGACAATAAGCTTAATACAGTGAGTTTTTCACAGTTGAAGTCCATATAATTTTCCGTAAATCCAAAGAATTTCATTATGAAATTCAGATATCTTTGTCAGATGAAATATCTTGAAAATTAATTTGTTTGAAAGAAGCAGTCTGAAAAGCAATATTGGTAAAAGTTATAATTTAAAAAATTACAAAATTTTCTGTAACATTAAGATTTGGTCAAAGATAAATTATGATTTGCTTTTAAAAAAAATCTTTATAGTGTACCTGTAGAACCACTTTAAGCATGGAATTGGAAGAAAATTCAGGATACAATCTTTTTAGATAGTTTTAAGCTTTTAAGAGAGCTATCGTCAGAGGAAATTAACCTTCCAATAGAGGGCATTAAATCTGATTAAATGGTCTTAAAGTTGTCAGCTTTACTTATTGAATTCAGATTGTATGCGTAATTAGTAAATATAGTTTCTTCTTCTTGACAAAGGAGAGTTTACTTGATTTTATATGCAGACTGGGCTTCAACTATTTTTAAATCTCTTTTGTTAGTTCATTTTTCTTGACACAAATTTGCATTTTTTTTCTTGTATGAACAGACACTTCAAAACTTCATGTATACCATGCTGACGGACAATAGTTCAGTGGCAGCCAAGATGTCACTTGATGTGATGATAGAACTTTATAAGAAAAATATTTGGTAAGTTGGACTAATGATTCAAAAAGAATATTCTCTGTGCACATATTTGTTCTATTGTACATTACACCAAGCTCAGTCATTTTGTCATGAATTGAGCATGTACAGCATGCAAGGTCCCAGTATCACAAAAGTGGGCATGAATGAATGTTTGGTTTAAAAGAGTGATTAACCAATCAGATTTTTGTTTGTCATTTGCAATAGAACACAAATCTTGTGTAACAGGCCAGGGATACATTTTCATTTTGGGCTATTATTCCTTCTGTGATTTAGCGACATATCACCAACAAGTTTTTACCATATCCTTCTCTTCTAGATGTGATCCTCTCTAGATTTTTTTCATCTTTCTTTTCACAACTTGGTCCCATCTCCTTGTGGGTCACCCCCCCTTGTCTCCTGGCATTTCAATTGAGATTACTGTAGTGATGGAATTGTTTGGTTTTCACACAGTATCTCATTCTTACACAAAGTCTTTTTATTGCTTTGCTTTATTTGAAAGAAGTTATTAAAATGTTTTCATGTTTGTATTTGATTTGTTTTGTCAGGAATGATACAAAGACAGTGAATGTAATCGTGACAGCTTGCTTCTCAAAAGTTACTAAGGTATGCTTTCTTGTGAAATCTATGACTTTTAGTGATTGGCTCATGAAAGAAGAAGTCAACTTTGACATTAAGTTGGTCTTAATCAGAGCAGAAAATGAAAGTGTGATAGAATCTGTCAAATTATATTAAAAAGAGATTTTTTTCAGTTTAGATTTTGATGTCTTGAATAAGTTGCTAAATTCATGAAATTCATTATCAGTAAAAGAGAATGCAGTTTTTACGGCTTAATGAGTAAATGTATTTTTTCATTGACTAGAATATGAAATTATTTGTCTGATATTATATTAAATGCACAGCTAAAATCAATAAACTCAGAAACCATCTACATGTATACAGCCCATTGTTATTGTTTTTTTTTTTTAATAAAAGGTAAATTGTGTTTTCTTTAGATTCTCGTCACTGCTTTGAAATTCTTTCTTGGATCTGATGAGGAAGGCAATGATGAGGACAGTGATAGTGAATCAGAAGTAAGTTTTGTTTGAGGCATTCTTTGGGGAGAGAACATGGCATTTTCATATTTCAAACATGTTCATATGATACACATAAAAAAAAAGGGTAGAGGGGGGCGGTATAGGAATATAGGAATATGTTTGCATGATTATTTATTTTATTTTGAATTGGTGATCTATTGCATAGGTGCAAGATATAGTTTGCAACAGGTAGACCAGTCTATCCTACAGACTTTCGTAGAAATAGTTTCCCACAGATTACTTGAGTATTTGGCTACGTCACATTACATGTTTATGGATGGGGGCTGGTCACGAAAGATGCCCGACAAACGGGCAGTATGTATTACTTCAAATTCAGTTAATTCTTTTTTTTTTAATATCATATTACCTGTTTCTGTGTTTGATTATACTATATTTCATTTGATAGGATGAGGGAACAACTGCCAAGCATATTCTCATTGCTGACAAGGTAAATAAGACATCTAAGAAGAGACAGAAGAAAACAAAGAAAGCACTCCAAGTACTCAGGGTAAGGAGTTTTTTTTTTTACCTCAGCATCATTTAATATGTGTAAATTCAACTCTTCGTGTAAGTAAAGATACAAATATAAACATAAGTGTAAAGGCGACCGCACACCTTACGATCGGTCTGCGACCCGATTTTGGAATAACACATAGTAGAAATTGATGCTAATATTGAGACATGGAATATCTGACTGTGTAATGTTCGAAATCATTGTACGAATACCTATGTTCAAATCTATGACTATGCTATCACCCTTCTCAGAATAAAAGCAAATTTAATATCTAGTCGTAATGACGTCATAGCAGTCGTACGATTGGCTACGATTTGAAACTAAATTGGCCTTTACTAAAAAATAAAGGCTTGCAATCTTTCAAAATGGTTATATTAGTATTCTTTCAATTAATTTCAACCTCTAATAAAATGATATGTTCCATTCATATTCTCAGAAAATTGGCAAAATGCGATTTGTTCCAAAATCGGATCGCGAACAGTCGTAAGGTGTGCGGTGGCCTTAAGAGCATGTATTGTATTGGTATGAGTATACATTTAAATTTATCAGAATAAGTATAAGTAAAAAATTTTATAAGCCTGATATAGTATTAATTTATTGTAAGTATAAATATAGTAATTTATTATATGTATTAGGATATTTGGATTCCACTGGTCACAAAGTAATACAAGATAAACATACACATTCTTATGAAATATTTATATAATATTGACTGGCCTTGAGGGGAACATCAAATATGTCGCCCGCAACAGAATCATAATGGCCTGAGTCTTTATGGTTCTTTTAAGGGTGACACATTTGATGTTTCCTGTAAGAAGAGCCAGTCAATATTATTGTTATTACCTATAAGGCAGTGCAATGTGTAATTCAAGCTACTATTTTGAACAATTTATATGCCTGTTTGATTATCACTGCACTACTTCAGTTTATTCACGACCTTAGCAAAGTAACCCTTAATAAGCAATTGTGATGTAATTGTTACCTTGCAGTCGCGCATTATGCATGGCACGCACATACAATCAACGTTTAAAAATCTGCAATGCATTGATTTTATAAACTGGTTCCAACCAGATTTCTGAAATACTGAAATAAGCGATCGAAATCGGCTCCTACTGCGCAAACGCATTAGCAGAAATATGGCCAATATTGCCCTCTATTTTGTACAGGATATCTACGGGCAAAGCCCGGGGAGGGCAACATGGCAATTGTTTACCTCGTTGGTCTGGGATTGAAAGTAGCGAGCGAAATATGTTTTTTATTCATCTCCTAAAATGCCTTGTATAGGTAATAATACAGGATAGTAATGCAGTATGATAGACATAGACAAAATAAATGAGGTATTGAATAAGTGAGCCAGTCAAGGTTAATTCCAGTTCCAATATATACAAACACATATATGATAGGAATGGTTGACAGAAACACAAGAAGAAGCGTATGGGTAGTTTCGTAACAACAAAAATAACACATTTATGCCCTGAGGGATCTAAGTTACATTTATACAAAATGCTGTCTAGGTCTTCTGAAACTAGGGCTGGAATTCAATTTAGCATTCCCTGGAAGATACCGTCAGGGGCAAAGTATCATGGGATTGGGTCTTTGGGAGGACAGTGGCATTTACGTTAAAGGACATTCGGAAACCCATCAAGCCATCTGTGAATTCAAGGTTATTTCCACATTTCTATAAAGGATGATGTTGTTGACAGTTGCAAATCATGAACCCAATAAATGATATGTTCATCCCCTTTTCATACAGAAACACAAGAAGAAGCGTAAGAAGAAAGAAGCATTCAACTTCTCAGCATTACATCTTGTCCATGATCCACAAGGTAAAGCTATCTTTCTATTTAAAGGACACCTGCAAACTATACTGCCCTCCCATGACAAAAGGAAGTATTGACCGCTGAGGTTGTTTTGAGTTATTAAACAAAACGTGATATTCACTCAGCCAACCTTTACTTGTTGGAAGTTTGTGTTGTTTTGGTTAGTATGTCTTCTGATAACATTATTTGAGGAAAGAAAAATTATCATTCAAAAAAACTGCTTTTCGGGCAAAATGGTCAATACTTTTGTGGTGGTAATTCATCACCATATCAAAATGAAGTACCATGACAAAGAGTGAAACATGTATCTATTTTATTTCTTATGAGTAATTTATTTAAAATGTAATCTTTAATAATGTCAGGCACACATTAGCTCTTACATTTTGAGAGACAGGTATGTACCAAAGGCTGAAATTTGCTTGTGAAGTTGTAAAAATGGACGGAAAACAACAAAATGGTACAGAATTCGAAAATCAATATAAATAGTTACATAAGTTAACAAATCTGATATAATGAAAGGCTTTGTTTACATCTTGGAAACCTAACAAATCTTATATAATTTACATGTTTAGCCTGACATGTGTGGACCATGGGGGAGATGCTTACTACAATATTTAATTGGTTACCATAGTAACAATTGAAATAAAATAAAAACACAGAAGACAATGTATTGGAGCTTCAAATATAAAAAAAGGTCAAAATGTATCTCTGACCTATGGTAATGTTGGAATGAACAAATTAAGCCCACTGAGCCTATATAGAATATAAACTTTGGGAAATATATGATACAACTGGCAAGATATGTATTGATAAGAAATTTGTAGAGTGCTTCCTTCTGTCGTGGTAAAAGATCTATGAATTTGAGTTGCTTCCTTCCAAGGTGCATCATGCTTGTGTGTGTGTGCACTGACCCGTGTAGCAAAAGCCAATCCCTGAATGGTTGACAGTGTGTGACCTATTGTTGCGTGCACTGAATGGGTCAATACTTCCTTTTGTGGTGGTATTTCCTGAGAAATTTGAACTTGCTTCCTTTTTGTTATGCTAATTACTTGGTAATTATCAACTGTTTTAACTTTTGGTGATGATGGGGTGTCAATAGAGTAGTTGTACATCAAATACAACTAATAACTCAATTTTGAAAAAAATGGTCAATACTTCCTTTTGTCATGGGAGGGCAGTATAGTAGTCTACTATTAAAGGACACCTGCAATATAGAGTATAGTAGAGAAATATCTGCCCAGCTGAAATCCCACAATAACTGCTAAAATTGATTCTTCAGTTTTCTCTATTTAAAAAAGTGGTTGCCAAGCTTTGAAATGATATTTAACCTACTAATAATTGATGAGTTATGACCCACTTAACTACATGATTCAGTGATGAACAATTCAAGCATTTCACAATCTTTAAAGGTATTTGCTAACATTGATTTGACTTTAAAAAAATCTGAGCTGCGAGGTCCCACTTGTCACCTGCACCTGTGATATGTTACAAAAATGAAGCCCAGAAAAAATCGCGTCTGAAAAAAAGTGAAATATAAAGTGACCGGAAATACCATCTTAATTTCATCCATACACTTACGTGTTCTATTATTATCGGCACGATAGAAATTACACAAAACCATCAATTATAACGTATATTGAAAGGATTTCTTTCGATTTTTTTGTTGATTTAGAGTTTTTAGGTTGACAGAAAGGCATTCATGTACATATTTCATCTCTCCTTTGATATTTTTTAAATTACATGTCTACAACGTTAGCATATGCCTTTAAGCCCTATTGAGACGTCACTTCTTCGCATTAATCCTGTGAGATTGGTCCACGATAGAGTACCTTTCATCCTGCTTTGGTTGGCACATTTTAAAATGATTACAGGCTATTCAACACTACAGTTTTCTAGGAATCTCATTGCTCATTCTACAAAGTAATCCTTATTCTTCCCTACAATCCTTTTTCTCCAATTTCACTCATTGCATATTCTATCTAGGAAAAATGTGTCTACTCCCAAGTGAAAAGTAGGCCTCTCATGAACATGAACAGTGCACATCTTTAAATTGAAACGGCTTTTGTAGTATGTATATGTCTTTCCTCAATCCTGATTATTTGTTATCACTGATTATGATCCAATCTTCCTAAAACTATGTGTCAAGCGTGATATTCATGATGTAAAGAATAAGTGGATGAGTCTTTGCCAAAAAATCCATGATCATGATCTTCGGAATGAGTACTGGTTGTGTGGTACTCATGAACAAGTGGCGGGGTGAGCGGAGGACTCAACGAAGACGATGATGGAAAAACAAAGTTCTGGTAAGGTTGGATCAACTTGTTACCTTGATGGAAATCAGATCCATGCTGCCAAGATTTTTCATCTGGGAATTCTTCGTAACTACCTTCTCCATGTTCCATATCACTAAACCCAGAAGCAACCGTAAAGGCAAAATGTTCACCCTCATTCTTTGTAGTCTGCATTTGAAATTCTGGATAGGCATAGTCTTCGAAGGAATCACTTGAGACAGGTTTAGTTTCTTGTTTGTTCATAGTAAGGTTCATTTCAGTATTATCGGAGGGAAGTTTGGATTTTACCTTGAATGTTTTGGCTTTGGAATTATCGACAGGGCCCCAGTATCTACTGCCTCGTAATAAACTGAAAGTAATCCAGGCGAAGACCAGAACTGCCAATGAAGCACAGATACCATTGATTATCACAAGCTTTATGGAGATTATAGAAAGGCTGAGAGACCTTGTTAGGGCTGGTATCGGAGATGAAGTCAAGACAAAATCATTGGTTGTGAAGCTGATCGTATCACTGGTAGTACCTATCACCTCACTGAAAGTGCTCCAGACACGAATAATGTTGCCATCATAGAGGGCGTCACAAACCACTGAACGGAAAGTGTGGCCAACGCGATAGGTCGAGTGTACTTCTTGTTGATGATTTGGCATAGTTTCATTGCTGTCTGAGATTCCTTGCTTGATACCATCAACATACCAAGCAAAAATGGGTTTATCATTCCCTATGTAGTTTGCTGAACATCTAAGGAATTCATCATCACTCTCTAAGACAGGATGTGATTGGAGTGATAATGCGATTCCAGCTCCTTCAGCAGAAACCATTGAATTTTGAGTTAATGATTCATAAAGGATAGTTAAGGTTGCATGAGCTTCTCCAAGGAAACCTTGGACGCACTTTACCTGACAGATAACGTCGATCTCATCCCCTAAACTTGTTGATTCATCAATAGTGAAGAGTATAGTATCATTATCACTATGGCAACCTGGAACATTTGGTTGGCACTCCCACATGTAAGAGCAGGATTGATGATAGACGCCTCTTATGTCGCACCAGAATTCAACCTCATTAACAAAACCAAAGCCCAGGCTGGTGTTTCTTGGAATGATTTGTGGCTGCTGGATGACTTTAATGAGACCAATGACGCAAGGACTTGTCACGATTGTATTCCCAATTTCTATTGCTTTACAATAGAGAATAAGGTCATGCCAGTCTTGGTTCCACTTAAGAGTGGATTTGATGAATCGATAGATGCCTGTAGTGAAGACAGAAAACATTTCAAGCAATTTATTTTGATGGGATGGGGGGGGGGGGGGGCAGGGGGAGTTATATATCAAATTCCTGATAAACACTTTCTTATACCCTTCCCCCTGAGAGCAAACATTGTTATTTTATTATGGTATGAATAAGACCCACCTCTATTTCATTTCCATCAACTAGCTTCCAATTGTGACTATTTTTGTATATGATATGTTGATAGTTGCTTACTTTCTGAACTGTAATCTGGTCTTGATTTTATAGATATAAATATGTGAAACCCAACATTCTTTTTATGACAATAGAACTATCAAAATATGGTATAGTCCATAATAATAAAATTATTTTGTAAATTTGGTCATCTTGCTTATCAAATTTGATTTCTTTCCAAAACAATTAGACTGACAATACAATATTCTAAATATACAAATGAGTGGTGCAAGTGAAAAACAAAAAAAACACTCCCATAGTGATAGAAGTTTAATTTCTTAATTGGAATAACATATCGTTTTATGAGACATCTGGATTACATATTTGTTGCCTTCTTGCAACATACAACTGCCATAGAGTATGAATAGAGAGAGAAAAATCAGAGGGGGTGGGGGGGGGGGAGAAAAGGAAGGAGAGAGAGAGAGAGAGGAAAATATAGCAAGAGAACAATCGTGAACAGGACAAACAAAAGATGACAAAAAAACCCAGATAAAAATAATAACAAACATGATGGGCTAATGGACTGTTCTACAGTGATGTAAAGAAAACTGATCCTGCTTAGTGCAGCTATAAATAACAAATTGAGTGATCAAAACTAAAGTGGGAAAATAACCCTCAAGTGCATGTGACATGATTGGTATATCAGAAAATAAAAGACACGTTGTCCCTATATGAGGAAATGATAATTAAATGGATTATATAGAATAAAATGGAGAGGACACAAATTATCCATGAAGATGATTATTTTGGTACAAAATTGAAAGAAATGATTTTGAGTCATTTTCAAAAGATTGTTCATCTTTTGTATTAAGTCAGCTAATTGAAAAAAAATTGGTTTGAATATTAGTTTGTACTATTAAAAGACAGTTATCTTATGGTAGGAGTAGAATTTATCCAATATCATTCACCTGGAGGTTTCAAAATCATTGTATTGCTTTTCCTGCATTTTAAGTTCATTAAATTTTGATTTACTATTTAACACACTATATAAATCAGGATTAAATATTTTAGATATGAATTAATTATGCTAATTTATGCATAAATTATACTTTTTGCTCTAGTTCACTATAAAAAGCTCTTAGAATGCTAATTTTTGGTGTTAATATTCTTTTTACCATTGCTAACAATTACAAATAAAAAATCCTGGTTTGAAAAAGAATTTCTTATGTATTTCTCTGCTTTTTGACCTTTTGTTTTCGTTTTTTTTTTTTCACCAAATTTATAGCAGAACTTTTTTACAGCATAATTATGCTAAAATCAATTAATTTCAGCTGATGAAAGTAAAAATAATCATATCTTTATGCATAAGATGAGAAAACTCAATTTACATTGACTTTGTACACAAAATCTCATTTTGGAGCAATTTGGGGGTCTGACATGCACTTACATAATTTTGTGTAATTTTTCAACCGAATACCCAGGCATAGTAAATTTGGCCTCAAAAGATGCGCAAGACTTCAAATAAAAAGTCAGCGAGCAGTACAGTTGAAAAGTTTTGCGCAGCGGAATGGACTTGGAAAATGTTTTAGGGTTAAAATCCCCTAAAATGCCCATAAATGTTTGTCCAATGAAACCATTGTCCGGGGGGGGGGGGGGGGGGGCACTTACACTGACAAGTGGATATCATGTGTGACCAAAAAAACATGTAAAAAGGATGTCTTCTTCAAGATAGGGCACGTTACATACTTAATGAATAAGGGTGTAAAAAGCACTAAAATAATGAAAAAGGGGTATCTATTTCGCTAGGAGAGCTACGTGTTTAGGGCCAAATTTGCGAGGGTATAAAAAAAGACTAAAATGTTTTATAAATGATGTACTTCTTGCCCCAACAGTCAGCACGTGTTTAGAGTCTGATTTGCACGAGGTGTGGGAGGTGGGGCCTTACTAAACCCAATGATGTACATGTAGGTAATGGTAAAACCGACGTCTGTGACATATAACAACAATTAAAATATCGCTGTACTTGTTTTGGGGTTCAATTGAGGGAATACTTGCCAAGGGTATCGTTTTGTTTTCAATACTTGTTAAGGGTAGGGTTTCACACGCCAATACTTGTTAAGGGGTGCATTTTCAGAATATGGAAAATACTTGCTTAGGGTGCTCTTTCGAGACCCCATATCGACTCGTCAATGGAAGTGCCCCCCCCCCCTGGGTCCATTGTCATACCTTATTTTGGCTTGGCTGATTGGTTGCTTTGGAAATCTAGCCTTGATGATCGCCCCCTCCCTCCCCCTCCAATCACAAACACAATTCATAACCAATGATTGAGTCATTTTACTAACCATCATCGTCACGGCTGAAATCAATGTACGTTCTGCCTGCTCTTTGAAGAAACCTCCATCTTAACTCGGGAACAATGGGTTCTTTGATGGCCTTACAAGAGATGTCAACTGATGGGCCTCTCTCAAACAGGTGTATCACTTTACCTCCACTGGAAGACTTATGACACTCTGATATCCTTGCGCTGTGGATCCCGGATACCAAGGATGTGGCAAACGATACCAAGTTCCCCCCTCGACCAGTGTAGTGTACTTCACAGAAATATAAACCTGTGAAACTAACACCTGGATTAGACAAAGTCAGTGAAGACTTTAACTTTAGAGTTTCCTTGACTAAAGTTGCGTTGCTTTGAAGAGGACCAGAAACATCGTGTAGAGTGTGCCTCCACCTGATTGCATAGAAATGGTGGTCCACATTGTTGACTTGACATTGAAGGGTTATGTTTTCTCCTGTAGAAATGATGGCGCTCTCCGGTGTAAGGAGAATGTCCACCTTCCCATTAATTATACCGAATAAAATCAAAGGAATCAGTAAAACATAGACCATCATCACTTCTGTTTTCCACATGTTGACTTAATAATTCATAAGAACTTTATCCTTTTAAATTAAAGTCGCACAGCTAAATGGTGGCTTAAGATAATGCTATAAATGAGCAAACTTAAAATTTAATTCTACTTGGCTGAGATAGAAAGCAAAACTTTGATTATTAACAGTGAACAACTTAATCATAAAGAAAAAAGAGTGTACTATCGAGACATGAAGGTTGCATATAAACATGGTATTACATGGAAGATGAATGGTGTTCATGTAATGCTGTAGAAAGGAAGGATGAAACAATATTCTTTGTTCAGCTTGCTGTATAAGTAGTGAAAGTGAAATAATATTGTGATATAAGAGCCACTTAAGTCTAATAATTAAACCAAACATTTCTTGTTTTTAAAAGTACCTTCGTGTCTGTAATTAGTTGCCAGTACTTATAAAACCTACACAGGGGTGTATCCAGAATGTTGTTGACAAACCAGTTATAACACCCCCAGCTTCTCACTCACATACAAACTCTTACAAACAAATTTACAAGGGGATTGAAAGATTACCACTTTACTGGGGGGGGGGGGGGCACCTTTCATATGAGGAGAGAGTAACAATGTATAACTTTCTGCCCCCCAAAGAGGACACTAGCCCCTCTGCCCTCATTGGATATGCATTTGAACCCTCGCAATACGTATAAATCTCTTTTAAAAAAAGAGGTCTATGGTTTGGTGAAATGGAAGTACTTTTTGCATTATATAACCACCATTCCACTATTTTATCTCATTGACGGATCCTGGTAGGGTCACATCCGGCCCTTGCCCCTCCCCTTTTGAGAGGCATAAACTTTTTTTTAGGGGAACTATGTCGTGCATACGCAAGTGAGGAACTTTTTTTTTGCTTGTCAAATTTTTCCTGGAACAAAATGATCTCCATTTTGTTGTGACTTTTTTTTCTTGTCAAATTTTCCTGGCATAAATCAGTGAAGACCTTTTTGGGGTGCCTTGATAATTTTTTCTTTTGTACCAAAATGCCCCCCCCCCCGGAAAATCTTTGATCTGCCCCTGATTCTTCTGACTCATCTTTCTCTCCCTCTTCCTCTCTTTGTCTGTTTTTCACTTTTTTATAACTCTCCTGTCTGATGATGATTAATGATTATGTTGTATCTTGTTGAAATTAAAGGTCAAGTTCACCCCAGAAAAATGTTTATTTGAATCAAGAGAGAAAAATCAAACAATATAATGCTGAAAATTTCATCAAAATCGGATGTAAAATAAAAGTTATGACATTTTAAAGTTTTGCTTCTTTTTCACAAAACAGTTAGATGCACAACTCAGTGGTATGCAAATGAGAGTCAGTGATGTCCCTCACTCACTATTTCTTTGTTTTTGTCTCACCTGCATAGCAGTGTGAGACTACATGTATAGGCGCCGCTTTTTCCGACGGCTCCGGCGGCGGCGTCAACATCAAATCTTAACCTAAGGTTAAGTTTTTGAAATGATAGCATAACTTAGAAAATATATTGACCTAGTTCATGAAACTTAGCCATAAGGTTAATCAAGTATTACTGCACACCCTGCCTGAGATTCATGTCACATGACAAAGGTCAAAGGTCATTTAGGGTCAATGAACTTAGACCATGTTGGGGAATCAACATCAAAATCTTAACCTAAGGTTAAGTTTTTGAAATGTCATCATAACTTAAAAAATGTATGGACCTAGTTCATGAAACTTGGACATAAGGTTAATCAAGTATAACTGAACATCCTGCATGAGTTTCAGGTCACATGATTAAGGTCAAAGGTCATTGAGGGTCAATGAACTTTGGCCAAATTGGGGGTATTTGTTGAATTACCATCATAACTTTGAAAGTATATTGGTCTAGTTCATTAAACTTGGACATAAGAGTAATCAAGTATCACTGAACATCCTGTGCGCATTTCAGGTCACATGACCAAGGTCAAAGGTCAATGAACTTTGGCCGAATGGGGGTATCTGTTGAATTACCATCATAACTTTGAAAGTTTATGGATCTGATTCATGAAACTTGGACATAAGAGTAATCAAGTATTACTGCACATCCTGTGCGAGTTTCAGGTCACATGATCAAGGTCAAAGGTCAATGAACTTTGGCCGAATGGGGGTATCTGTTGAATTACCATCATATCTCTGTAAGTGTATTGGTCTAGTTCATAAAATGTGGACATAAGAGTAACCAAGTATCACTGAACATCTTGTGCGAGTTATAGTAGGTTTCAAAGTCAGCACTGCTGCTATATTGAATTGCGTGATGCAGGCGAGACCGCCAGAGGCATTCCACTTGTTTTATTGTTTATATTACACAATATTTCAATTTTTACAGATTTGACCATATGGACCAACTTCACTGAATCATGAAATGATAAAACAATGGTATTTCCACATGTTCAGGGAGGAAGTAAACTTTGTTTCACAGGAGAATGAGGAAAAAATTATAATATTTCATATAATGAAATACAAAATAAATAGTGAGTGAGTGATGTCATCACTCCCTTCATTTGCATACCGACCAGGATGTGCTTATAACTATTTTTATTTTGATTAAATCTTCAGTGTAATGCTTAATGGATTTTCTATTTTTATTCACATCAACTTTTTGTTGGGATAGACTTGTCCTTTTAAGATGCCTTCATATTTTTTTTGTAAAAATGATTGGTAATAAGCATGATCAATCCTGCAAAGCATGATGCGAGCAAAAATTGACTTTTTGAAGTGATAATATCACTGTGTCATACATCAGGACATTCAGGAGGACACAATGATTTTGTTGATAAAAATTCAAGTCCTGGTATTTGTTACCTTAACTTCCAAAATTCTCTAAAATGAAAAGTTTCATTAGCTCTTCTTTTCCTTTTATCACTAAGGCTCTCTGACAATCACAAAATGTCTAAAATTTGGTGACATAGATTACTACATGGTACCACAATGGTATTTACAATATGAAATTCAAAACAAATATTAAGTCATTCCTCCCTAACAAGTCAATTTTCCATTCTTTCTGTATTCTTTCTCTTCAGAATTTGCTGAGCGTCTGTTTAAACAGCTTGAGAAGTCTACAGAGAGGTTTGAGGTGAAGCTTATGATGATTAATCTCATCTCTCGTTTGGTCGGAGTTCATCAACTTATTCTCTTCAACTTTTATCCTTTCCTTCAGAGATTCATGCAGCCACATCAGAAAGGTTAGATGCTATCTCAGAAACCTCATTTTATTGGGCAATCCAACATGATAAAAAACATTTAATGGAAATGATAATAATGATAATATAGGATTTATATAGCCCACATATCCACCTTGTCATGTGCTCAAGGCGCTCCTATATTACCCCGACAAAGCAGTCTACTGATTCCGATGCTCACAGCTTTTCTAGGAATTACTTCCTGCCAGTACCCATTTACCTCACCTGGGTTGAGTGCAGTACATTTAACTTCTTACTTGAAAACCATCACTGTAGTGTGCTTGGAATTCGAAAGTAGATTCTTTTGTTTTATTAGAAAAGGATAGCAGATCCAGTTTGGACCCCAGTGTGGTGTTTCTTTTAAAACTAAACTAAATTCAAGAATCTGTAAACCAATCAAATCTCATAAAATTGAGTTTATCACCCTTAGAACTTGATTGTAGCCATCAGTCAATCACAAAGCCAATGAAGCTTAAGAAAGGATGACTATATAAATTAATCATAAAAACTCCAAATATATGCCATTTCTGTTTTCAGAGGTAACCAAGATACTACTGTATACAGCCCAAGCTACACATGATCTGGTACCACCCGATATCATAGAATCTGTCCTTAGGACACTGGTCAATAACTTTGTGACTGAGAGGAATTCAAATGAAGTCATGGCAGTTGGGTAAGTCCCATCAGATATTATAGAATCTGTTCTTGGTCAATAACTTTGTGACTGAGAGGAATTCAAATGAAGTCATGGCACTTTGGTGGTTATTGTCTGAAATCATGCTAGATGTCCTTATCAATGGGCTTGGAGCTGCTTCCTGAACTCACTTCATAACTGTCTCTATATGTTATTTCTTCTGAGGTTAAATGATATGCCTTGATGGAGGGCTATGCTAGATGTTCTCCAGCAATAGAACAATTTCATAAAAGACTTATGATTACGCTAACTTTGCCATTATGGTAACTACCATGGTGACACTACCCCGATCCAATCAATAATCAAGATTTCTATATGAGCTACCATGATTGCAAAGTTACCATCTTTGATAGTCATATGAAACAGGCTCCAGGGCTCCGTAACACAAAGATTAGCGATCAATCGCTAAATGAACTGACCAATTAATATCAACGTTACGCATTAGGTTTAAAATACTGACCAGGGACCAATCAGTACGGTTCTTTCATATTTGCAATTCATCGCAAACCTTTGTGTTACGGAGCCCAGGTCCGTTTCATGAACTTTCTCTATAATAGCACCATGGTATACCTGTTCTCTCCTTTCTTTCTAAATGCAGTGAGGGAAATGTGTGATATATTTCCACTGGCAATAAGTTCTAAGGGTGTTTCACAAAGATTTAAGTACGACTTAGATACACACTTATATGTCAACACGTATATGATATGCATTGCTCAATCTCATTGATTACTATGCAATAGAGCGCTTCCCCTTGGCATGATCTGACCAGTGCGGTCATGCCTATAACCCACGCAACAAGGCATTTCTTTACGAAACACCCCCCTGGTCCATCTCGGTAACTTTATACCATACAATGATACTATCCTTGTTCTTTCCTTTCAGACTGAATGCAGTGAGGGAAGTGTGTGCTAGGTGCCCTCTAGCAATGGGTCCAGATCTCCTCCAGGACCTGACACAGTATAAGACCTACCGTAGCAAGTCAGTCATGGCTGCATCAAGATCACTCATCCATCTCTTCAGGAAAACCAATCCAGAACTTCTTCACAGAAAAGACAAGGTTAGTCTTGTCAAGGAGGGTCTAACCTTATGCTCAATATCAATTGCCACTCAAGTTTTCATGCACATTTTTAATATACTTCTGAAATTATTGCAGTAATGTAACAGTTATTTTTAACCTTCACTTGGACAATCGACCAGATTTGAATATAATCACTGTGCATGACATTCTATCCATATTAAAATAAACACATTACATTCATGACCGTGTCGTGGTTGCAAAGAGGGTAAT
Source organism: Lytechinus pictus (assembly GCF_037042905.1). Classification (NCBI taxonomy): domain Eukaryota; kingdom Metazoa; phylum Echinodermata; class Echinoidea; order Temnopleuroida; family Toxopneustidae; genus Lytechinus; species Lytechinus pictus. The sequence goes on along the minus strand of NW_026974140.1, from coordinate 3,838,736 downwards.
AACGAGCCAATATTTTTAGTGGACTGAGCTTTTGGATATGTGCTGTTATGGAAAATTTTTGAGTGCATAATGAAAGTTAATCCCAAAAATCTACAATTTTTTAAATGAATGATTAATGATTACATTTGAATTGAATTAGCTTGTGGTGTAAAATGGTCTAATTGGCCAGGTATTGAATAAAAACTGTGATGGTGAAAAGTGCAAGACAGTGATTTAACAATGAAATATGTTGGGGTCTTTACGGGGCAGCAGCACCATCAACCCCGCCACTACACGCATGGTTTCAAGAAATCTCTGCAACACAGGAGCTTTGGCATAAAGAGATTTGGGGTCCTGTTGAGTGCCCTGATCACCTTGTCAGTGTGAAGTAAATTGTTACCATTCTTTGTTCAATATATATTTCATTTCAGGGTAAACCTACAGAGCAATCAATAGAGGTCAAAGCAAGGGAATATGGGGAGCTAGTAGCGTCAGACTTCATTCCAGGAGCTGAGGTGTTAGCTGAAGAAAGAGAAGAAAAGGAGGACGATAAAGGTATACATCTACTTTTATCTTTATCAATGAACAAATCTACTCACATCCTTCTTCATAGGGAAATCTACTTTGAGAAAATGGAAGAAACAGTGAAATATTGTTCAGTAATTAGAAAAACATTCTTTATTTCACAATCACAGAAATTGCCTGTTCTTTCTGTGATTACGTCATAAAAGAATGTTTTTCAGATGAACCTTTTCAGTGATTGTTCAGTTATGTTTTTTGTGTGAGGTAATTGGCAATGCATTTAAAGTTTGCTTCATCAGAGTGTTTCAAGAAGCTCTTGTCTGATATTTCCTTTCAAATTTTTTTCTCAGTTAAAAGTGCTTTAATTTACTCAAACTTTATTCCTTCACACTTATCAATAAGAAAGACAGAACAACTTCACAAAGAATACAAAAGAAATGCTAATGCAACATACATTTCTTACGCTAGGTCGTATCTTTCACAAAAATAATACTGACCAATTGTTCTGCGCAACTTTATTTATCATTGAGATTTGACCTCTTCTTGCTCATCTATGTGGGAATTGTTCATATCATCAGGTATCAGAACTACAAGAAATTAAAATACATAGAATCATTTGATAGCCTTAATTTTCCAGTTACTTTGACCTATAACTACTCACATTGTAACAATATGTAAACCAGTGGTAGACTATGAACGAACATCTTTTATTTTTTTGATGAGTGTAGTACAAAGCGTCAATGTTTCTCTATGTGCAATACTTAATTTCTTATGATGATAATGTGAATAATAAAAGGATAGTAATATGATATTAATAGTAATGATAAAAATATAATAATAAAATCTTAGAGTAATTATGATAATGAATCAAATAATAAATGGATATAGAATGATTGTATTACAATGATGATTGATTTTGCAATAACGTATGTATGTATTATTTACCTCAGGCATGTGATTATTTTTTTTACGTAATTGATTGTGTTTCTAATTCCCGTTTTTCATTATGTTGTAATTTTTATGTATACTGTGTATTTGATTTTATGTCTGAAAATCTGTAATTCGGCCTTCTGGCCGCGAATGATTTTTTTTGTTCAAATAAACCATTTCTATTCTATTCTATTTTCCTATGTTAGAAGAGATAACTAGGAATCCAAGTTTCCTTATTTCTAGGATGCACTGGTTAATAACTTGTTATCACCACTATGTTATATCAGATGGATGGGAGTCAGCAAGCGGTGATTCCAGTGATAGCGATGGTAGCTGGCATGATGTCCATCATTCTTCTGATGATGAGGTGGAGATGAAAGACGGAACAGAGAATCCTGCTAGTAACCTAACCTCAGAGGAGAAAGTCACGAGAGCTACGGCTATCAGTCAGAATAGAATACTTACTCAAGAAGACTTTCAGGTTGGTTCACCTCTTGACCTTTGACCCCAAAGTGACCTTTGAATGTAGACAATGTTATGATTATCATTTGTATATTATGGATTATAAGCATTATGTATGTATTCTATTTGATTTTAATACCAAATGTCATTGTAATCTTTTATCCTAAATGTTGTTATATGGTTGTCAGAGCTAATTGTGTAAAATAAACAGCAAGAAAGAAATGAATTTGATAAAAAGGGTGGACTAAGTACATTGCTTTGATAATTGTCAAACTTCCAATTTGATAGAAGCAAAAATATTGGTCAAAACCCCCCCTACCAATGGCAACAATGAGAACTTTGATCTAAATATTTGACCAGATCATTCCATACAACAATTTTCAGTAGCATATTCCGTCTCTTTCCAAATTTGGTCTTTATTTGAATCATTCCCCTTTTTTATTGAAAGTATCAAGCAACACAAAATGAAATATACTAACAGACAAACCACTCTACAGACAGTATTCACTTGTGATAGTAAAAGGTTTTCTTCCCACCAGATACTTATAATTATTTTCAGCCTGTTAACTGTTGTGTTGTTAACCAACTTGTTAACTAATATTGTTTTTAGAGAGTGCCTTGTTATTTCTAAATCATCAAGGAAATAATTGTTTTTGTTTTTGTGCAGGCGATACGTACGGAGCAGGTACGGAAAGAGCTTGCATCTGCTCCAAAGACTGGACGTAAGAGAAAGAACGTTGAGATAAGTTCTGATAAGAATGAAGGTGGAGAGCTTCTTTCTTTAAATCAGATAGAATCCATTCAGTACAAACCAAAGCACGACAAAGAAACAAGAATGGCTACCATCATGGTGAGTTCACTTTGGTTGGATATATATTCTTGAAATAAAAATCTGAACTCAATTATATTATTAGATGAATACTAAAGTACACATGTTATATCTGAGTCCATTGGCTGTTGGAGCTTGGGAGGGGAAGGGACGGATTGGGGTGGAGGGAGGGAGGGGGAAGTGGTTTGCAGGTCCAAACCCCGATCAACAACTCGGTCTTGAGACAAACTGGCATGAATACAACTTACAAAAGGGACCTTCAATGCACAAGTCCAAGTTAGGAATTTCAGGCTGCATATTTAGACCAATTTTCTTGAGCGAAAAGTTCACATAGCTAACTGAGCGGGAGGGGGGGGGGGGTGGTGGGGAAAGCATCTACATCTTTTGCTTTGTTTATGAATAATTTTACAAACAAGTAGATTTTGGCAAACAAAGTTTATTTTGTTATTATAATAAAATGAGCATTAATGAATTTCATGCATGAATGTAATTATGATTTCTGGGGAAAAAACTTGTTTGCTAACAGAATACCATGCTAGGCAAAGTGACCATGGCATTCTGTTAGAGAAGTCTTTTCCAAGCTGTTATTAAAGGTTAAGCCCACCCCAGAAAAATGTTGATTTGAATCAATAGAGAAAAATTAACCAAGCAAAGTGCGGAAAATTTCATCAAATTCGGATGTAAAATAAGAAAATTATGACATTTTGAAGTTTTGTTTATTTTTCACAAAACTGTTATATGCATAACTCTGTGATATGCAAACGAGAGAGTCAGTGATGTCCCTCACTCACGAATTCTTTTCTTTATTGTTTGAATAATACAATATTTAAGTTTTTGCAGACTTGACAGTAATTACCAACTTGACTGAACCACAGATAAAATAATGGTAATTCCTCATGTTAGGTAGGAATAAATGTTTGTTTCACATGACAATGAGGAGAGAATGAAAATATTTGATATTTCATATAAAGAAATTCAAAAGAAATAGTGGGTGATGTCATCACCCCCCCATTTGCATACCGACCAGGACGTGCATATGACTGTTGTGTGAAATTAAGCTAACATTTAGAATGTCCCAACTTTCTTATTTTACATCTGATTTTGATGAAATTTTCAGTGTTATGCTTCCAGAATTTTTTCCTTTTATTCAAGTCAAAATTTTGTTGGGGTGGACTTGTCCTTTAATTCATTGTGTCTGCTGAGCTGTCCTGGTTGTTTTCAATGTATTTGTTCATCAGCTAGTTTTCATTATTGCACAATGTTCAGATAGCCTAAACTATGTCAGAATTAGATCTATGATGACTTTCTCCTCTCAAAATGTTATCACTGTCAAATCAAGTTCAGCCTTCAGTCACTTCCTCTTTTTTCCAACTCTCATTCTGGATGTGAAAAAAGTGTATGAGCCATATTTTCTCATTTTCTTTTTTCAGGCTGGACGTGAAGGAAGAGAGAAGTTTGGGAGTAAAAAACAGAAGATGAATCCTCATGCTAGTACTACAAACAAACAGAAGAGAAAGAATAAACCATTCATGATGATGAAACAGAAGTTTAATATCAAGTCTAAACACAAACGATCCTTCAGAGAAAAACAGGTAAGTAACATATTGATATGGATATACATATGGGCTATTCCACGGTTACTCACGTTACATTTGGAGACACCTTGACTCATACTTGGAGCTGTAACTCCATTATTATTAATAGGAACTAAACATCTCTTTATCACAACATAGTACGCAGTCTGACTATCCTTTGTATAAAAACAAAACTTGGGAAATTTCATTATGCTCCTGGCAAATCTTTGAAATGTGTCGGTTACTCATGTTACATGATTTGGACATGCATAAAATGAAAAGTGGACATAAGTGAAAAGTGTCCTCATGCAAGGCTTTTATGAAAGTTGATTATATCCATTTCACAGAAGTATATTAGGGAGACAAATTTGTATATAATTCAAAAAATAAAGAACATATGGTTTTTACTAGGGGTGCAGATAAAGTGGTTACTCACGTTACGGTTCAGATGGGTTATATGTACAAAGACACATTGAGCTCATGTCCACCAACCTATGGAATTGCCCATATCCAGAATGTAAAACCTCTATTATAATGAGAGTACTGATAAATCTCGCAGTTGCTAGATAAATTTTGTTATTATGATGATGGTAATAACAGGGATATTATCATCTTAATTATATGACTATAATCATTCGAGATTTTTATCACATTCTCAATAGTTTTGATGCAACAATATCATGTGAGATAAAAAATCAATGAATAAATATAGAAAAAATGCAACATAAAATGAATTGAAAACTATGTTAAATCTTTGTCATTTTATTATATTTCAAATTTAGTTATAAGTGCAAGGAAGAATGAAAAATTTGCTTTCAAAGGTACAATACTGATACAATATCAGTAGTTATTTATTTATTATTGAAGTGATCTATCCTAGTAATAATGAAGCAGTGTGGAGATTCATAGAGAGTTGTATTTAGAAGTGTTGATAATGACTGACATATTTAATAATGACTGACAGATTTGCTCCCGGCTAATCCACTGTAGAATTTTAGTAGCTTAGGAGAGTTGTCAATGAAAATCATTGATACAATTCTTTATGAAAATCTCCAATAGTTTCAACCCAAAACCAAGTAACAGTATTGGTGGATGTTTCATAAAGCTGTTTATAAGTTACAAATGATTTCACGTATGACTGGTGACCCTTTCTTGTGGTACATGATATATACCTCTGTAGTGTAGGTGACTTAGCACCTAAGAACATGTTCCAGTTAAGCATAAATTTGTGCGCAAATTTATAAACAGCTTTAATGAAAGACCCATCTGCTTTGATATGACTCTTTGTGAGCCAGGCTCTTCCTTTTCTCTTCCAAGAAAACAGAAGACATGTATTCCTTGGAACAAATCCACACTTGCTTGCAGAAAGCCATCAATTGACCCCCTCCCTCACGCCATCCCTTGTAATTCCTCCCTACTGAGGAATATCGAGAGATGTCTTTATATCTGTACCAATATTTTTTTTCTTTTTTCAGGTTGCACTCCGAGACTCCCTCTTGAAGAAAGCCAAGAAACGATGATAATGATAAAAATAAGGTGTGGTGAAAGGACACTTGAGATGGGAAAGTATATCATTCAAAGATTTACTATATCTCACCTCCACATTACAACTTTGTAACTTCACTTCCAAACAACTTGACCTTTCCAGTATCAGGTTTGACAGTAAGGGTTGAATGGAAGGCATGTCTAATGGGGATAGTATTGTTAATTTCAGCTGCCCAGGATATCTACAATGGACCATCTGAGCATCGCTTCATGAGTGAGCTTTTTAAGAGACCAATTCATGAGTGTCAAGTATATGGCGCAGTGTTTGATTGTAAGACATTTCGCTGCTTGAGTGACCTCATGTCTCAAGATTTGAAACGTTCATAAGAGGTCAAGAAACACCTGTATCGTAAGATGCTATCCAATAGAATAGTCATCTTTCATATGTCATAGTGACTTCATTTTTGAGAGAGAGGTGTTGGACTGTGACTGGATATCACTTGATATTTCATTTCATGAACAAAGAATGTGAACAAAGTGATTTTGAGATTCACTGTTTTAACTCACTAGTGATGATGTATTGGTCTAGGTTTTATTGAAATATGTATGAGGCCCATCTACTCATATGGTATCAAGAATATGACAACATTGTTTGATTTCTGGATGTAAAAAATAGCAAGATGTGGTCATACGTAACCTTTCCATATGAAATGCTCATAGAAGTTACCTCCTTATAAGTTCCAAAGTGCAATTCTTTATATCTAAGGAAGGACTTGTGAAACTGCATAGTGTGATTCTTGAAGCTGGGTCCTTCTCAGTAGAGATTCTTGACCAATCTCCTATGATTGTCCATGATTTGTCCAGGGCAAATTTGCCCTTATTAAACTGAGGGGGGGGGGGGGGGTGTGGGGGGCGTCGTACGAAACTTTTTGACCGCGCCGCTTGCTGACCTTATACTTTCAAATTTTGCAACATTTTGTAAGTGCATGTCGGACCCAAAATTGCTAAAAAAAACGTGATTCCATGTACAAAGTCAATGCAAATTGTGTTTTTCAACCAAAAATCATAAATGTATGATTATTTTTACTTTTGTTGGTTTGAATGGATTAATTTTATGCTATTTATGATCGCATAAGGGTCCCCGACAAAGTTCATCGGAAAAAGCAATAAACAAAGTTTTGAAAAAAGAAAAATGCATAAGAATTAAAAAAGCAAAAAAATACATAAGACATAAATTATATTTTTGCAATTTTTGGAGAGATATTTGTTAGAAATGTAAAAATTGATACTCTCACCCAAATTAGCATTCCAGATTGCTATATAATTGAGTTAAAGGCAAAAACATACAAAAAATAAACAAATTTAGGGCAAATTTCATCTGCTTATTTGCATAATTAATTAGATATATAAACAATTCATTTAAAAAAAAGTTTACCATACAGTCTTGTAGTTTACATACCGATCTACATGTACACTCGTGCAAATTTTTGCAGCGATCGCGCAATAAGTGGCCGATATCTAAGGGAGGGGGTCAAATTGACCCCCCCCCCCAGTATAACATGGTCTGAAATAGCCCAGTTAAAATAGGGTTAATCATGTCACTTACAGTTATTTTTTACGGTAACACATACATGAATCATCATGCTGAAATATCTAAAGAGTTACACTGTCTTTTGGTCTGTAAAAAAGAAATTAAGAGCTAGTCAAACTCCTGATGTTGTTGACCTCTCTCTGACTTCATTTACTTACAATATTGTCGAATTTCCACTTGGTTTGATTACTACTTTGTTTTGATATCAAGTATGACTAACCCAAGTAGTTATCAGACCTTTGCACAGTCAATAGACCAAGTACCAATCAGATAAAATGAAATGTGGGCCAATCAGATATACTATATATTTTAAACGGATATTCAGTGCTATTGTGAATAGCTTTTTCTTCTAATTGGCAGCAGCAGTAATTTTCATATATCTCTACACCCTCAATGTAATAGATAATGTTCTTCAATATTTTCTTTCTTAAAGGACAAGTCCACCCCAACAAAAAATTGATTTGAATAACAAGATAAAAATCCAACAAACATAACACTAAAAATTTCATCAAAATTGGATGTAAAATAAGAAAGTTATGACATTTTATAGTTTTTCTTAATTTCATAAAACAGTTATATGTACATCCTGATCAGTATGCGAATGAGGAGACTGATGACATCCACTCACTATTTCTTTTGTATTTTATTGTATGAAATATGAAATATTTTAATTTTCTCCTGATTGTCAAGTGAAACAATGATTTATTCCCCCCGTGAACATGTAGAATAAGCATTGTTCAATACTATATGGTTCAGACAAGTCGGTCCTTATTGTCAAATCTGTAAAAAATGAGATATTATATTATTCAAACAATAAAAAACAAAAGAAATAGTGAGTGAGGGACGTCATTGACTGTCTCATTTGCATGTCACCGAGTTGTGCATATCAATGTTTTGTGAAAAATAAACGAAACTTTAAAATGTCATAACTTTATTTTACATGATTTTTCTCTATTTATTCAAATCAACATTTTTCTGGGGTGGACTTGACCTTTATTTTCAATGAAACAACAGTATTAATGTTTTTGTCACATTGCTAATCAAAGGATATTTTTATTTTTCTTATTTTTTTCCCCCCAAAATCGAACAAAAGATGCTACAAAAGTGATGACCTTTTTTGTCTTTTCACATTGTTCCATTTGCATAAATTGTACAAGCCGTGAATTTTGTCATGGGGTAAAGATTTTTATGATTTATTTACTTGCAACTTACAGAGCTAATGATGCATTGAGATATGAACTTTAGATAAAGGGTATCATGAACTCTTGCTTGTGATTTGTATATGTACATTTCATATTCAAATTAATTCAATAAATTGATTTTATATTTCATATGCATAGTTGACACTATTTTATGATATTGCCATAAAAAGTATTTCAAGAGATTAGAATTTTAAGTTTGATTGGAGCATTGGTAATGACCACATGGAGATGTTGGGTATTGATGACACAATCTAATATTGGTGATTATTATTTAGATGCAGGGCTTTAGAGGCGGAGATATTTTTGACGTCTTGTGAGGTTGTTTCAAAGAGGCAAAATATTTAATTAAAGTGATTTTTAACGTGCATGCCTATGAAAACCATCCAATATTGAAAATATTGAACAAAATGAATATATTGCCCAGCCCACAAGATTATCTTTGGTTAATAAATTATTGTGCGCATGAAGCTATTGTTACGTCACAATGAAATTGCATTGCGTATTAGTTGCCAGGAGGTGTGGCAAAGGAGCGAGATTGCGTCAATTTATTTGATTTAAATGCGCTTGCACTATACGCTAGCGCATCTTTACACAGATTTCTTTTTAAAAAAATGGCAATACTCAAGCCGCCATGCTCATGATTTACAGGATTGACATAAAATGCTGAGTAAAAACATATGTTTTTGCTTTATTAATTTATGTTTAGGTTTGTGGGGGTATCTAAATAATAATGATAATATTGGATGACCAATTTTCGTGGGATGCGTAGAAATATTGTTACTTGCTGAAGAACAATATTGGATTCGTCTCCGACTCATCCAATATTGTTCTTCAGCTTTTTAAAAAAATGGCAATACTCAAGCCGCCATGCTCATGATTTACAGGATTGACATAAAATGTTGAGTAAAAACATATTTTTTTGCTTTATTAATTTATGTTTAGGTTTGTGGGGGTATCTAAATAATAATGATAATATTGGATGACCAATTTTCGTGGGATGCGTAGAAATATTGTTACTCGCTGAAGAACAATATTGGATTCGTCTCCGACTCATCCAATATTGTTCTTCAGCTCGTACAATATTTCTACTCGTCCCACTCAAGGCCATCCAATATTCCCTAAATGTGATGACGAGGATGTTGGGAGTGATGATGAGAGTGGTGAAGTTGGTGATGGAAAAGACTGGTGGAAATGATTGTGATGGTGATTGTGATAATTGGGACGATGTTGGTAATGATTGGGGTGATGATGAAGAAAGTGAAGGTGGTGATGTAACTGTTGATGATTATTGTGGTAGTGTTGATGGTGACGATGAAGGGAGTGATGGAACTGATGATTGTGATAACGGCGGTGGATGGTTATGGGAAAAATGTTGGTACCAAAGATGGTAGTGGTTATGTTGAAGTGTGATGGTATTTATGATGTAATGGTGGTTATGAAATATGATAATGGAAATGTGGTGGGCATGAGCATAATGACAAGTGATGTCAGTGGTGATAAAGGTTATGTAAATGAGAAAGGTGATTATGAGAAAGGTGATGGAAAGAATGCTAATGGTCATGATAATGGTGAAAGTAGCAGTGGTGTTGGTGGTGGTAATGATGATGAAGATGATGATGAATGTAAATGTAATGAAAGTGAGAGGCAGAGGGCAAGTGAGGAAGAATAAAATAAACTACACAATAAACCCCCAAATGAAATAAAATGCTCAGACACCCGATGTCCCGAAAATAACTCTGGCAAGGCCCGTACGGCTGATATACCAGGATGTATTTATTTTTTTCCTTTTAATGATGTGGATAGTGTTCTCGATTGGCTAAATGTAAGTGAAATGAGCTGGATTTGTTACTTGGTAAGAAATATAGACAACGACAGAGAGAATGGTCATTTAGTTTGTATGCAAGTAGAAAGAAGAAGCATTGATATGAAGAATTAATGTGTCAAAAAGGTCAATTGAGATGGCACGCCGTTATATTATTATTGCTGGTGTTAACCAGTTAGTGGTACAATTTGTTTAATTGCAATCGGCCAGACGAACTGCTGTTAGGCTGTCCAGATTGGCCATGGAATTGTAAGTCTGTACCCCGATTGATGTAGAGATCTTCTGTATGTGAAAGCAAATCATGCGAAATTCATGTAAATGTTACAAATTTATTTTAATTAGACAAATAAGACACTGTTTTCTTAAGACATAAATTGTTATGAAAAAAAAAACCCCGGTGCATCCGATATCAAATAATGATTTGAAATAATGGTCTTTACTGATTGAATAAAAAAAAGAATCATTGTAATCATATGACAAATATAAGGAATCGATCAATCCTCTTTGGGTAGGCAATACAAAGGTGTAATAAGACAACTGATTGATACATTTTTAGAACGATAGAAAAATAAATATATGCAGAGGGGAACATGATTTTACCCGCGATGGGGCAGTTTCAATCTTTCATTCCACCGCCCCCGCTTCCGGCATTGGTGGGGATATTGAATGTATCAGATAAGGGAAAGTTTACAGGAGAGAAACGAGTGCTATTCAAAAGTGCTACCATTCTACAGCCATATATCTTCTATTCATCCGATACTGTGATCGCGATCGGTTACACTGATCGTTAGTTGTCTGCCTTGTAAGTTATAATGCAGTCTGCAATTTTCCCATTGTAACTTTTGCGCTAAATCGAAGGAGTACAACTGAGGTTTGTGCGTTGCCATGGTGAATGACGTATCATGAGATATTAAGCGGATCGAGTCGAAACGATGATCAATGATTATATCTTGGCTTGGATGAGTGGCCAATGTATGAATGACTTTTTGGTCCACTTCTGATCTACAATATCCATGATATCAGAATTGGGATTACCAAGAACGATTTCTAAGAAGTTCCGATATTGGATTGACTCGCTGGTCAGTTTTGTGATATTTTTCTGCCTGTGATAGCCAAGAGGAGTATGTGTTGAAAGGTTCGTATTTTCTTTGATTTTCATCGAACTGTTTTACAAATTGTCCCGAGAGGCCATAATCAATAATATTGTGTCGAATATCTGTTTTATACTTGTTTTAAATTTCACAAAAGTTTAGTCTCAAGAGGTCTTACCAGTAGCGTACCGTGAACCGCAGGAGACAAAGCATTGGGGGGGGGGGGGGGGGGCAGTGCATTGTCTGTGAACAATGCTTTGCCCCCCCCCCAATGCTTTGTCTCCTCCGAGTCACGGTACGCTACTGGGTCTTACTTTATTCTTTACATGTTATACTTTCGTGTTATCATAAGCAAAATTCCGTCATGTATGCCTACTTTTAGCTCTCTAAATAGCCCCCCAAAAAACCAACACAATAGAAACTAAAATTTGAAATATCTTATACCTTCCAAAAACGTTTTGTTTTGAAACGCTCTCAGAGCAGATCTTAAAAAATTACCAACTTTTTGAAAAAAAAATTTGTATGTATTTTTTAGCAATGGATAATATTTTTTTTCTTTTTCAGTTATATTCATTTATGGTTATAGTGAGCTCATCTTGCAATGAATAATCAAATACCAATGAGAGAAAGTCCTACACATGATAGAGATCTAAATAAATGTAGGTGGAACAAAGCCGGGGAAGAATTCACAATAAGTTTTGCAATGTAACTATAACTCTTTGAAATTCGTCCCAAATCACTTTCCGTTTTATATTTGTTTTAAAGTGAGAGGGAATGAATAAATTTCCATCAAGAAGATAGAAAAGATAATAATAAGTCAATGCAGATAAGTTATAATCCATGAGGCTCCAATATAAATAACATTATGCTATGCAGGGCCCGCTGGTAGAGCAGTTTCCTAACTGAAGTGGCTACCCTGGGTAAATAAAACATTATTATTAGTACTTCCGACAGAACACTAATATATTATAAATATATATCTTTAAAAAAATTGAATATGAGCACGAAGATAATCCCCAGGACGGAGGGGGACATCACCCCTATGATAGTTAGAGGAGTGGGGAAAATATAAGAGGAGAAAAATGAAGAAAGAAAGAGGAAAACTATAGGGTAAAAAGAATATTAATTCAAATGATAAAAAAGTCTTCCCCCTTTTAAAGTATCCCGTCGAGGCCCTTGGACAATCCATGATTATGAATGTTTATTTCAAAAGAAATGTAATGGGGGGGGGGGGGGTCTAAAACACTCACCGTTCTGGTGGTTAGGAAGAACATATAACATGAAAAGAGACTGAAAATGTGCTTTGGGATTAAAATTGGTGATGGGATTCAGTTTGAAAAAAATAACAGAAAACGAAAAGAATGTGTGCAATCGACTATCAAAATAAACATCAATGGGGAGGGGATGAAACTGACAATTGTATTAAATAAAAGTATTGATATTGTTTCATTAATATTGTAATTCACCTTTTACACAATGTCTCAATTCAGAAGACCATTATGCCTATCAAAAGGTGTTCTCCTTCACTTGTTTGATCTTACCCGAATATTTGCCATTATGTCAGTGTCAATGCTCTGGTACCTAAAATCATTCTCCATGAGATCTAATCATGATCGTCAACATTTTCATAATCAGCATCACGACCATTCTCATCGCCTAAATCTTCATCACTGCTTCTGTCATCTTCATTATCAAATTATCAAATGTATTTAAATGAGTTTTTATTTTTACAGAATTCTGATCTATAAATGAATTCTTAAATTCCACGAGTTCTCATAAGGTTGTTATATTAAAAAAAAGCAATTTACTTGTGATGGAACTCCTCCTTGGTATTGGAATTGTTCAAATAATAATATTTGAAATGACTTGTATACATGGTCAATGAATCATTAAAAAACCCTCATACATGTCATAATCACCATATTCTGGTTTGTTATATAATTATCTTAAACCAATATAGATTTATGTTTTTCACCAACTATATTTACGTAGCAGAATAATCCAATAAAAATCATAATTATCATCATCTTCATCATCGTCATCATCATCATCATCAACAACAACGATAACTATTCTTATCTTAAGTTTACAAGCCTGCCATTTTAATGACCACAGGGGAACAAACGTGACGTTACGCTATATCAAGGGGGAGGGGATGACAAACTAAGCCATCCTCTGAACAAAAGGTTCGCTGCTCGAATCTACAGCAGTGATTTTTAATTTTTAATAGGGCTTATATTCGTCAAATTCTTACATAATTTAACATACAAAACCACAAAGCCAGATGATTATTTCAAATTTAACTTTTCATTCATATTCAAATTCAAATACATTTTCTACAGAAAATAAAAAAAAATAATCACATAGCATAATTACGCAACTGAAAATAAACAAGATGCCCAAAACATGCATTTTTTATTATTCATAATATGCCAATATTGTACAATAAATCTTCATATAAAATGATATTCAGAACATCATTCATAATATAATGATCATGACAATAGTAATATCGACCTTCCCTGTCATTGCCTATAATACCATGATCACTGCTTGTCGATCATCTGCACGGCTGCTCTTCGTTTCCCTACATCTTCAATTATCCGTGAATCGGATTTTTCCATCTCAGTGATCATAGAATTTGTGAATTGCTCTCTGGAGCCTTATCCTTTCTTTGAAGTGACATTTTGAATATACCTTCATAAGTTTAGAAGATGGCTTGGTTTTCATCGAAATCGGGTGCAGGGAGGCATTAACCAGCTGAAACCATAAATAAATATGTTGTGTTTCTATTATCAGAAGTCTTATAGCATTTAAAGTATGGTTGAATATCTTTTGTGTTCAAATCAAATTATGTTGTTAAGTAACGGATAGGTTTATGTTATAACTTACAATACATACATTGTACAAAGTCGATTTTTCTTTAAAAAAATGAACTATTGTATTGTACCTAGGTGCAAAATGAATTTCCTTTATAAAAGATAATTCATTTTGTCCGAGAAACTAATCTAGTTGAAAGAAAACGCTTTTTATATCACCGCTCTATTTGTAATTATATCTCCATTGATTATGTCCGTCGGTTTAGTTTACTGCGAAGGGCACGCTGTGTTAAGCAAATATTCCATCAGTAGTCCTGGTCTTGACTGACCAAGAAAAATAAAGCATTATTTGTTTGAGGGGCGGGGGGTGGGTTGTAAAATCTAATGAACGGGTACTATATCATGTTGTATAATATAGTTACTGTTACCTTTGTATATCATAACCAGCTCGTCCAATTAAATTCACATCCAGAATTATAGGTATGGACCAAGAAAACGTCATATCCGGGGAAAAAATAAATTGTGGAGTTACTTCTATACATTTCAGAAATTCAGAACAAGGGTGAAACTGTGGCAAAAGATATTCACATTTAAAATCTTGCTAATTAAATGTGTTTCAATTCATTTCAATTGAATTAAATTCAAGTCAATTCAATTCATTATTTTATTTCCATTCAAACATAATACAAAGTAATATTAAAAGGGCTTCTTTTTAGAAACTGAAACTTTATGGTTCAACATTTCTGCCTCTGCCACATGTCTGGTACTACATAGTAGTTGGTTCGGTCGTACCTTACTGACCGATATGTTAGCCCCTGTATTGGGAGAGAAAGGTCCGATAAGAATATAGCGTTCCTCAGGGGTTCGCTCTCGGACCCTTATTTTTCAATTCATATTCAACCCCTTGGTGACATTTACCGGGAAAAGAAAAGAAATTTCAAATTTTTTGCTGATAATGTTTGAAATATATGATAGTTTTGGGCATGTCATTTAGCAGAGTTATATTTATTTTAATCGCACACTTTTATCACACCGAACTACCTTCATGAATTTCTGTATCCATATTTTCATTTTCAGATACAACGATCAACCGAACTATAACATAAACACCATAAGTCTTCTTGAGAGGAAATAAGTAATATTTTCTTTAAAAAAAATACAAAGGAAAATAAACGCGTTATAAAAAGTTGCTTCTGACCTCTCGTTTGTGAAAATCATCAGCATATTCACTCCAGTGAGAGAGTTTCGAGAAGATAGATTATGGGATCACTTTTTAGAGAATGCAAGTATGGTTGGATCGTGGTCGTCGGCCGGTTCATCAGCGGTTTCATCGAGGTCGGGACGGTGAAGAGCTTTGGCGTTCTCCTGCCCGATGTCGTGACGCATCTTAATGCCTCGTCGGGAAAGGTTGGGCTGGCATTTGGACTCTGCCATGGACTTACATTTGGTTTGGGTGAGTGACTTGACTTAAACTATGCAAGGATAAGATTTAGGTGGGGGAACAAGAATTCAGAAAGTAGGAGGGCAATGGAATGCAAAAGTAGATAGGGCGGTGGACGAGAAAGATTTTGCTTGTATCGCAAAATCTTAAATCGTTTGAATAGATCATTGGGTCATGTCATGTTTTTTGAGCTAATTGAGCCCGTATTATGTGACATGACATTTTTCAGTTTGCTTGGATAAAAGTATAAGATACAGCGGGATGTATTACAAAAGTCCGCAATAGATGTTTTATTTCGTAATTAAATTATTAGGCCTGTCAGTTTGTCGATCGATTTCAAATATGCAATAAGTTACTAACATATTCGCAAATAAATAATTATTATGATTAATTACCTTTAAAGCTTAATCATAAATTCAGACCATCTCTTGAAGTTCTTGAAACTATATTGTAACTAGCTCAGATTAGGGGTCCATTATTGTAATCACAATTGAAATTTGTGTATCGTAGAAAATAATACATGCACTTTATATACTACAATTTACTGAACTTCAGATTACATGGATTAGGAACCAGCAACACAAAGAATGGTAATCGAAAGCAACTCCGAAAATAAAACGAAACTGAACGGACTTTCAACCAATCAGAAATGCTCACTCGTCTTTGGCGGTCATCTTTCCCCTTTGAAACCATCTCTCTTTCTGCTATTCTGCAACTGGTTAAACATTAAAAAAATAAATATTGCATGATAAAAAATAAAGTGTGTATATTTTCTATAGTATAATAATTTAATCAATGGTTTTATGAATATACTGTACAGGTCCATTGACAAGTGCGTTATACAGATGGACACAGAGCCGTTGGGTGATGGTGATAGGCACCTTAATAGCAACTCTATCTATAACCCTCGCCTCCTTTGCAACGGATGGCAGTCATCTTCTTGCTGCTCTCATATTTACGGGTCAGTGACAATAATTGGGTTTTACTAAAAGAATAATAATGATGGTGATGAAGGTGGTTTGGAATACCTGTAATTAATTATTTACAACAACATTCAGGAAATTATTAAGAGACGTAGATTTCTCCAGCAATTTGCCTGAGAAATAAGAACAAAGTGGATTCTGAAACGCAAATCTGTGAATAATGTCAAGAAAAACTTAAAAAGGAGCCTTCACGAGCAGATTGATTGTTTGCTTGAGTTCGTATCATTCTTAGCTTTACCGTCCTCCAAATTACTAACCGTGATAACGAAAAAACCCATATAGGCATTTTCCTCTTAAAGGACAGGTCCGCCCAAACAAAAACTTAAATTCAATAAAAGGAAAAAAAATCCAACAAGCATAACACTGAAAATTTCATCAAAATTTGATGTAAAATAAGAAAGTTATGACAATTTAAAGGGATGGTCCGGGTTGTAAGTATTTATAGCTTAATAAATAGAGTAGAAGTCACTAAGCAAAATGCTAAAAAATTCATCAAAATCGGATAACAAATAACAAAGTTATTGAATTTTAAAGTTGAGCAATATTTTGTGAAAACAGTCGTCATGAATATTCATTAGGTGGGCTGATGATGTCACATCTCCACTTGTTCTTTTGTATTTTATTATATGAAATTAGGTTTATTCAAATTTTTTCCTCCAAGAACTAGAAAAATTGAATTGACAACTGATTTAGTGTATCAAATATTTATTCCTGCAAGTTATTTCATCATAAGGGAGACATATTATTCACACAAGTATGAAATAATGAAAAAATATGATTTTATGTAGTAACATAAGAAAACGGAAAGTGGAGATGTGACATCATCAGCCCACCTAATGAATATTCATGACGACTGTTTTCACAAAATATTGCTAAACTTAAACTTCAATAACTTTATTATTTGTTATCCGATTTTGATGAAATTTTCGGCATTTTGCTCAGTGAATTCTACTCTATGTATTAAGATATAAATATTTTCAGCCCGGACCATCCCTTTAATTTCACAAAACAGTTATATGCACATCCTGGTTGGTATGCCAATGAGGGAAGTGATGACATCACCCACTCACTATTTCTTTTCTATTTCTTTACATGCATTATGAAATATTTCAATTTTCTTCACATTTTCATGTGAAACAAAGTTTTATTCCTCTCCGAACACTGAAACTCTTACTGTTTTACCATTCTGTGGTTCAGTCAAGTTGGTCATTATTGTCAAATCTGTAAAAATTGAAAAATTGTACAATTCAAACAATAAAAAAGAATTGTGAATGAGGAACATCATCAACTCTCTCATTATTTATAACAATTTAGTGAAAAATAACCGAAAATTTTAAAGCAGATACGAACCAATAGCTCCGTCTCGAGTCCTCAACTACTCATACCTGGCCAGTTTCCTGACCCATAATGCTATAATATAGACCCACTTGAAAGTATCAAAATAATTACTTTTCCTCTCAAAACATTTTAGTTGTTTCTCTAAATACAATTATAGGTCAATTTATTCTCTAAAGTATTAGTAGATATGTGAAAACGTATATATCAAGACTATGTATTTATAACACACAGTCAATGAGAGACCACACACAGTTCACTCCCCCTTTAAAATGTCATAACTTTCTTATTTTACATCCGATTTTTATGAATTTTTCAGCTTTATGTTTGTTTGATATTTCTCTATCGAATTAAGTCAGCATTTTGCTGGGGTGGGCTTGAACCTTAAGTTAAGTATTGCTGCATAGTGTTCTCTGTAATACGAACATCTTAACCACCATCTCTCATAATGATGATAATACCCCAAACGTGATATTTATTCCAAGCAATCAGATAACATTTTATAGTTCTACCTTTTAAAAAGATGATGCTTCTTTATATTATTATGGGTATAATTAATATTTAATACAAGTCGTTGGAAACTAGCCTTTACTTATGTATAATTTCATGGATCGTGATATTGGTTTCTAATGATCAGCCCAATATGGTCTTCATTACCTTGTTTTGTGAATCTATGATTTTTCCTCCATATTTTTGGTCGCAGGACTTGGATACTCATTGATGTGTCTACCTACCATCATGGCCCTTAACAAGCATTTCGTCGAGCGATTTGCCCTGGCTTATGGTGTTGCCCAGACCGGTCCCGCCGTTGGTATGATTGTACTACCAGTCGTCACGGAGAACCTTGCTCATACTTACGGTTGGAAAGGCGCCCTCTTCCTGCTGGGTGCCATCAACTTCCACATGATGATTACGGCTGTGGTCACTCGGGAACCGGAACATGTGTATGGACACTGGCGGAGAAAGAAAACGACTGGTCCAGATGACATTCAGAGCAAGAAAGCACAATTCAAGAAGGACGCCTGTAACATAAAGGAAGTCAAGCCTTTGGGCTCGTCAGTATGGCCGAACGGTAATTCAGAGGAACTTCCGTACCAGCAATCCAATGTTGCTAAGTATGGAAGCTGCATGAATCTGTCTTCGAATGCTCCCAAAGCTGCGATGAGGAATTCTTTCCTGATGAGAAAGTTCAAATCTTGTGACGAGGAAGACACTGCGATACTGTCCGATGGTGAGTTCATTAAGCCTCAGCTCTCGAGTTACAGATCTCTTGTCGGGAATGAGAAAAATCTCCGTGGCGAATTTGAGAAGCGAAAATCGTATCATGGATACGGCAACGATGCGGTCAACTGTAATGACAAACAACCTCTCTGTTCTGATGGTCGCGGTAAATACTACGGCAATGAACACTGGACATACGATTTCAGGAAGCTAAGTTACGTCTCAGAAGAGTCAGGGCACGTTAGCAGCCATGAGAGACTGAACGAAAGAGATGGACTTACCGATCGATCTTGCTGCAGTAGCTTCTTGAGCTCTTGCAAATCTGCCGCCATGTGTGTCGTCCAGTTCTTGGACCTCGAACTCATGAGGGACGCACCAGCTTTGATTATCCTGCAGCTTTCGTTCATCCTTCTGACTTCCGTCCATGTTGGTTGGATGATCTTCCTAGTACCCCACGCTGTCGGGAAAGGCATCCCAATAGAGAGTGCGGTCTTCCTATCCTCAGTAGGAGGGGTTGGAAACCTAATCGGTCGAATTGTCCAAGGGCCCATTGTAGACAAACGACTCTTGACTGGTGTCCAGCTCTCCATTCTGCTGTCTATTGTCAATGCCATCACGTTCGCGATCGATCCATTACTGCAGACCTTACCAGTACTCTGTGTTGATGCGTTCTTCAGTGGACTCTGCAGCGGCGCTTTGATACCTCTTGTAGCTATATGTGTCAAGGAAGTTGTTCCAAGGGATAGATTCGCTAACGCAATAGGCCTCGTGTCACTCTCCTACGGCGTGGGAGAGCCAATAGGAGGTTATTTAGCAGGTAAATATAAATTTAGCTATTTTCAATCAGACTTTAATTCTATAAAAATGTTATCTGCAAATATGTTTTGTTATTAAAGTGCTGGTAACACTCCGTTTTTAAATATCCGTCCATTTATATTCACAAAAAATAGTAATGTTGCAAATGGGCCTATACAATTCAGCGTCTATACTAATTTTCACCTTTTTAGATTTCATAATGATCCTTTAAGATATAAAATCATGAGAGAGGTATGGAAGAGTTCTAAGAAATTGGTTTCAACCAAAGATAAACTTTGTGATTCAAACAGTAGGCAACTTATTCTAAATGCGATATATATTCAAATATTTTTTGTCTATTTATAAATCTTCTTGGTTACATCAATAAAATGAGTCAAGTTATCTTTATGTTTCTGTATACTTCTACTTATTTCACAGTAAATATGAAAAATATTTTTAAAAAGTTGTCAAAATACAGTGTGTCATTTTCTTTACTTCCATGACTTGTAGGAAAGCTCTCTGACGTCGCAGATTCTTACGAGAAGGTGTTTCTAGTATTCGGTGGCCTGGAAATCATCAAGGCTCTGCTATTAGTTGTGGTTGCTTTCATGGTTTGGAGGGAGAGTCGAGCATCACCGAGTTGATAGTTTATATCATTCGTTACAAATAAAAACCTTTAGAGATTCTCAGGGGTAATATAATAATGGTGCAATCATCTGAGCTATCTACCTGTAAATAATTGATAGATGATTAAATTCATTTGTTTATTATCTATCTAATCATTAATTTACTTATTTATTTACTTTTTTTGGAAGGGGTCATATGAGAGCTTTGTTTATACTTTATGATATCTACATTAACATTGGAGGAAATCTCACCCAGAAATAATTATTGATTCCTAATCTGTTTAGAGCACTGAGTCTATTTCTAATAATCCAATTGATCATGATTGTGATCCAAAATCTGATCGAATTACAACAATGAATACAATATGGTAATAAAAGCCCCGGGAATTAAGACAATTCTGGTGAAAAGAGCCACTAAAAATACTTTTAGAAATTCTTTTTAGAATTGGTTAAATATCGAATGCTTTTATTAGCTAGTGACCGTGTACATGATGGGATTCGATGATGTGATATCTCACTAACTACATCGTCTATTTTGAGAAAATGATATTTCCACATTTTTTTAAAGTTGAAAATGTGTAACATCTTTAAAGAACTAAAAATCAATAACGGAATTTCTGTAAATAAAAAGCCATTGTGTCTGTTATATATTTCAGATTGTTGTTATGCAAATCTTCATGAATATGGTACAATTTTTCCAAAGCTGTTGGTCCATTAAAAACCATCAGAACCAACAGATATCTTCTGTTGGTCTTTATAATGGACCCGGTTGGAATTCAGACCTGTGATACAGACTGCTTATGTCACGAGACAATTAACCATGTTCAGTTTTGGTACCGACCGATGAATAATTCCTTTTAATACGATAATCAACAAAGAATCAAAGACACTTGCAGGCACTGTTGACTAATTGTTATTTTTCAGCAATTATGAATTGATTATATGGGCCTTTTACTAACGGGTTGACTAACTTGTTTCGAAAAAGCATGCATGCATTTTATGTAAAACTAGACATCTCCGGAGGACAACTCCCCCGCAAGACATCTCACCCGGAGGACCTGTCCCCCCGAGGACGAATGTCCGGGAGGACAGCTCGCCCTATGAAAACTCCTCCACCGGCGCGGTTCTACAATGATCTTGAACGTGTACTTTGGCTCAAGATTGAAAACAAAGGGTTTCTATGAATAATTAGCAATTAAGCTGCAAATTAGAGTGTAACCTAAAGGGATAAACCATTAGCAAACAATTTCACTCCCCAACCCCTTTGGAGCTGTCCTTCGGGGGACTTGTCCTCGAGGGATCCTTCGTCCGAGGGAGAATGTCCTACGGAGGAGTTGTCCTCCAGGGATGCTGTCCTACGGGGAGTTACCCTCCAGGGAAGCTGTCCATCATGGGAGATGTCAGAAGGGATTTCTCCCTGGAGGAGTTGTCGTCAGGGGGAGATTTCCAAGAACAATTTAGAAGATCGTATGCATACTCATACACATCATAATTTTTAAAATAAAATTCTAGCCAGTGTATCTCATTATTTTCTCTCACTTTTCCAAAATGTTCACCCTATTAAGATTGTGTTCCCTGGTGATTTATTTATGCCCTATGTGTGTACTTCTTTGGTCAACATTCATGGGAGGAAATCAATCTCTCATCATATTTTCTTTCGGAGAAAATTTAGAAAATATATTGGTTGGGCACAATGGGGAAGAACTCAGAAGAGTAGACACCATGACTGATGTTCAGTTTATACAATGAAGTGCATATATTTTTTTCTCGAGATATTGTGCTTCCGATTGCAATTTTTCGGATGCCATGATAATAACACAATGGCTTAAATGCTCATACTTTCATTAGTACTTGTTACATACGTATGTCAATAGAACAGTAATAAAACCGCAATTCAGGGGAAGATGACTTAATTATTGTAAACCGGGTGGGGGGGGGGTGTAATAGTTATTTCGTTTGTTTTATACTTCGTTATATATCCTGCCATATTTTCTTTTTTATTTAAACTTTGGTTTTCTAAAGCGATTTAATGACATAAATTGAAATTCTATTCAATTCTTTGTTTTGAAAGATGCTAATTTTGAACCTATCACGTCTCAACTCAGATGCATGTATGATACATGTTATACATGTTATAAGAGATGCGTCGAATGACGCAATTACTGACCTTTTATACCGTTACGACCCTTCTCTGAAAGTTTTATATGAGTTTGGAAGTGGAACTTTGTTGTGTCATTATACACCTTACGCCCACTCGTAGCAGTTATTATTTCGTACCCATTTTCTTTAAAGATATAGAATAAGTTACAGTACAAGATGTTGTTCATAAAATACACTATGGGTTGTGACCTTATGAAGGCGCGAAGAAGTTTTTCTAATAAATCGAGACACCTTATACGGTGTCAAGTTGGTTAAAATTATGATGAACGCGACACTCGAGATTTGTTATCGAAACTGGATCATTCATTTCGCAGTGGGAATATTGTTTCGAAATGTAAATAAACAGGAAAGACTTCACGGAGGAAAATAATATTAAAACGGAAATAGTCATCTTTAGCAACGTGAAGGGGTTGAATATAATTATGATTATGCTTGTCTTTAAATGCTTTATAGTTTTTCTTAAAATGTTTATTTTCTATTTTCCATTTTCTTTCACAGTACACAAAAATCCTTCCAATTCTAAATTGGCACACGTCCCCCACGATGTCCACAATAGAAAAATAAACGCCAAAAATAAACATGCGAATTCTCTTCCTTTTCTTTACAAAAGGTGCAAGCAACCGGATATATATTATTTTGTCGCGACACCACAAAAATACTAAAAGTTTAAATTTCAACAAAGTCAACCTCATTCATTGCACCATAATTATATACCGTATAGTTAACAATATCCATCAGAATATTATGCTAAAATCTTTGACAAGAAAGTTGAATTTTTCTTAAAAAAATGTCCAAATTTTCGATCGCTCGCTACTTTTTTTTTTTCCCGATACGCTATATCACGCCCCCTCAATTTGTTTTGCTCATTACGCCAATGATTTACATGCTCAGATATAGACCTTTTATTCCACTTTCCTCTTGATGTTATGATCAGTTATTATCTGCTTTTCTTCTTGAAATGTGCTCGTTTTTATCATATTTTAATTGTAAAATGCGATAGGTGTTCGGACGTGAAAATATGCTGATAAAGGGGAAACATAAAACGGTATAAATATTGGAGATGCGTCTGGAAAGTATGAGAAAGTGTGGCACAAAAAGGCGACAATTTATCGCGGCGGCGTTCGAGTACGGTTGGGTGAGAAAACAGGCAGGTGTATGGGTTTCCTCGCCCTAACGCTGATAAAGTAATTGGACTCCAACATATCATGAAGGCGGAGCCTATCCCCTCCTCATCTATCCCTGTGTCTCAGGGTAAGACCATATCTTATTCAACCGGTGTTGATGACATCGTATCAATCATGTCAGCATTGTCGTATAACCATCGCGTCTTTTGCTTAAAATAATGATCATCTCATTTTGTTTTAAGAGAACGGGTCTGTGAAAGCGCTTCATTATTTTTCAATAAAGGGTACTTCATCTTTTATTACCAAATCTCAATGAATGATACGTGACGGTGTTATCATCCATCCAAATGGACAGTTTCCGATTAAAATTCTCTGGATGCCAATGATTCGCCACCCCCTTCCAATTTATGATCTTCTTTCTTTTAGGAGAAGACGAAGCAAAATAAGCTTGTATTTTGTGGAAATTTTCTCCTGCAAGTAAATAAGAACCATTGTCATGATTGTATGGCTATTTCATGTGACTTTGGTGCCAAAGATAGTTATGAGCACGAAACGTATTCTCATTTTAAGTGACAATGTATGTAATTCTCATTTGATATATCGTTGTTGACACTGTAAATGTACATTATTATTAATAATCTCACAATATAAGGAGAATTCGATAAGATAGAATTGAGAAGCATTTGGGTTATGTTCCCCTCTTCTTACGGACGAAGTTTTGATTGTATTAAACTTGAAAAAAGGTGTGTTGTCGAGAAGTTCTAACTAATATTTTTTCGCTTTGAAATATATTTATTTTGACAGCAAATGTGGCGTTAGCAATATCGATATATAAATTGAGATGCAAAATTACAGAATTTTTATTTTTTCTCCTGCAAGTATTTACCTGGAACATCAGAATAAGCTAATCTCAATCAGCTCAGCTCAATACTAAATTCGGACGAAATTTGCTTCTCTCATAATTTACTGGAGGAGAAAATTAATTTTTTTTTTAAAATTTACATCAGAGTTATAGACTCTGGTGTCATAACATTGTTGTAAATACACAGGGGTCTGTTTTTAAGTGCTGTTTTCAAACCTTTTCCATCTTCTTCATGAAATCAAATGGATTTACTGTGCAGGGTGCTCATATGAAAAAGATTCAAATGTTTATGTTCATCAAATAGAAAGTGGAAGCACAATTCCTCAAACAAACCTGGTGAGCATTTCACCTTGTTTATATTCTATAAATTTCATCAGCATAAAAGGGATATTTATTTCCAATGATAATTTGTGCGTAGCCGTTCATAATCATGATTTAAAGGTCATTAAACTTGATGTGATTAAGAGAGTCAAGGTGGGGCTGGAGAAGATGTGTGGGGGTGTTGGGGGGGGGGGGTTGTGTGTGTGTGTGTGTGTGTGTGAGAGAGAGAGAGAGAGAGAGAGAGAGTGAGAAACAAATGAGAGAGAAGAGAGAGAGAGTCTAGGTGGGGCTGAAGAAAATGTGTGGGGGTGTTGGGGGTTGTGTGTGTGTGTGTGTGTGTGTGTGAGAGAGAGAGAGAGAGAGAGAGGGAGAAACAAATGAGAGAGAAGGGAGCGAGAGAGTCGAAGGGGGGGGGGGGGCTGGAGAAGATGTGTGGGGATGTTGGGGGGTTGTGTGTGTGTGTGTGTGAGAGAGAGAGAGACTGAGAGAGAGGGAGAAACACATGAGAGAGAAGAGAGAGAGAGTCGAGGTGGGGCTGGAGAAAATGTGTGGGGGTGTTGGGGGTTGTGTGTGTGTGTGCGTAAGAGAGAGAAAGGGGGAGAAAAAAGTGAGAGAGAGAGAGAGAGAGAGGGGAGAGTGACGGTATGTAGAGACAATACAAAGCCTAGAAATAATAAACACAAAAATGTGATTCTTAATCATATGAATATATTTTTATTGAAATATCAAAAGATCAAGAGCACACATGTATCATAATACATGTACGTACATGTACATCTTGTATTTGAAGAAATATTTCATCTTTACATCTTTTAAACAAAGGCAACCCAAAATGTATATATATGCAACACTCTTTATGAGCTAGGTTGAGTTTAAGCTCATTATAAAAAATCATGATACAACTTACCCTTTATATAAAATTATGAAAAGGAAAAAGAGGAGGATTTACGTGTGAGGTTTATGAAAAAGCCGGTAAGAAAAATAAAGAGAAACAGAGGAAGAGAGGGAGAAAGAGAACGAGAAAATAAGATATAATATATATACAGTAGACAGATGAGAGAAAAAAAATCTTTATGATTTAAGCACAATAGAAGACACATGGCAGTGCAGACAACATCGCAATTATCATGATCAATTAAAGCAATTAATAATTGATATAACATATATTTCAGTGTACCATACTTATATAGTTAATAGTTATATAACGAAGATGTCATATGTATGATTGTTACACCAATGTTGCACAGTAGCTCCGTCTGAAAGTATTTGATTAAGGCCCCATTAAACCACTCCTCACTTCGTATTAGATCTAGATAAAGTACAACTCGACGAGTATCAAGATTACAAGGTAAATGAATATGATGGATATTTTATTTCAGAACTTTACAAAAGAGGTTTCCTTGCGAGAGCAATAAACAGTGCGTCCCCCAAAAAACTATACACTTTTGAAATGGCTGCCAAATAAAAAGTATATCACCTTGGGGGAAAGACTCATATATATAGAAAACCAATAAAGTCATCTTTCAAATGACACCAAAATGTTGGAAAACTATTCATGCTTGAGTGAGCACTACCCACTTAAACAAAGGGTATGCAAATTAGGGTGGGCAGGAATTAGCCTTTCGGTTTCTTTCAGTTTTTGAGAGGCGAGTCCCTTGGAACTTGCAAACTTGAGGGTGTTGTGATGAATAAATGGTCATTCATTATCAATTTAAATTGTTAGAGCAAATTTCATTAATTATCCAATTGAAATTACATGCATGAGTGAGCGTGAATTGCAATCTTTAGTGTAGCATTTTAACTTTACAATGTGGGTCTCAGCAGTGTGTTTATTGGAGTCAGGAGAATAGGGTTAAGAAATTACTTCAGTGGGTGAAGTAAGCTGATGGGAAAAGGGTCAACAGAACGTTTAGCCTCCCTCCCACTGGCCCGTCCCTCCCCCTTCTTTTGAGATTGAGACTGATTGCTATTACATGTACGCATTAAGTCCAGAGCGGACTGTCAATTCTGAAAATTAGGACATCATTTTTACCTATCAATCATTCAATCAACAATCTGTTAGTAAATCAACTCAATCAATGTGATCAATCAAATATTCACCTTTTTCAATAAATTATCAATTAAACATTCATATTTTCAATAAATCATTTCATAAATCATCATAATTAGTCAAGTTCTCAATAATCATTCAATGGAAAAGAAAGACCCATCAACCATAAGTCACTTGGCATTTAAGTTTGAAATACCATCCAGGAGAAAAAAGGGGGTGGAGGGCGGGGGTGAGTACATGACATGATATTTGTAAGAGGACACAAAGAAGAATACCCCTTTAACCCAGTCTTACCCTATCTCACCCCCTTGCATGTAACATGTACCATCACATTACTCTGACTCTCACAAGCACTTGCTAAGATCCACATAATAAACTAAAAATGCTACACTAAAATTGCAATTCCTATTTACTCATGAATTACATTTCAATTTAGTAACTCATGAAATTTGCTTAAGAAACCAAAACTGATCTCAATTCATCAGTAATTTTGCATAACACCCTTAACTTTGCAAGTTCCAAAGGACTGACCTCTAAGAAAAACTGGAAGGCTAATTCCTGCTCACCCTAGCAAAGGCTAGTCTCTCAGGAGGGGTGAAAGGGGTAGAGAGAGAGAGAGAGAGAGAGAGAGAGAGAGAGAGAGAGAGGGGGGGGGGGGTTAAGTGTTCTGTTGACCCATATCCCGTCAACCTACTTCCCCCACCTATAAGTCCTATCCCTATTCTGACTTCCATGAACACATTGCTGAGATCCACTTGAAAAAGAGAAAAAAAAATCATGTTCACTCATGCATTAAATTTCAATTTAATAATTCTTGAAATTTGCTCTAAAAACCTAAATTGATAATGCTTGATCATTGATTTATCAAAACACCCTCAACTTTGTAAGTTCCAAGGGACTCGCATCTCAAAAACTGAAAGAAATTGGCTAATTCCTGCCCACCCTAAATTTCATACCCTTTGTTTCAGTGGGCAGTGCTCGCTCAAGCATCAATAGTTTTCCAACTTTTTGGTGTCATTTGAAAGTTGACTTTATTGGCTTCCATATAAGTGTTTTCTCCCAAAGTGATATATTTTTCATTTGGCAGCCATTTCAAAAGTGAATAGTTTTTTGGGGACGCACTGTATAGAGGAGAAGAGAAATACACACATTTTTCATATTCTGGTGGCTCAAATGGGAATAGATTCCACTTGAATCCGCTCGTACCAACGTCATGAGTGAAATGTGATTTTCTTTACTTGTATATGAAATTCTGTTTTAAATACACATTTACCAATAAACTAGAATAACACAAATTTACATAACAGATGACACCTGTGCATTCAAGGTTATCCATACTCTCGCGTTTTGTGCAATAACTTAAGATGAATCATAATT
This sequence comes from Lytechinus pictus, assembly GCF_037042905.1. Classification (NCBI taxonomy): domain Eukaryota; kingdom Metazoa; phylum Echinodermata; class Echinoidea; order Temnopleuroida; family Toxopneustidae; genus Lytechinus; species Lytechinus pictus. The sequence goes on along the minus strand of NW_026974140.1, from coordinate 3,810,135 downwards.
GTCAAACTAAATTCTGATTGAATCAATACAACCTTACCTTTATGGATTTGGAGGTTAAACGATGAATTTAATGTTTGAGGAAGAATAATCCGCATCGAATGGAAATATTTGTTTATCAAAACAAAATAACAGAAGAGACAAAGTGAAAATAGAAAACCAATAAAATAAACAAAAATCTGTTGTGTACCAGTCCTTATTTCCTTACATTGCTTCAATATCACACTTTCATAATTTGACAAATAATTTCATACATTCGTAGACTCGTCAATGTTTAAAATGCATTGACCAAAGGTAGAAAATGGAACACATAAAAGACTGAATTCGTATCAATAGAGTTTTTTTTCTCCAAAACATACATTTATATAGAAGTTCAAGAAACACACCCCTTAAAAACAATATTCATCAAATCATGATTGAGAAGTGACAGAATGAAATACAAATAATGATAAAGGATGCTAGAATTACTTTCGATGTATTTGCCAGGTTCTGAACGAAATATAAACTTAATATAAATCATGGTTTGGATTCAAGATATAGATAATATCAAGTGGATGACATCAGGACCCGTTTCATAAAGACGTAAGTTTGTGGTAATTTTTTCATTTCCTACCATGGTAACTTTGTCTTTCATTGACTGAGTCCTGTTTTTATATGGAATCTATCATGACGGCAAAGCTACCATAATCGTAGGTTCTTAAAACAACGGCTTCCTGACTGTTTTACTGCCATTTTTTCGTATCCACAGAATGTAATAAATTAATGTCCAATAAGTCGGAAACAATTTCTTAAAACAGTTTTGGTTACTTTAGTTCAAACGAGACAATAGTCTGTTAGAATAAAACCCATCAATATTCATATATCTACCAACTTATTACTTGAGGAAGGTTATAAAATAAATAACTTGAAAGAAAGACATAATAGATAATTTCAGCCATTAAAATGAACTATGACAGGTAGAGAAATGTACTATTTGAAGGTGTTCTCAGTTCTACAAATAACTGGAAATTTCACATTAATCGAATCGTGTTAAAATTATCATCAGATTATATCATCACCATCATGACCATGTAATGGATCAAAATTGTATTTCACTGCAGAGAAAGAGTAAATAAATAGCGCTCAGTGAATGAGTGAGAGAGAAAGGTGGATGGAGGGAAAAGAAGATATGGCGAGCAAGCAAAAGGGAGAGAGAGAGAGAGAGAGAGAGGGGGGGGGGGGGAGCACACAGAGTGGAGGGAGTGAGGAAGGGAAAGTGGATATATAGGTGGAAGTGTCTGCAGTGTCGGTGGTAATATATATTTAGATTCAATATGCTATATAATTATCACAACTATTACTTTCACGGAATGGAATATTAGTACCTTCGGAAGCAGTTGTGAAAGATACGTGTCAAAAAAGTGTACATATCAAGAAATGCTTAGTATTTGATAGTAATATATAAGTAGTGGATTATTATACATCATAATGAAAAAGACTTTTATCAAATATGATTTTCAAATTTGCCTTTGTGATTTTTTTTTAAAACTTGGATGAACAGAAAAAGTCGTTTCTTAAAGCACAACCTGCATCAAAGTAACGCCGATTGAATGGTTTCATTCGTCCACGTTCCCGTTGCATAAATATTACTATTATGGTAACTTTGCCATCCAATGGTAACTACCATGGTAACGATGCTCAACAGCCAATCAAATTCAAGAATGCCATGGAATATATCATTGGACGACAAGTTACTATTAAAGTAACTTTTTTTGCAACGGGGCCCAGAGCAAGAAGGGCTAATCGCCCTTTGTTCTCCTACTCTGTGGTGTCTCTAGATTGTAGTATTTTTTTGTCTCTAATCAATAAAGCCGAGTTATCACTACCCATTAAATTTCTTTAAAATTATACTTCAAATAAAGTTAAATCGGAATCTAATTCGATCGATCCAATGTAAGAAACGATCAATCGGGATGTTCAATGCATTGTGCATTTACAAAGGAAATAATTGTATTTAACAAATCGGCACAATGATGACAGAAATATAGAATTGTCAATTTTCGTCCCAAAGAATTGCAACATTCAGAATCGGCATTAGGCCCAGATTACTTGGCGCAATGCACATTTTCAAGTCTCTTGAAACATGGATTCGATGGTGAAAAAGAATAGATAACAAATGGTTTTGGATTAAACACTCTTTCAAACAATTCAAAATATTTTTTATTAGAAATTATTTAATTCCAAACATTTTTATCAAATCAGTAGAATAGAATACAAAAAGAAGGACATAGAGAGAATCTCTCTATCTTTCTGTTTTTGGTGGGGTGGGCTACATAGGAATGAGCCAGTTCGTAGTTCCACTTTGCGCATGATCAGAGGAAGGTCATTGGTTTCAAAGTGACATGGTGGTTTGAAATATAATGAGATAAGCACCGACTTTGATGTCTTGATTATTCATATTCTTTTGACTTGTGTTTTTCATTTACATCCACAAAAAACAACAACAATGTGTCGACGAACGACTGGTATTTCACAGTTTGTCAATTACATTGTACAGCACGATATAATTTGCATTTAAAGCAGAAATGCAATATATACCTTCATAGAGTGTTCATTGGTGTGCTATAATTCTAGTCACCTGGTCTATTCAATTTCTTCATCCTGCTATATAAGGCATGCCTACGTAATATCTTGCTTTGAAATCTGCCTATCATAATGAAAGAAATGAAAGGTCATTTGACCAAAATTGTCCATGTGTTATATGTAAGAAGAATTGTAGGAGCAATTACATTCATTTATTTAGTTATTTCCTCTTTAAAGTGATTGGTTAACATTGGTTTGACTTTTAAAAAATCTGAGCTAGAAGGTCACACTTGTCACCTGTGTCTGTGATATGTTACAAAAATGAAGCCCAGAAAAAATTGCGTTCGAAAATAATTATTCAGTGCTTCAAAAATTGAAATATAAAGTGACCGAAAACACCATCTTAATTTCATCCCATACACTTATGTGTACTATCTAGGCGTCTATAAGACGCCTATTTACAAAATCGTAATAATGGTTGTTTTCAGGGTTTATTAGTTCTAATACATGCACTTGTACACATGTTTCATCTTGGTTTGAGAATTTTTTTAATCGGCTGCTCACAAAGTTAAACAATACCTTTAAGGATATTCACAGCATGATTAAGAATATTCCAGAATGTCTCATAGCTTTGTGAGGCATGACTACACCTATTTAAAGTCTGAGGAATTTTGTTATTTCTGAATAGAGACTGCAACACAAAGAGATTCCAAGTGGTAGTGGAAATGAACAATAGGATTAGCTATGTTGTTTACAGTACATTGTTATTCGTCTGAGGTCATTCAAGAATGTTCTAAAATTAGACTGCTATAGAAATTGTCAGATTGTTCTTTTTGTAGACAATACTAGAAGCTTCCAGAATAGTGAATAATTTATATATAAGCTGGTAGTTTATTCAACATCACATCACATCATATCAGATCAGAACTCAGAGATTCACGCCAGACTTTATGTGAGAGCAGAGTTTATTTCCACCTGGAATATTTATCTTCTGTGGAATTATTTGCACGCCATCAATGAACTGTTTGCAGTTATTTTGAGAGAGGAAATTCTCAGTTCTCATCGAGATCATCAAGCTGTTTTAATGAACGCTTTCAACCCATGGATTGCTGAAATTGACTGTTTATCATCATCAATATCGTCTTAACAGACATTTCAACTCGTTAAATGACTCTTGTTATTCATCGTGCTTCAACATCAGTTTCATCATCGCCATCATTGTGAACTTTAATTTAAGGAATTTTTGCCAGCCAACCTAGATAATATTATTTGGAATAATTATCAGAACTTATACTTCAAGACATGTCAGATGTTTGGTTTTATTTGTTTGTGTATGGTTAATTATTTCCTGTAATAATAAAAAAAAAGGAAATTAAATTAAAAAACTATTTCATTGTTATATGTTGCAGTATCGTAACACATGAAATAACTACGAACTGGCCTATTAGGCGGAATTCTAGCGTAAGTTTACTGTTTATACAGTAAAACTGTTTTACAGTTTAGAATTTGTTCAAAACAAACAATTCTTTCCATGTTAATGACATATATTAGTAGCCACATCGATGTTTTGATTTTTACACTCCGTCTAGAATGCAATTATCAATTAAACATAGCAGGTATTGTTCTACGAGGCATAAATACAAAGCACTGTAAGGTGTCACGTCGGTCCGATGCAATAAACGCTTTTATTACATTCCACGCGTGAAATTCTCTTTGCTCGCACAAACGCTGGGAGATTACACATTGTGTAAGAAGTAAAAATTGACTGTTTTGGCCCTCATATTGCACATACCTTCAAAATACATTGAAATTCACCTGGAAACGATGAGTGAAAATGTCAGTTGATATTACACATTCATCTAAATATTTCAGGTAGATGATGTGAAGACTATCAGATCAACAATTTTTTTGTTGCTGCCGACGAGGGACATGAGTTTTGAGGAGGGAATGAAACATTAAAAGTACATCAATGTATCTCTAAAACAAATGCACGTCTATGTTGAGTTCGTCGCGACAAAATGACCCCAATCGGGGACTTCCTCATCATGCCATTTCCGATACCCCCAACGACTCAATTAGGTTTCCAAGATTAAATCTATGTGATTGGAAATCCATATTTTGATCCAACCTGAGCAGTACGCGACTGCATTGTTCAATAATTTCTTCATCAGCTACTTCCTTCTATTTAATCTAATGACCAGTTGACATGGAACAATGGATGACTAGTATACCTTGAGGAAGGTTTGTTGTGCGTTCCTGCATGCTTCCTCTGCTTCTTGATCATCAGTTAGATAGCCCGCTGCCACCCTGTCAGAGTAGTCATAATAATGACACAAATAATGCTGATGAAGATGATGAATGCATAGCAACAATAAGGCAGAAATGACAGAAGAAATTCTCAAACCCGTTGTTCAACCATGTTCTTGATTTTGGTGTACAGAACAGTAGTAGCCTTCATTCATGAAAAACCCCACAAGTTGTAAAAAATGTACAACCCTTTTCAGATTTCAAATATTTCAGAACATTTATCGGATATGAAATTGGAATGGTTTCTGCATAGCGTATAGTTTCATCGTGTGAAAAAAAAATAATTTAATTAGGAACAATGAATAGCTTAAATTCCAATCATTTCCATAGTCCGCCTAACTTTCCATGATGATAACTAAAGTGACTCCAACCTAATTCTGCAGATCTCAGACCTGATTGCAAGAACTTCCAAAATAAGATAATGTCTCTTATATGAACATATAAATGAACTTCTATTTATGTGGTAAAATTATTCTTGTAGTTCTTTTGTAAACGATCGACATACCTGAACTCCTGGAGCGTTTCCATCCCGCTAAGCACATCGAGCAGTCCAACTAGACCTCTGGCACACAAACGAACCTTGAACAGTTCAAGAACCTGAAGCTTGGGAAGGGCGGTAATGGCTCTTGTGAAAGACTGTGTAGTGGACAATCGGACCGAAAGTAAGTCTTCAGCTACATGGAAAAGGACCAAGATATATCAACATTTCCTGAATGTGAGCAATTGAAATTGAAGTAATGACTGATGACTTTTGGAGTTGAGAGCGAAGAAGTAAAAATTGCAACTGCTGAGCTTATCTTCTACTTCCTACTTGTTTAGGACGAACATTTGATGTCATTAGATTTGTAATATGAATACATCTGTATCAACATTTTAAAGTATGCGAATACTTTATCATAAATGTCATAGTCATTAATTTTTGTTTCAGCTGTTGACCCCTTGGCAGAAAATATTTTTTCTCTCATGATTATCAAGGATCTTGATGCTTTGTTCTACGAAGAAAGGGATTAATAAACTTAGAGGTTTCATAGAAAATGAATACGACAACATTATTTTGTTTCCCTGTCAATATATGAACTAAAGTCAACGAATAAGGAAGAGAAGAAGAAGAAGAAGGAGAAGAAGAAGAAGAAAAAGAAGAAGTAGTAGTAGTAGTAGTAGCACTAGTAGAAGAAAGGGAAGAAGAAAATAAAAGAAAGGAAGACCAATATACATGCACTTACGAAGTTCGTCATCCTCTCTGCACGTCAATGACAGCGACATGATTTTTGGCAGCTTGTTCAATGATGACGTCACACTTTTCACGAGTGCATCTGCGTTATGATGTTTGTAGAGTCCAATGTGGGTAAGGGATGGAACGAACTTGATTTTTGCAACCATTCTACTGATACCACCCTCACTGACTTTACTTACATCCAGACGGAGTCGTTGTAGTTTCGTGCACCCCCGCAGAGCGTCCCCAATTTCAGCTGCGGCTGTATCGTCTAGAGGGTTGTCGTTTAGGTCAATCACTTCGATGTTTGGGAAGCCAGCCAGCTTCCCTCCAAACTCTGCCAAGGTCTGAGGCTCCATGTGCTCAGAATTCAGGTAGATCCGACGCAAACTAGGCAAACTAGGAATCAAGGAGACAAAACTTTTCTTTATTTCGTTCCCGCTCACGTCGAAATGTTGGAGGTTTGGCTTGTCAACAAGTGCCCTACCGAGTAAAGACATCAGTACTGAGGAGAGATTGTTCCGACTGAGATCGAGTTTGACGAGTCTCCTCCACTCTGGTGATGAGAGTGCGTCAAAGAGATCCCGCCATTTCTGACTCCGCCTTGCTATCCCTGTTATCACTAGGGTTTCTACTGAGCAGTACCTGAGACCAGTGAGGATCCCGTCGAGATAAATCTCGTTTACCTGCCATTTCTTCATTTCTTCTTTGACAGGTAGATATGCTACAAATTGATTGTCTGAAAGATGATCTATATCCTCGAAATCAGCAGGGCTTTTCGTTGTCAATCTGTTTCGTATTGATGACCAAGTGTTCGTCTCCATCATGGCAAGGTTGTTGACATTCTGGAAGAAGTCTTTCTTTACTTTGGGCAAGAAATCTCTAATCTGTCTGAATTGATCGTCAAACATTTCGTTGACATGAATTATTTCTAGACTACGGACAGCTAGAATTCCATCACTGGCATTGCTGCTGTCATCCACATGCACCTTTTCATCTGATTTATTAGAGCCTTGATCGACGGCAGAACTCTTATTATGACATCCGCTGGAATCATCATTGGTACTGACCAAATAATCACATTCGCTTCTCCTTCCGTTCTTTGTTGGGAAAGCGACTACTTTGGATGGGACAGAGTGTTGCAGCATATACCCAAGGGTCCTGGCTGTCCTTTGGGGAGGTGAAAATAGTCGAATCACGTGGAATATAGGTTGCAAATGCTTGTTGAATTGTCCTCGGCATTGACTCTCGTAGTTCAAGTTTAGACACAGTTCAATCTTTTCTTGAACTCTTCTGCATTCACTGATTGGCAGTTGTCCACTCCAGAATCTCTGTATAGATTCTCTGTCCTCTTCGACAATATGATTTACAACGTGAACGATGATTTCCTCTGCCACCTCAAGTGATTGACCACATGCAAACATGAGAACATTTGTCAGATCTAGAATTCTCTGAACGGAGTCCACAAGATGAAGATAATGTCTAAACAATTCACTTTCTCCCAGTGCAAACAGTCGTGCCAAGTACCTACCGGCAAACATCTCTTGCACTGTCTTCAAGACAAATGAGATGTTACGAATACACGACTGCTCCTCCCAAGGATCAGCCGATACATCATCGTCTCTCGTAATGAGGCCAGCAATACATCCCTGATCAATAACTTCACTCGGAGACTTGGTGCACTTATCAAAGTCTTCTTCGCTAAACAACAACTCACCATCCTTCTCTCTGAAGAATCCTAAAAGGGCTACTTTTCCGAGCTGATCAAAGAGGAACTCCTGTGTCATTATCGGGATTGGTTTCTCCTCTATTTTATCTGGGGAAGACGTTGGACTTACAGCAGCCTTTGGTTTAGCAAGCTGATGTTCGAAAAAACATCGTACAAGAGTCTGAAATAAGGCCGTATATGTGGATAACTTTCCAAACTCAATCCCATCGGTCCATCTGGCTACTTGGCAAAAGGCACATAGGAGTAAGGGTACGGAGGACACTTCAGCCAGGAGGTTGTTTCCATCTAGATATGCATAGAGGTTAGTGCCAATTCGTTGCCTCGCACCAGTGAATGTTTTACTAATGTACTCATGAACATGTTCCTGTGTGAAACCTGTGACTTCTAGATGCTTGAACTCTCCATATTCTAGAAAATCCTCCAATCTTCCAGGACGAGTGGTGATTATGACATGTATATCAATAAACTCATCGTTCCGGAGCATGGAGACAATGTTTCCTGCTCCTTCTCCAATGAGACCTTTCCCAGGAAACTCGTCATATCCATCCAGGAGAACACACACATCCTTTGAGTTCTCTCTGCACATCTGTTCCACCGTTCCAGCGCTGATACTGGCATCCCGAGGCAAACAATACTGAAGAATGGCTTCACCAAGGTTACTCTGGAATGTCAGCTTACGCATTGGCAAAAAGAGCACAAGCTTGAATTTGGCAAGGAGCGCACCAGCGACCTCTTTGCACCAGTCTGAGAGTAACTTGATGAGGAGAGTTGTCTTTCCACTTCCGGCTTTGCCTCGTACAATAAACCGCTTGCTTGGCAAATCCGATGACTCTTCGGCAATGTTCTCGGTGAGAATGTCATTGTAAGATTCCAGTGGACATCGGACAGGGATATCCGGACCAACGATGTGAAGAATGAGTTGTACACAGATGAAGATAGAATCCACTTGAATGTAACGCTTCTTAGCCCATGGAATGAGAGGTATCCTTAAAAGCTTCGTCTTGGCATAGGATATCAACTTGTCTCTGATTGGAATGATCTCAGGTCCATATAGGCCTCTTGGAGCTGTAAAAATTAACAACAAAGCAAATCATGAATATCCCTCATCACCTAATGAACAAAAACATAATTATAGAAATAAAGTAAATAACCATGAAACGTTTTTGATCCATCTAGATCCTATGCGTTTGAAAAACACTATTGACGGGCAATGCCTTATGATGATTCGCACAAGATAATGTAACTGCATGGACTCTCATTTATTTAAACTTGGCTGGTTGTCTTCGGTCCCGTTGGTACATTCGAGAGGGTGTGATAAGTTGCTAAAGTAAGATTCAAGTTATATTTGCGCGTTGCACGTGATTTCAGCTAATCAGTTTCACGGTGACTCGCGTAAAAGATATGTCCCTTTTACAGTAAATATCGATTCTGTACAATTTTTTTTCAAATACGTTTTCATTTACCATTCAATTTTTTTGTACCAGCCATTTTCACTGTAAATAAATTATGTTATAATTCATTTCGTGCAATGGCTAAGGCAACATGCCTTACCAGAAGAGTGGTTAATCAACAAATGTTCTGCGAATTGCTGATGATAGCTAAACACGAATGATACTTACAGTGCTTTAAGACTTCTTTGGCAAGATGTCCAATCTCGCATCTCTGCAGTGCTTCGGTGAGTTTGTCTCTTTGATCTATCTCATGGCAATTCTTTCTCCAGTCACACAACATCTTGTATGTTCCGATGCTGGCAGCACCAGAAAACCAGTTCTCCCTTTCATATTTGGAAAGAGCCGCTTCCCGAATGTCCAACCAGAGTCCAAGCTTTCTCCAGGTATTGACGTCGATCTTCTCGGCAAGGTTCATCAACTCGAGCTCGGTGACGCCATTGCCACTGTCTGACGCCATCCCGAGGACGTCCCGGAGAGTCTGAGGGTCAAAATAAAGCTGACATCAGGTTGGCATCTATTGGTGATTTCTGAAACGAAAATATTTAACTGGTTAATTAAGTTAATATTGAATTTGTAATATTTTCATTAACAGTGGAATAACATGAATCTAGGTACACATTGAATTACCCATTAGAACGTATTTTACAATCTAAACCCCAAAAAGCAGAATAGGCGAAAATCTATATGAATATCGCAGGTTGCGATTATAAGACATTAGTAAAAGTTCATGTATGTTGTCCTAAAAATGACTGTTTCTTTATCTTTCTTGGTTGTTTGATAGATCTTAAAAGAACTGTTATCGACGTTTCGACCAGCGTGTTCTAGTCGTCATAAGCAGGTTGGTAATGAAGAAGGTATTTAGGTTGAACCAATTACCTTCTTCTTTACCAACCTGCTTATATACCCAAGCATTCGAGTGGACCATCATTCCTGATGACGACCATAACACGCTGGTTGAAACGCCGATAACAGTTCTTTTAAGAGCTACCAAACAACCAAGAAAAATAAACAAACAGCCCTTTCAGGACTACAAACATGGGCCTGTATTCTGAAGTCGGGTTTAAGTTAAACTTACGTTTAAAGTTGTGGTTTAAGTATGGATAGCCAATTGTTACATAAGTCACTAACAGTAGAGATATGATATTTTAGCTCATTTTGCTCTTAAATTATTCATAATTGTGTAGGAAGTATAATTAAATGATTGTCTTCACCAACGATGAATCAGGAAAGAGCACAGTAAACATAAGAAACATACAACTTAATAAAAGTTTTGACACTTTTGGCTTCCCATAATTTTAGCACAGAGTTAGACAGTGGTCTAAGTTAAACCTGACTTTAGAATACGGGCCATGGTGTTTACTGCAAAACATCCATTATTGTCTCCACAATGAAAGCCTTTAAAAAAAGTTCAAGCTTACTATTTTTTGGGTTACGAATAGACCTACAACATAGAAACTGACAATGTTCGTAATCGTTTCCCATTTCAGGATAGAATCAGTTAATCAAACCGCGAGTTTAGGATGACTTTATTGCTACTGTACCTCCGTTCAGGAACATCAAATGGATTGTGAAATTTTAGCATGATAAACTGTAAAAGGTAAATATAAAACGATTTCTTCTCAAAATCTGACAGTAATTCTTGCCAGCCTAGTGCCCCTTGTATAGGAAGGGTTATAATATTATGTATCTGACTCTGGAGTCTGAATATTAATATAAAGATTGAATATAACTTAATTATTGTTGTTAAAAGAGTCCAAAAATGCAACCGGTTATGACCGGAATGAAGGCAACATTATGGATTTGATTTATTTTTTTCCACATTCCAATAATAAAAGTATATACAACTGTAATCATTTTTTTCTTAGCATAACATAACAATAAGAAAGTGACATATGAATAACATATGCTTTTATATATTCTAATAATATAATTGAAATATCTTTATACCTGATAATTTTTTTTTATTATTAAAACAATGGCGAAAAAAATTATATATATACGTAACTATATCGACATAATACATTTTGAAATGTGGGAGACCTTCATCTTAAGCTTAGAGCTTGAAATTGATAAAGGCCTCAAAAGGAAAGGGGAAGGAAAACGAGACAAACAGTGCAATAATGATATTATTTCAGCAAGTAATAGGTAATCAGGATATCGGGTGCTTGGTTTCACACTACATTACCATAAAACAAGTCTTTGAATAAAAAAGGTAATTTCTCGTTAATCTAAGGAGTACATTTGCATAAATTATGCAAATGTACTCCTTAGATTAACGAGAAATTACCTTTTTTATTCAAAGACTTGTTTTATGGTAATGTAGTGTGAAACCTAGCAAAATTAATAATCAATTACAGGGATGCCCGTCGTGGAACGAGGTCTCCGATTTCCTCAAGAAATAATGATTTTGTCGATTCATATGATGGCTTGTAGATCTAGAACAAATGGGGTTATTTTTATTCTTAATATCCAAAAAGAATGGGACAATACTCGTCAAGTTTACCTCAAAACGGGTGGGGCGAGCCCCACTGGTGTAAATATGCAATTAAAATAACTATTTGCAATGATTATATTAAAATAAAAGTTTTGACGCATTTCGAGATCTAGAAATAGATCAGACAACATAGCATTTCAATGAATGCAAATTTTTCGTCCATAACGTACATGATCTAAAGGAAACAAATCTTTGTCAATCCTTAGACACTTGCTCTGATGAATAAACCAACGGGCATATCTGTCGCCAAAAAGAGATTATCCGTAAGCGATTCATGAAATACTTAATTTCGAAATATTTTCCATTGAGCAAAGTATTTTTCACTTATTTCAAGTATCTATTTATGCATTTACACTCTAAAAAGAATTTTCGGTCTTGGCGGGGGAGGGGGCATGGGGGGGGGGGGTCTAGATCCGCCCCTAGAATCAATCCCGGAACTAATCCATTTTACTACGGCAGTCGCCAGGGAAAAATAAATGCACATCCGTTTTGTGGGCCTTGGCTTATATCCGGGAAGCTTTTACAGACGAACTAATTCATGTTATTTTTTACCAAATAAAGTTCAGCGATCTGAAGACCTGTAGCGTGGAGCCGTGGAAACAATATCACGATATTCACAGCTAGCTCAAAGACAACAAACATGCCATCAATTAAATGCTGTCTTCGTGTGCTTGGAAACGGGGAGTAATTGCAATGGATACATGCGGTCAACATGGTTAATGTCATCCATAACCCGGATCCCTAAGCCCCTTTTAAATGTATAATATATTTAATCCTTCTACCTAATGAAATTAATTACAAAACATATTAATTGTCTCTGTTATATTTTTTACGCATGGAGGAAAATAAACGACGACTATATGGCATCTGACTCATATTTTCTTGTGTTATTTTTTTGTAACAGCACAATTTCAAGGGGAGTGTGTGTGTGTGGAGGGGGTTGGTAAAAACTGACCAGGTCAAAATCAAATTAAATAGCAATTACACGGATGGTAAATTTCCTCTATATTTCGTTGCCAACATTGAGAAGCAAATAAAATGATGCTACTCCGTGTGTGAGCTCTTTTTGTTTTGTCTGTCATATCGGCCATTAGAAAATCAAACGTGATTTTATTTAGAACTATATATGACAGCCGTCATTTTATTGCTGTTCTATGTGTATCGATTCGAAATTCGTCGGAATAAACATGAGTTATATAGTGACTTTGTACTGAGCGAATGGAGGCTTACTCACAAATACATCAAGCACGTATAGGCCTATACATAGTAAACCCGTCCGTACATTCTTTTCAACATAGACCTGCACGCCTTCGAACACTTTAACAATAGCATATTATTGCAGGGATTGAAAACGGACAGCTATTGTAAGAATTCGCACGCAAATATTTTACTTGATACGGTTCCGTATTACAATAAAGTACTAACCAACGGAGTGCCTTTTCGAATGAAGGGCAGTCTAATAGCGAGGGAAGATGGGAATGGTAGAAAACTGGCTATCCTCCCTATACATGCTATATGTCTGTAGTAAACACATGATTAACATGATTAACAAACTGTCCATATTATTGCATCGGTGGACATCGGGCATGATATGAATGTTGACTGACCATATAAGGCAGGTATACATCATTTACATGTGATTGAAAGTAGAACGAGCGCACGCCCATAAAGGACAGTAGTCACAGTGATAGCGTGAATTCGAAGTAGATATGTTTTTGAAGCAAAGGTTAATCATAAATTGGAAAATACAAAATCAGCTCAAATTCATGACAATGAAAGTTACGTGCTCAATAAAGAATAATCTACATATGAATGATACTTACCTATTCTCAATAATATCTTGAACAAACCCGAAACCAACGACAGATACGGTGCCCGTATAGACCTTTCACACACAGACACTATAGTGACGTCATAAAAACACTACCTGTTGACACAAGGAATGCCTAGTGATTAGTCATGCAATGATGACTACTTAACTCTTTCACCACTCTTTGCAAGGGAACTTAACGGGCGATTTTACCCCCGTGCCCCCCGCGCTTCCCCGTTTTCTTCTTTGGCTTCGTCAAAAGGGGGAAGGACAGAGGACTACTGCCCAAATGAGTTTTCAAGCAGCGACCAAAAGGGAGAAAAAGAGGAAAAAGAGGAAAAAGATTTAGATTTCAGCACACAGCTAGAGTGTTTATTCCGGGTATAGTTATTATTATCGTTATAATTATAATTATTTTCATTATCATTATTATCATTACTATTATCATTATTTATTATTATTATTATCATTGTTATCATTATTATCATTGGTATTATTATTGTCGTCATCATCATCATTATTCATTATTTTCATAATTAAACTATTTTTTCTTAAAATTAATTTTAACACATTATGTGAAAAGGGATTGTGTGTATTTGCTTTATTCATTTGTTTTTCATTTCATTCATTCATTCACTCACCCACTCACTTACTCACTCACTCACTCACTCACTCACTCACTCACTCACTCACTCATTCATTCATTCATTCATTCATTCATCCATTCATCCATTCATCCATTCATCCATTCATCCATCCATCCATCCATCCACCCATTCATTCATTCATTCATTCATTCATTCATTCATTCATCCATCCATTCCTGTTTTTGTTTTTTCATACCTTCTAAATTAAGTCATTTCTCTATCAAATTGGCTTTGATATTGGCACAATAATGCTGATAATGTAGTATATTGTGAAACGAAATGTTCATGTATAATTCAACAATCAAAATGGAAAAACACGTTAAGAATAGGCCATTCAATCAAAATATAGACATACAGCCAAAAACCTTTCTTGAATTAGTCCACTGAAGTAATATCGCAATTATCGCAATATTCAGAAAATAATGTAAAATTTACACTTTTCCTTTCTTATTTTTTCATGTTCTCCTTCTTTTCTCCCTTTTCTTGGTAAAGAAAACTTTAGGGGGTCTAGTGCCCCAAGCCCCCACGGCATAGGGCATTTGCCAATACTCTGAAAAATGACATCATCATCATCTCTCTTGAGGTGAATGTGGGAGAATTGCTCTCTCGTCGTACGCCTGGTAATTTTCTACTCGATTTCCTATTACAAAGGAAGCGGTTTATATTTGTCATCGGAATGTTGGGGGGGGGGGAGCGCATGTTGGTAACTATAACAAAAGGGAAAATAGAAAGGAAGAGGAGCTGTCTACGGAGCGGGGGGGGGGGTGATAATTAGGCCTTAGACAGAGGTCAAATTCCAAGGAGGAGCCCTGGCTAATGTTCATCGTTAAGTTTACAAAACAGTTAATTTAATTCGCTTAAAAAAAAATATATAGCAAAGTACTTTGAGTGTCACCTAAAAGTACGATGATGGTTAATAGAGCAATGATTTAGTGTTAGGTCTGTAAGGTTGGAATTGGCTTTGAACAAAAAAATGGGATGCGAGGATTTGCATCTTTCGTTGTAATTGAGGAATCATTCATGGATTCTTTGTAAAAAAAAAAAATCAATTTTACATTTAAAAATGTTCAGGGCCTCATTCAGCAATATTATCAAACTCGGAGGTGGCTTAAGGGTATTTTTAAGTATAAATTAATTGTTAAGGTTTAAGAATGATTTTTTATATTTAATTTAATTTTATTTTTATCATTATTTTATTTCATTTTTCTAAACCTGACGCTGATCTCATTTTCAAAATACGTTTGTATTCCCCCCTCCTGTTTTCACCATTTGGAGAGTGACAAGGTGGAGGGGGGGGGGGGGGGTGAAGTTTGAGTGTGTGCGAAGGTGGGGAGCAAAGGAGAAAATAGTGGAATAGGGGAATGAATAACAATCTGAAACAGGCAGAGAAATGAAATATTTAAACAGATTGCAATTAATATCTTTCATCTAATTGTTATAATTTACCTGAAACAGATATATTCTGAATAATTACAGCACAATAATATCATTGACATAATAGGTTCATGATAATATCAACATGATAATAAATAAAACAATATTCAATACCGAACATGGCTTGATTTCATTTAGCGATTATGAAATTAAAATTTACTTAACTTTAACAATACAAATTTAATTATTTTACTAGATATACATTTATATTTAATACTTCTACATATCACACTACCTTGTATGCTTGACAATACAATTCACCATTCAGTGCAAAGTTGTATGGTTAGTCACAGTATAAGCGGAACGAACATCATCTTGCCAGTAGCATTAGTTTTACTCTAATTCACATAATAATCATTCTTTGCATCCTAATGACTTTTCAACATGTTGAATCTCTTAATTTTCTATAACAAACAAGAGCCAGGGGTATAGGATGACATAATCAATGACCTTGAGAAAATCATCGAGTATATCGTATTCTCAAAATAAAAGAAAATCAAACAAATGAACAATAATATTTTCAGAAAAAAATAACGGTTTTTATTTTCCATGACCCGATATGAAACCCGAGCCTGTGTTTCTCTGAACACGTTATAAATGGGTAAGGTTGTAATATAGGCCTAATGTGTGTTGATGAATTTGAGGATACGAATTGGGAAAGCTTTGATTTGGTATAGTGAACAGCCTTTTCTATATGGGAGCAATATAGCGCCATTTGTGATAACCTCACCACTTATTTTCTTTTTTAGAACCATGCAGGCCAATAATACACTCACTTCGACGGGGCTAGTTAGGTATGTTAGGCAGGGGCGGAAATCTCCCCCAAAAGGTAGGGGGGACAAGGGGCCGGAAAATTTGACAAGCAAAAAAAAAAAAAAAGGTTATCACCCAAAATTTAAGGTCATTTCGACATAAATAAATTTGACAAGCAAAAAAAAAAAAAAAAAAGGTTAGCATCCCCAAAACAAGGTCATCTCGTCCTAAAATACATGTTTTATTTCGAATTTGAATGATGTATTTCTTACCATCATAAAATACCACAAATAGTAGGGGGGCCATTTGATATTGTGTCCCCCCTACTATTTTGAGAAGGGGGGACACGTCCCCCCTGTGATTTCCGCCCATGATGTTAGGTATTCATGCAGTCATTGTCTCTGGCCCCGTTATCATGGTTGTACCGATTCCAACCAAATTTGGGTTGCGGATACTCCTTCAATTATAACTATGAAAACGGTGAAAAGCAAAAATCTGTTTTCGAACGGTCCCACTCATTGTCAGTGGACTAACCATAACACCATGACATCTCAGTTTTATGTCTTATTCATTGTGTGCCATTGTGAAGTTTTTGCTCCGCGTCGTACGGAAGATTCAAGAACAGAGAAAATGTAATGCCAAATGCCTTTCATGACAAAGAACTACCAAGAAGTCTTTGTCAAATATTGGCTAATCAAAACGACAGCTTCGTCTTTGACTGTAGACAAACGACATATTTGCAATCTTTTGGTCAGCTCCGAAAATTAGGACGAAACTGCTGACCGGTGGTTCACCAGTTTTCGCCAAATTAATGCCTCCCATCTGTTCTTTGTCATTTGACAGACATTTTCAATACATTTACAGTGTGTGTTAACCCTCCGTGCGTCGCGGAACGAAAACTACCTAATATCGACAGATATGTGTGCTTTGTAAATCTTAAAATCATTATTATTAAATGTGTATCAATTCGTTGTGATGTTTCTACTCGACGCATCAGTCGACATACTTATAATCAAACAATTTAAGGGTTGACACTATAAAGAGGACTTATCTGCACACATAGTTAGCACGAATTAGATGTATTCGAAATACATCTTATACTCCCATTTCGAGTCTTGCTTCAGTTTCGCCTCGGTGTACTCTTTCATTTCGTGCATTTTAAGTAGACAGAACTCCTTCATGAACTCATCACCAAGAGCTGATCCTATAACATCATCCTGAGAAAACGCCTCCAAAGCTTCGTTCATGGTAGCAGGCAAGATGGCCGTATCGGCGGGAACATTGCCAGGGAGATAGGCGTTGTTTTCGATGGGTTGAGGTGGGATCAGTTTTCGTTGAATCCCATCAATCCCAGCAGCGATTGTGGCTGCGATAGTGAGGTAGGGGTTGCTGCCACTGGCACCCATTCTATTCTCGATGTAAGTATCAGCGCCACCTCCGACCTTGACACGTAACGCACAGGTTCTGTTGTCGAGTCCCCATGTGGCATTGTAGGGTGCAAAGGAGTTGGCTTCAAATCTCTTGAGGCAGTTCACGGTAGGTGCCATTAAGATACTCAGGGCCGGGGCATGTGCCAGCAGACCAGCTATCCAATGACAGGCAATCTTTGACAAGCCGAACGGTAGGTCCTCAGCATAAAGTAGGGGGCGCTGTTGGGTAATATCCCACAAGGAATGGCAGACATGGGCTGAGCTCCCGTTCAGTTCGGCCCATGGTTTGCTCATGAAGCTAGCCACATAGCCCCTCTGCATAGCCACTTCCTTGATAGTTGTCTTGTAGGTGTAAGCATTGTCTGCAGCCTGGATACCGAATGCTGGTTTGTATGTGATCTCCACCTGCCCTGGGCTCTTCTCCGTATCCATCATCTCCGCATCCACACCAACGGCAGGTAGGGCTTGCAGAAGAGATCGAATCAACAGAGGGTCCGTGTAGTTGCGCACCGTGGCTCGAAGGTTGAAATCTTGGGTTAACGGCTGCCCAGACTGTCTGTCTACGATGTAGAACTCGTGCTCATGTGCTGTTAGCAGGGACAGTCCCATCTTCGAGAGGCGGTCTACCTGTTTTCTCGCCAATGTTCTAGGAAATAGATCCACTGGTCTTCCTTTCAGAGTGGGCTCTAAGATCACTCTTGCTGTATTGTCACACCATGGCAAAACTCGAAATGTTGATAGGTCGGGTGTCCAAACTGCATCGCAGTAATCTCCTTGGATAATGTACTTCGCCTCATCTACAGGGCGCCCTCGACAGTCCATGCCCAGGTGTGCAATAGGAATATTGATGCCTTTGCGTGACTTGTCTCGGAAGTGACGTGATGGTATGATCTTTGACCTTGCAATACCGTGAAGGTCACCAAATTCAAAGCGGACAAACTCGATGTCTTTTTCCTGGATTATCTTCATGATGTCGTCTAAACTGAGATTCAAGGAACTCTCATCTAAGTTGTTCATCTGTGGAATGAAATAAGACAAATTGAACTTGTTTGTATTAGAAATACCTTAAACACTCTTCTTAAATCTAATTTTTTACATTACTAACAAACATATTAAAATGGAGACATTATAAGCCTGCATAGTTTTATAGGAAATAATCCATCCTTTTGTTAGATGGCCCATTGGTATTGAAGAGAACATGAAAGTGTCTTTCTAATCACGTTATCAAGTCAATTATACAATGTATATGTTTTGTCATTCCAACAGGGCTTTAAAATGTTGAAAGAGTTAGGGAGTGTGTGGATGAAGTTGTGCACTCGCATCAGTAAAATTTAGGCTCAGGGTAAAACTTCGTGTACTCAATTTGAATAACAGAATATATTTATTCATCATTCAAATTTATTAATTTTTGTAAATTTCTTTCAAAATCTAGTAGATTGAAAATAATTGTTTAATTTTCATTTCCTGTTGCTTTTGCACTTTTCAATCCTATCATACATCTGTTCGCTTGTTCAGTCTTTGAAAATATTATTGGTATAATATCATTATCAATGTTTTTATCACGATCTTTTAAATCTAATTATTATTTCTATTATATCAATCATTAATATATTATTACTATTATTGTTTTCGATTCATTTGTAATAATCATAATATATAATTCTTATTATTAATTTTATTATTATTTATTTATTTATTTACACTGCTGCGTTTTTTAAAATAAATTTATTGGTGTAATGGAGATATATTGGTATTTCCTGTCAGATTTCTTCCCACCCTTTCTCATATACCAACATATCTGCAGGCAAACAGCTGTTCCATTGACAAATTTATCTAATTCCGTAAATTCATAGCTAAGAATGAATTTGGGTATTATCTTTTATGTTTGTCTATTACGTGTACTTTGGGAGCATTCGTTGCTGAAGCAACAAAATGAAATGATACGATTTAAAAAGGTATTGTAAACGTTTCTATGTAAAGAATTTAATGTTTTTTGAAGAGCGCTTATAAATGAAAGGTTAATTGCGAAATATTTTGGGACATGTAACATTTTATGATATTTTCACATTGCCCCAAAGAAGGCAACATAGATCCAATAAAAATCACACTCATTTGCATTGTCAGAAAAAAAAAAGATTCGTCATACCATGTCCAGATGTCAGAAAACTTTGGATAATTTTAATTGCTGAATTTTGTCATACACATCGTATCTTAATAAGGCTTAACAATACACATTCAAGAGTATAAATATAATATCGTGACAATAACTTACCTTAAACTCTGACAATAAGTTGCCTCTTAGAAAATGATGACAAGAAGATCAAACGAAAACACAATTCCGGTTCTCTGTTACAAAGGCCGTTCTTCCACTTTTAGATAAGACTGTTAGTAATGGTAAGTTTGGGTTTTGTACTCTTAACTGCGCTTTGATCCTTTCAGTTTTGAATGTCTCGAAAAATCACTCTCAGTTAAAACAGTTCATTGTGTCGTATCTGTTAACTCTTCTGATTGGAAAAAAAAAATCCGTGTTCGACATCGTTTTCATCGTTGAATTATATTTTGTCGTTTTATACCGGAAGAGAAAACCACCAATCCTTTAGCAACGTCGGAGAAAGTAGAAGAAAGGTATGATAGACCATTAGAAGAGGCAGAGAGACAAAGAGGATGAGAGATAGAGCAATAGGGGAGAGGGAGAAAGAGAGGGAGAGGGGGGAGGGGGAGTTGAAGAGGGGGACGGGAGAATTACAATAAATGTATTAAAGGCAGATACATTTTCGGGGAGGGGAGGGGTGGACGATGACAATGACCCTTACCCATCCTTAACACACTAAATGCGCGCGCAGGTCTCTCTATGGCAAAGATGGAGAACTGTCCATAGAAAATGGGACGATACTATGTCTTGCATGATTTTAGAACACATTTATCCCCAAGAGAATACATGACGTTATTTATGAACTTCTGTAGGTAAACGCAGAAGTTTATTGGCGGGTTTTGTCATCTTTAATAATCTCCGAACGGTGGGGCTCGCCCAGTGAGCTGGAAAATGACAGCGGCAGATGTAGCCGTTCACACCGTTTCCTACCACTCCACCTCCAACCAGCATCCAGCATATTATCTCATCTGGTCCCTCATGGGAGTGAGTTGGGTGTGAAGCCTTAAGCGGCATCTTTACTAGTGCCTGTTGGTGTGAAATTTGCAGTGTAATAAATATTAACAACGATGAACACATTTGCTTGATCTTGTTTCACCTAGATGTCTGCTCTAGTCTCGTTAAAGGCCAAAGTCGGCCCCGACATAAGTTTAATTGAACCTATCAAAATCAACCAAGTATAACGATGAAAATTCCATGGAAACTGGACAAAAAAAGAGAAAGTTATGGGCTTTTTAATATTTTCGTACAGAACAGTCAGGAATAGTGTACAGGGGGCGAACGCCCCATTGAATGTTTAAGTAGGGGAAAATAAAGAGCATAAAAAAGGAAAAAATAATGGAAGAAGAAAGGATTCATCTGGGTTGTGTATAAATCTAAAATACCCAATTTGTTCACACTTCGTCTTGTATATAGTGAACCGACGCCGCCCCTGAAATTTGTATATAATAATCCGTGTAATACTCCGTCTATAATGATGGTATAATGATTGTAGCTTCTTTTCCGAAATAGTCAGACCAACCCATATTATTTACGACGGCATGGTCTTATTTCCTCTCATTATATGTGTTATAAAACCCTTCCATATTACAGTCGTGTTTAAAACGTGGCGAATGAAGTTTTTTTTGTAAACATCTTGTTTAGCTCATCTTATAACGTATACTCACTCACACAATACACGATGAATTAGGAAATATGTATGTATATATATATATATATATATATATATATAGGTCCTATACTATACTCTAATTAAAGGAAATTGCTCAGTAATGCTTGTGTTTATATAATTCTGAAATAGGGTCTTTCAAAAGAATGAGGAAATAAAAAAGAATAATGGGGAAGTTGCATAAGAGCGAGATATATTTGGTTTCTTCCTTTTTACATGCAAAGTTGTTAAATGAAAAACCTGGCTATTCGCATTAATTTTGATTTGATAATAACATTTATTTGAAATATTCAGTGAATTATGAAAAAGGGATGGAAGAACGTGTAGGAAAAATGTGATGTTTTCCATGCCAACATAATGTATCTAGTATGTGAAAATGCAAAAAATAAATGAATTTCAAGAATTGGAAAAAATGACCAACAGCTGGCGCTGTTCTTGAATGACTATCCTATGCATATTGATCGGTAAAACAACAAAAATGTCCTCCAAAGTATATTGCTATGTGATTTTGATGGCTTGCGGAGAGACAAATGTAATGTAATTAGTTGCAAGCCCTCATTTTAGTTTGTTACAAAACAAATAAATAGTGGAACATAATGGCGAAGTGGGGGAGGGGAGAGGGGGTCGTTGCTTGGGTTAGCAGTAGGCAACATTATAAAGAAAATACTGCATGTACTCTAAAACGAGTCACCTCACGAGTCAAGAAAATTTGATTCAAAGTTCCCACCTGAAATACAATCAGGTGCCAGGCGCGTAGCCAGGGGGGGTGGTGGGGGCGGTCGCCCCCCAAAAAAACGTCCCCAAAAAGAAAAAAAAAGAAGGGGAAAAAGAGAGGAGAAAAGGAAAAGCGAAGAGAGGAAAGGGAAGAAAGGTAGCTTTGTAGGTTTTTCTTTTTATTCTTCATTAAAAAAAAAAAAAAAACTCCGTGACCCTTGCTCTAAATTCATACATATAAATTTTGCTTCCGCGCTGCGCGCGGTTAAATGACAATATTGCAGTTCTCCTTTGTTTCCCTCACCCTTTCTCTTACCCTGTTTTTCTACCTCAGCTATATGTGTTTCTTGCCAGTTAAAGTTCAAATGTATACATTAGGGCATGGAATTAGAGTAAGGTTAGGCCGAAGTATATGAACGTATCTTTTTTTTAATTGATCGCGCAACTTCTGGTCGGGTCGGCTCCGGGCGGGTAAAATCTTTATCTCGATTTCTGCCGTCACCTCCATATAGGCAACTTTTCCCGCTTTTCCGCTCATTACTAAACAACCATAATTTGGGGGCAAACAGGTTCCTAATTTAAAAAGAGGAAGGTATAAAATTCGTGTCGTATTAAATAAAAAAAGTACAATTTTTTAATCAAACTCTATTCAACTTCATGTCATTTCCCTGCACATTCATCTCCTGTCCTTTTTGCGCCCTCAGTTTGAAATTTTGAATGACACTTAAGTTTCTTTATCATTCAAAGTGAAGCGCATCAGGATAAGTGAAAGAAATTATACGTCATCGTGTTTTATATAATTTCAATAATCACAAAAGTTTCAACTTTTAGCGCAATATATTCCTTGTAATGAAGTTCAATAATCTTAGAAAATTAATTGAATTAGAGCTGATGGGGGTATTTGAACTCGCCCTTTGAAGTTTCAGAGTTTCATTGCTCTGATGAGCGGGGAGGAATATCTTCCTCCCGGCATATATCCTTCTTCTCCTTTGTTTTGCGAGTTAAGATATGCACTGTCGCTAAATTGTTTGTAATCAAATCTGATCTTTCAAAGGGAAGTATTCAATATAACTTAGAAAATAACCTTTTCTCGTGACCATTTTCTTTGCAAATTTTTTTATAAAACGCTTTAGCTTCCGCGCTTCGCGCGGGGTTAATATTATTTTAATTTCCTCCACTGTATCCCTTTTTTGTTCGTTTTACAATCACTTTTGAAAACAAGGTTCAAAATCACAATATAGTCAAATGAATTGGAGCTGATATAGGTACTAGAGACAAGGGAGGCGGCTCCTTTTTACTTTAATTTATGAAACACTGAAAGCTTTGCGCTTCGCGCGGGAGGGGGAAACTCCCCCTCCCTGCATCCACCCCCTAGGGAGCGCTCTTCGCGCGCTCTGTAAGTGTTGGCACGCTTCGCGTGCATTTACCGCCCCCTCCAAAATGAAATCCTGGCTACGCGGTTGTCAGGTGCTAAACAGTCACACAAACTATACTAATCCCAGATCTGTCATAGTATTTTATTATATTCTGAATGGCTTAATATCACCTTTCGATTTGTTTCGTTGGTGCGACTATAACGTACACTGAAAGTATCCTACAAATACAAAAATTCTATATTCATTCCCACATGTTCTCACTTTTTACTACTGTATGGAATATACCTGTCACATTCCAAACATTATTTTCTCGATTATTGTTTACCTTTTATAATTATGATTCATTTTGTCTATGTTGAGTAAACTAGATCGGCCTTTCTCTGTCTGCTTCTTTTTCTGTAGCTGCTCATCTTTTTTTCTCTTCTCCTCTCCCACAGCTTTCCTTGCCTTTATCACGATTATATTCTCGTTGTATTTCTTGTATCATAATGGCTTATGATCATGATGATGACTTCTTCTGTGATTCGACTGCCATGACTGTTGTCGGAAATTGTTTCTGGCAATTCTGGCTATCTTCTATCTCTCTCCTTCCCCCTGTCTCTCTCACTCTCTTTTTCTTCATTTTCATTTTCAATCTCAAATCTCTTTTTTTTCTAAGGACCATGCTGGTCATATATCACTGGAAACTCTCTGGGTAGTAGTAGTTCACTCACTCAAGTTCATGACCTGTGACGTAAACGACCTCCCACCAACTAGAGCAAATCTCATTGACGCTCAAGAGAATCTCATTTCACATCTCACTCTGTATCAGAAAAGACACTCATATTCAGCGGATTTTGTACTTCATTAACCAACTCGGAGTAATATGACCATGATGACGAACGTTAGAAATGAGATATCCATATCATTTTAGAATGGAAACAACTTATTGATAAGATCCCTGGTTGCTTTATACATTAATGATGTTCATCATAAATCTGATTAAACAAAAATACTGAAGGGGGATTAGGGGTGATTACCTTTTCGTCACATAATAATTTTTTTATATTTTGACATTTATCTAAAGTGAAATTTTTTTTGTTTCCCCCCAAGACAAAAGATTAATTATTCAGTAAGTAATAACCGATTAAACGATAAGAAATGAATGGAGATATCTAGCTACGTATTTTGCTCGGCTTCGCAGGAAACTTTGGACTGGGATCATGCTTCCAGAAGTGGTGGTGACCTTGACTTCCTGTTTGTTAATTTGAAAATGATTTTTTGTCCCCCCCCCTCCTTACAAAGTTTGACATGAACACTACTGCTTCCCATCATGGACCTACTAGCAAAGGGTGGACAGAGTCGGTAGTCCATTTGCTAGTATATATGTCTATATTCCCATCCATCAAATATGTTCGTATCCTTCAAATACGCACATGATTTCCGTGGGTGATAATGACGTCACAGCTATCAGTACACCGACCATGTGTGATGTCCAATCCTCTCAATGTATAATCCTCGGTTGTTCTCAGCTGAGAAGTCACGTTGCCTCATAAGGCAATGTTACGCTGCTGGAGGGCGGACGCGCATTCCTATATAGTTCCTCGTAGTCTTCTGTGATGGTATCCATCGAATACGAGATCGTCACTAGCTTAATGGACGTCATTGAACTCAACACTGTACATGCCTGGAGCAAATTCAAAGGTAAAAGACAAAAATCGAATTATGAATGTCAATATCTCGCTGATAGGCCTATATAGGGGCCAAGTCGGAAAGTACCTAGTGTTTCTGCGCCGTCTATTTCTGGACATCGAATAGCAAAAGTGAACGATTCATGGGATAATACTACATTATTGCAAATAAATAATAAACATGATCAAATATTATGCTATTCTGAGTTATCACTAGAAAGCTGTAATCTATTCAATTCATCATCGTCTGACGGGGGGGGGGGGGGGGGGGGGGGGGGGCTGGCTACCACGGGTGGTTATGCATATAAAAACATTCTTTTCGAAGGGAACAAAGAATAAACGGTCAACAATGCCAACGACATGCTAAGGGGGTGGCTGAAAATATATTATGTTGTTGCTTTTATTTTACAAAAATCACAATAAAAGTTGTTTGCCTAGTTATATTTCCGCATTGTGAAGTATAAGTAATCCTTGGTGTAATTCTAATCTATTTGACAAATTTCATATTTATTTATGTTGCAAAATATCGATAAAATGGTGAGTTCGGTCTTTGCTTTCTTTACCAGTCTTCTCTTAAGAATGAAAAGTAGATCACTCTAAAATTAGATAAAAGACATGTCTTTGTTGGTATACCCCCTGTCCCGGCCGTGGATTAGTAAAAAGGAGTCAACCAGAGCTCTTTTTTTTTACTACACAATATTGAAGAAGGCGCTGAAAATTTTATACATGATGCAATGTTCGAGTTTATTATTATATTTTCCCCTCTCATCCCCAGAAATAAAGAAGAATTATTCGAGGGGTACAATAGGGTCGAGAGAGAAGAATGTATTCTTTATTATGCAAGAGTTTGTTGTTGCTAGGAAACCATTCCACACTATGTTTCCAAAGTCCAGTGATGATGTTTACGTTTCTTGTAGACACTGCGGACCCACACGTAGATGAAAAGGAAATCAATTTGTCGTTTACATTTAAAGTCTCTGGAGATTGCCAGTGATTGTGCAAACATACATCCCCCCACATGCGAAGGAAAATGTAAACATGAATTTAAAGGACAAATTCACCCAACAAATAGTTGATTTGAATAAAAAGACAAAAATCCAACAAGCACAACACTGAAAATTTCATCGAAATCGGATGGAAAATAAGAGAGTTATGACATTTATAAGTTTTGCTTAATTTCACAAAACAGTTATGTGCACATCCCACTCGGTATGCAAATGAGGAACTGATGACATCGCTCACTATTTTTTTTGTATTTTATTATATGAAATAAGAAATATTCTAATTTTCTCCTCATTGTCCTGTAAAACAAAGTTTTTATTTCGCCCTGAACATGTGGAATTCCCATTGTTTAACATTTTATGGTTCAGTCAAGTTGGTCCTTGTTGTAAAATCTGTAAATATTGAAACATTGTATAATTCAAATAATAAAAAAAAGAAACAGTGAGTGAGGGACATCATCCACTTTCTCATCTGCATATCACTGAGTTCTGAATATAACTATTTTGTGGGAAATAAGCGAAACTTTAAAATGTCATAACTTTCTTATTTCACATCCGATTTTGATGAAATTTTAAGCACTATGCTTGATTGATTTTTTCTATTGATTCAAATCAAAAATTTTCTGAGGTGGACTTGATCTTTAAAGTAAATCGACAATATTTAAAGGGGAAATCAACGCCGAGGTTGAGTTAGTTCGATTAAAAACAAAACCTAAAGGATAATAAAGAGAAACACATTAATGAACGTTTTGCGAAAATCTATCAAAGAAAAAAAATGAATTCTTAACATTTCATTACGTGACGTCATAAGAAGCATCCCTCCATATCATTGTAATACAATAATTGCCATTTCTGAAGAAAAAAAAACAATCAAACTTTATTGATTACCCGTTTTAGATAGTACATCTACCATGATGTGAATGCTATGAAAACTGAAAAAAAGTGTTCAAACAATTATTGCAAGATTCAGTTTAAGAAAAATTAGGATATTCAATTCTCTTGTATATGTGCGCTCTTGTTGTATGTAAACCAACACAGAGCACTTTCAAATCGTTTAGTGTTTACCAAAGTAGGCCTATATACTGATATATAAAACACGTTCATGGGAAAGTGTTTTCGTGGTTTCAGGTGATGGAAGCGCAACACGTTAATAAATAAAAATGGACTTAAAATAACGATATCATTTGTGTCTTTTATGCCCTAAAATATTTCTCTGATTTGAAAAGTCCCGGATCCACCCAGAAAACCAACATCGCGGCGTTGTTACACCCCTCCAGCGTGTACCTCGTAATGCTTGCATGTACGTGTGTATTACAAAACGATGGAGTCACGTGACAATGACTCCTATACAATCCTAACTCCATCGGGAGGGGGCTAACGAGAGGGGGACCAAGATCCTTCGACTTAAAAACGCCCCGGTGGAATCTCAACGAATGACATTCATGTTACGGTGTGGATTGATATGTTGAGTAATTGAAGGGAGTTATGTACTCAGAGACATTGATGGGGGTGTGGATCTGCACGTATAACGTTTATAGCAGTGAGATATACCGCCTTTTATGAAATCATAAAGTTACATCTGGTTCTTGGGAATGATTCATATTCAGATAAATCAATGCTAGGGTTATCTCCCGCAAAGCCACTTATTGGTATATCAGTCACACCAATGAAAACGATTCCAGACCGATCAAAGCTATTACGTTATTTCCAATGGCATACCATCGTTCGGCTTGGAGTCGGTTTTCTTGGTGTGACGGTTTCATCAGAAAACATATGCTTCGATTTTGAAAAATAAAAATGGGAGGGATCTCATACAATATTTCCTAAGTGTAGTTTCCGTTCTGGTGATTTGGTTATTTCACCTGTAAAGCTTATTCACTCTGGGGATTGATAACGGAAAACAGATGATACAAATTTCAGAATAATTTCGTTCTGATAATGCGAAATAATAGTCCCCTATAAAGCAAGATTTGATATTAAAAAAAAAAACACCACGAAGAGTAAGTTAAACTGTCACAGTGTGCCGTTAACCTCTATAGTCCGAAGGAGGTCAAGTTGCACCAGCCATTGGTCGAATAAATAAGCTCAATATCTAGTGACCCTGATGGTCTTGATAACTTTGAACCTCATTTTGGTAAACATTAGTTTGCATCCAAATGTCCCTTGGAGATTTAGGCATCGAGCCAGATAGCACCCTAATTAAAGTCCATTTAAACATTTCAAGATATATATTTTTACATGTGCTTTTGGCAAATGTCCATACGGTTACTGTATTTCATTAAACTCTAAAGTGAAATATAACTAGAAGATACGTTCCCTTAGGAACTGAAATAACATATTAAATCCTCTTTACTTTAAACTAATTAGACATGTTAGATTTCGAAAACAACATGGCATTGATAAAGACATTTTTTTTAATGTGGAGAAACAGTGCTGACGAATATACAACTAACCTGCAAAAAGAAGATAAACAAACTATAAGTTAATGATTGGATATGAATAAATAAAATTGCAAGAAGGATACATGTAGTTCAAACGTCCCATATCTGTTTAATTTGAAATTTTACCATTAAAATCAATTGGTCTTGTGTCTCTTCTGTAATTACGGTGATGCACTTCTACTCTTAATCACCATTGCCTCTCAAATGATGAAAATATTGCGTTATTTTCTTTTCTTTTCTTTTCCTTAAGGTCCATCACTATAATGTCCGCTCAAGATGTCATCGATGCTATCAACGAAGGATCGACAGTTGACGAAATCAAACATTTAATCGACGAGTACGACATCGACGTTGATGAATCGGTGGGCGAGTTACGATTACGTGCAATCCACCATTCTGTATTCAAGGACAGACTCGATTGTGTGAAATTGTTCCTCAGTCATGGATGTGATATCAATGCTCGAGACCAGTGCGGATTCACCCCTTTACACATCGCTGCAAGGTACAACCGAGCTGACATGGCTAATGAATTGATCACGCTTGGTGCGCACATCGATGCATCGGATTCTCTAGGGTGCGCGCCACTTCACCATGCCTTGCAGAAAGGCCATTACAACTGCTCAGAGGTGCTTCTTCAACACGGAGCAGAGGCGAACACGTTTTATAAGACAATCGGTTATGAGATACATGCCTTGCCTGGCTTACATTCAGACTGCTTGGAGCTGTTGCTAAGTTACGGCGCCGATCCCGATGCACGGGACACCCAGGGCTTTGTACCGTTACATCACGCCACGCGAGCTCGGAATAAACTCTACGTGTACATTCTCCTGAAGAACGGTGCAGACCCTGACGTGCTTACCCTCACCACTGCTCCTGAGTTACAAGGGAAAACACCATTGCAGCTGGCTGTTTTCGCTCCCTGCAAAAGCATTGTCGAGCTCCTACTTCTTTATGGTGCTGACCCAAACTGTAAAGACGAACATCGCAATACACCTCTTCATCATGTCGCAGCTCGTGGTCATATGGAAATCGCCAAATTGCTTATTGATCATGGCGCCATTCTGACTGCACGCAATACGCTTAGATACCATCCACTCCACAGAGCATGCGGGGCGGGAGCCACTCCAGAAATGATCGAACTTCTCCTTGAAAACGGTGCCTTCGTTAACTCTACAACGTCACTGTTAGAAACCCCAGCCAAATGTCTACTATCCCATTGGCAAGAGGTCAATGAAGACATCAACAACAACGGCGCTGGTGGTGACGGCGCCGATGTTTTAATTAAAGGTAGAGATGAACAATGTCTCCAGCAGATGTTGCGTCTTCTAGATTACGGAGCGCGGATTACAGTGAGTACTAGACAGCACGATCCCTTTAGTATCATCAAGTGGTTACCATCTCTTTCGAGAATGAAGCAAACTCGTTACTTATTGCTGGAAGCTTCTGTTGACACCAGGCTCCTCAACCCGGAAGGCAAGATGCAAGTCGAATACACGTCCGCTGAGTTTCAAGACGTTTTTAGTAGAGCGACCAATCCACTTTCGCTGCGCCAGGCGTGCAGGCGAATCATCCGAAAAGAACTGGGAAAGCGAAATCTTCCAGAGGCAGTGAAAAAAATGCAGGTGCCGGCCATCCTGCAATCGTATTTAATTTTTCGTTCATACTAAACTTTTTTTCTTAAACAGAAAGAGAATATTTCTGTAAAACCCCAAACATCTCTAAAACCCTTATACCATGTATACCATGGGCCTCCTTCACCGCATTATCTCTCCACACGGACCCACAGTTCTCACTTCCTAAAAGTGGCCCCAAATACCCTTTCGTGGTACTGGTAGAAGTACAAGGTTCTCACACACATTAAACTCGTTTGCAACACTTTCAAGGAAATATATCTTAAAGAACAGGTCACGATTAAAGACCGATTGGCGTTCTTTCAGTAAACTCTTTCCTCTTGGTTTCGGAGTGTCGGAATAATTTATGCTAATAAATGACTTTAAATATTTGGTTTCTACTTTCTTTTCAGACATGTCACAGACCATATAGAGTATATATCTTTTATTTTGTAATGTTGATATTTGATGAAATAAATTCCATTGGATGAAAATAAACTATTAAGGGTTCCATGTCTACTCATGTATAAAATAGTAAACTAGTTTGTCATTGATACCGAACACCTGAAACAACAAAGAACTCAATAAGAACAAATGCACTTGTCGATATGAGTCGAACTTGACAAGCCTGTTCCCAGTGAAGATATGAGCTTTGACGAAGTAAGTGTCATCTGTAAGAAGAACAAGTATTATATGCCTCGAGCAGCTCTGCTATGACGTACAGGGACCTTGGCAAATCCTCGGTCGCAGATTGTAAGCATGTGCTGAATACAAATACGATCACTTCACAGATAAAATCAAATAAAGGAAAATGGAAAATGGTAGAAAAATTCACACTTTATACCAAAACCTGTTTAATTGAAAAGTATGGAAGCTTAAAAGTGTCACCCAGATGTTCATATAATCATCTCGTCATGTCTACATCTCTTAGGGAAAAGGATAAGATGACGAGACCTCGGATCTCGTCATGTCTACATCCCGTGGGGGAGATGATCAGATGACAAGATTTTGGATCTCGTCATGTCTACATTAGATGACAAGATCTTGGATCTCGTAATTTCTGCATCTTGTAGAAGAGATGATCAGATGGCAAGATCTTGGATCTCGTCAAGTCCCCATCCTGTGGGAGAGGTGATCAGATGGCAAGATCTCGGATCCAAGATCTTGCCATTTGATAATCTCTTCTAAAAGATGTAGACATGACGAGATCCAAGATCTTACCATCTGATCATCTCTTCTAAAGATGTAGACATGGCGAGATCCAAGATCTTGTGGTCTGATCATCTCTTCTAAAAGATGTAGACATGACAAGATCCAAGATATTGTGGTCTGATCATCTCTTCTAAAGGATGTATACATGACGGGATGCAAGATCTTGTCATCTAATCATCTCTCACATGAGATGTAGACATGACGAGACCCGAGATCTCGTCATCTTATTCTTTTCCCTAAGAGATGTAGACATGACGAGATGATTATATGAACATCTGGGTGGCACTCTTAAGCTTCCATAGAAAAGAGTTTAAAAATGAATTGATAGACGAAACAAAACTTGAGGGAAATAAGATTTGAAAAGGAGAGGAATGAAGAGAGAGGAATGGAAATCGGTTAAGAACTGGGGTATGTTAAATGTTCCTTTTGCAGATGCTAAAAGAAATAGGAGAGGGGCAGAGGTCAAGACACACTTCTTCTCAACAGGTGTTTTGATGAAGAGATGTAATTATAGAAAGGAGATGGAGGCAAGGTGAAGAGATAAATCAAATATGAAAAAGTACGGAATAATGCAGGGGACAGAGAGAGTTATATAGATATATAAAGAGAGGGAGACGGGGGGGGGGAGTAGGAAGATATAATCATTGGACAAACCTGAACGAATATAGAGACTAATGAAATAACTAACTACAAGATAATGTGAAGAGAAAGTAAGAGAGAGAGAGCGAGAGAGAGGGGGAGAGTGGGCGTTGGGATGTTTGGCAGGATAGACAGATTTTTTGTGATTGGTGATATGATCATCCAATTCAATCATTATGACGATGAGAAAAAACATGAGTTCAGTCAGTGATGGTCAGAAATAAATCAATTTTTAAAGATAAATCAATATCCATTTCATAACCAGTATTAACATCGACATGCCATAGCATAACATAAGTCGACAAGAGAGGCAGAAAAGCGGGAAAGGAGAAACAAAATCATAGAAGTTTTCTCTTTATAAGTTCTTTTTTTCTTAATCTCTACAAACATAAATGGTACCATTTTTCTTCACTCCAATCTTACAAACTCAATATGGATTCCCTTTTTTAGCATTAAACCTAAAAAAAAAAAATCCCAATGAATGTTTCTCAGTATTGAACACAAACGAGCCATCTACCGGGGAATGAGAATAGTGGGTTTTGGCCGAAAACTCTTATCGAGCCTAAATTGATTTGAACTATGAGTGCTACGTGTTCAATTACCCCCTTCCTCTAAAGGCTGTAGATTCGCTAAGTAACAACAGAATAATTTGATTTTAGGGCAATGAGGTATACCAGAGACCATATCTTGCCATTGGCAAGAGAAATGCGAGAATTGCCTTGGGAGATGCTCGATGACAAAACAACAGAAAGGGATAGATTGAAGGAGGGGATATAAACCCTTAACACTTTCATAAATGTCCTAGCCGTCACGCAAACCATATCATCAGATGAGTATTCATTCTGTAATAACCAGGCAATAAGGAAGACGAGTTACCTTAATCAATATATATGAGTTTAATGACGGAATTCAATATTGCGTTGGTGTGTGCGTTTTGAGCGTAAATCAGACTGCCTGACCTCGCACCAAAACAGAATAAGGGTTTATAATATGATTCCAAACATACTACTTACATCCCAACACCAAGGGAATGTTTCACAGTCGTTTCAAAGAGTTCAGTCCTAATGCGCAAGTGATATTTAACCCGTACAATACTATGACAAAGACGGTAGAAGATAAGAAATTGGAAATTTAAATGCTACTCTCAGACGAAGCTGCCTGGGTGTATATATATGGGATATCCCCTGGCAGCTTAAAAAGTCAGATTAGCGGTGCAGCTTCTTGGAAGAACTTCATAGTTGGCCTAAAATACTGTCACGCGCATTCGCAAGGAAACACGTATCTTATCTGCGCTGCGAAAGCGCGTAACATTTTTGTTGATTATCTGCTTCACAGAAGATGATGTGTCAAAAATCTTCACAGAAGATGTGTCAAAAATCTAAGACTGTCTTGCAAATTCGTACTCTGACATCGTTTTGGTCCAAAATACTGTCTGTAGCTAGTGATAAAAAACTACCCAAACATCAACATTTAGTTTTTAACAATAATATAAAAACTCCCCAGTGACTGAATGAGGACAAATAACATATCATTCAGAACGTCCAATATAGTTAGAATTGGGGTGATTATTGTCCATCTGTCATTACCTATGTTCACTTCCCACTAACTAGACGCAAAGATCGAGAAGCATTTTCTCACGACATTTCTTCACCATTCTCATGACGCGTGGTGTCCCCGTGGAGTATACTGCACTACCAAGGATCAAGTGACTCAGAGCAACAGATGAAAGAAAAATACTATTTTCAAGTCTTCCTCGTCGAACATCACACTGCCTTCATCTTCAGTCTGACTTTGCTTCTCTCACTCTCCCTCTTTCCCTTTCTCTCGTTATCTATCTATCTATCTATCTATCTATCTATCTATCTATCTATCTATCTATCTATCTATCTATCTGTCTGTTTTTCTTTCTATCCGTGTATGCCGGTGTTGTGTGTATGTGTGTAAGAGGGTTTGTGGGGGTGTGTGCGGGATGGTATGTATGTATGAATTACTTAATAAAAACATGTTGAAAAAAGTACGTACCTTGCTGTCCATCTTTATACCTCCTCGAAGTGTTGAAAACGTGATGAAATGTTTATTATAATGGCCCTTGGAATTTCATATAGTTTGATAAGAGATAAATTATATTCGCTACGAGGTACAACATGTCCTGCAAACACGAATTCGTGTTTGAAATACTCGCAAAAGTTTGGACCTTACAGTTCAATTTTTCTAATCATCTATTTGATTGTTTCGTGTCTTAATGTTTTTTTTAATAATTTATCGTTTATCAATCTTTATTCAATTTTTCCCCATTTTTTTGTTTTGTTGGGGGGGGGGGGGGTTCGTATTTTATATGTTATTGTATCTGAACCGGGCATAGGTGATAAATATTTTGTAATGGACATTTTAATTTGTAAGTATTCAAGCCGAAAAAGTAAAAAAAAATAAAACTCACAATCTGGCATCGTTTTCAACTTCTTAAAAGTTGTAAATGAGAAATGACGAGACGAATTTTGCGATTCATTTCTTCTCATTACTTCTCTACAAGCCGTGTAACGCCAAGGGAATTTCTGAATGCAAATCTCTCGAGGAATCTACATTTTCTGTCAGATCCGATGTTAAAAAAAATTGCTATTCCTATCCATGGCGTTAAATGTTTCATTGTCTTGTAAATGTTAGAATAAGTGTCTGAGAGTTGTGGTAAGGAAATTGAAACTGTCCAAAATACTCAATATAATACGAAAAAGAAAATAAAAGACACGGAAAAGAACAAAAACAGGGCTTGTTTTAGATTTTCCAACACTGAAATTTTTTCCAAGGGGCAACGAGAATGGGGGAGGGGGGTAACAATTAGCCGTACTTGTTGAAGATGATTAATCTATTCCCCGTCATCACCTTCACATCTCATTCTCAAGACGTTACTGTCAACGACACTCAAACAAACAAATAACGATATGATTTTGTGGATGTCAAATTATATTTCATTTGTTTTATATATTTGTTTATTTATTCAGTAATTTTTTTCAACATTAAAGCCCATTCAACATGCATCATATAATCATGATAATTCAGGTGTGAATCGGTTGTAATAACATTGTGCTTACTTTTCCCCTTTAAAAGAAAGAAAAAATTGTAAAAAATTAGGTTTAGTTCATTGAAAGAATAGACGCAGTTTACAAGTTACACCCAGGCCAAACAATCAACATGAACGATGCCAAATAAGAACTGACAACAGAATCGAACTCAGACGCTCTCCTCAAGTGATATCAATTTAACAGAAGATAGAACTTGACGGCAGAACATAGCACGCATTGCACGTATTCAGACATTGAATTCCATCACTTTGGCAAGGTTAGAGGATTAGGGCAATACAGCAAGTCTGAAGAAACTTTATACGTAGATGTGTGGGGGGGGGGGGGGGACTCAATGTCACTTGAATTCTTCGCATTCATTTTAAATATATATATATATATATATATATATATATATATATATATATATATATATATATATATATATACATGTATATATATATATATATATATATATATATATTTATATATATATATACATGTATATATATGTACGGGGTCTTGAAGAATAACATAAACAATATAAGTTTTCTCCATTCTTTTGATATTATCCAAAATTATCACGCCCTAGTCTTTAGTTTTAGGCGAACCAAGTAACACAGGATTTATCCGCACATTCTTTTACTTTCGTTCTAACAAAATTAGTTAAGTGAGAGAAAATTATGTTAAAGAAATGACGAAACCCATCAGAGAAGACGAAGTTAATTGGTCAATTCCTTACAGCTTTTATGTAACTTATATTAATATGCTAGCGTGCAACCCCCTTATGCGTCAAATAGAATAAATTCCGTAATGAGCGATTTTATCATTAAATTAAAATCATTTTATCTTCTATAATCGGACACATTGATTCATCCATTCGCCTGTAAAAAAGCATACATTTAAATGCCATAAAACACTGAAAATGGCATTTGGTGAAATCGAAATTATCACGGGGTTGTTATCAAACAATAAAACTAAGAATTCACAACACCGTAGCTCTTCATGTATCTTTATTGAAACCGTCATTATGTTTCTCACATTTAAAAATCAGGGCGGACTTCCCATTTTACATCAGTTCATCTATTTAAACTATCAACAAAGGTTTTCCATGATGCTGTTACAATCATGGGTGTCGATATCTGTTTTGAATCTATTGTTCAGGGGGGTGGTGATCTATTGTTTCATCCTTCCACTTGAATAGTATGACGACACGGATCGACACCAGTGACAATGATAAAAATAATTTGAACAAGAAATGAATTTGTAACGAAATATTATTAAGTTTTCATTTATCACGGTGATATGAGAGATATGAGTCCGCTATAAGCCTATAACTGCTCAAGAAAATAATTATTTTCCTAGGTTTGTAACTTTGTCATCTTATAAATCATGTTTTAATGCCTGTATTTTTGGTATTTTATATGTTTTATTGGGTCAACACAGACCAAGTATAAACAAAAATAACAATCAAACATGATTAAATTATTTACAAGTAATCATAACATAATTAGAAAAACAAAAATATATAAATAATAATAATTCAAAAAAAAGAAAAAGAAAAAAAAAAGAAAAAAATGATCTGTCATTGATTAATAACTTATCCGGTCGTCCTCTAAATTTCATACAAAATTCATCACTTTGTTTTGTAATAATCTTCGGTTACATGAAAGCAGAGACAAACAAACTCAGGTTACCTTATCAAAGAATTTATTTCATCAAAAGTGTTTAATTCCAACAAAGCACAAGGAAAGATATACAATTTTCTTTTGCTTCAATTTCAACGACAGTAACAGGGTATTTTCTCATCCACTTTGCAGACGCTTTCTGGAACGTTGAGGACCCATTGATATGCCTGTCCTATCACAGTGCACAGATTATACATAGAGTTTGGTGGACCGGGACAGCACACCGTCTTAAAGGCCCCCTCACACCTAACCAAATTGCCTGAAATATGCCTTGCGATGGCTGGCGAAAGTCATTTTTTTTAAAAATCGTTTTCAATGTTAACTGATAGTAAATCATATTTACCCTTCGTGTTTGGGTTCGCACACCTTCTGAACTAACAGCTGCGATTATTCAAATTCGCGCGGAAATTTTGAACATGTTTAAAAGCCCCCTCACACCTGACATGCCTGACCGAATGTAGGCGGACGAAGGGTGACGAATGGGAAAAATGCTTGCGAATTCAACGAATTCAAATAAAACTTTCGTCAAATCATGCGATCAGTAACTATTGTCAAATTTTATCAACGAACGGTAAGCGAAGGATAAATATGACATTCGGTCAGGTGTGAGGGGGCTTTAAGGTGTGAGGGGGCCTCTAAGCATCGGGTGACGAACGAGTTTCTGTCATGAGTTTTCGACCCAATGATTCACGTTCTCCAGTGTGAACTACCGCCCTCTTGTGAGCCTTTAAGAACAGCTTTTTGGCAACAATCTTCCTGACGACTAATATGATATTTGAGAAGCTTTCCACAAACAGCTGCTAATATGCGTTTATCAACTTATTGTTCGCTAGTCAAATAACAACTAAAATTTCCCCCCTTTTTATTTCGTTGACAGTTAAATGAGTAGGCAGCGCCAAGATAAAACGCCTACTCCAACACAAAATAAGAAAAAAAACCCCAATAAAATGGGTTACAGGGAGAATAAAATTCAATCTTATAATACAATTTGTAATATTGAAGAAGATACTTTCCCGAGAATAGTTTTAATAGAAATTATGAATCAAATAAAAATGGGCAACTTTGAGAGCTTTGCTTCCGTATCATTAATGGGGATGGAGTCTGACACTCAGTCGTTCACAGTGCCAACCCCCCCCCAAAGAAAAAGGGACTTTCATTCTTCTTTCTCATTGTTCTATTGGGACAATTTTCGCCTTAAAAAAAAACCTTTTTATCTATCAATACACGTGCTATTCATTTAAATGTAACTCCCCACTAACATGGAAAATAAAAAAAATATGAACTTCCGTCAAAGTCTTGTCACAGCTAATCCTAATCGTCATAATTCCAGTCCTACACTCTAGCCCTACACCATTCAAGTCATTATTATCCACTTTGACCGGTTTAAAATTTTAAAGTATGACCGTATTATATGTAAATGAACAATTGCAGAAGTTTCCATCTGAACTCCTTTTTGTATGCCTGTATAATATCTGTTAAAGACAAATGAATAAATTGATGGTGTATTGTTTTATATCAGGAGCTTTCATTAATAGTGCAAATTACTTTGGGTAAAAATAGCCTGACAGTATATCAGTGATATATACCGAGTCCAATACTATCAAGATAGCGACTTGTATTTCGATAAAATTATAACCAAAATCGATTAGGGGAGATAGATATAGCTGATCGTTAGTAAGAGGCTCGTATTCTTTTACATTTTCTACGTTATATGAGAGAGTTTGTCCCGAGGCAAACTAAAGCGGTAAAACGTGCGAGTTGGTGAAGACTGGAGAGAAAGGGAGAGAGAGAGAGAGGGGGGGGGGGGGGGGGAGAATGAGAGGGTGGGGGGGGGGTTGGGGAGAGGGGGAGAGAGAGGGATACACACACACACACCCACGCACCCCTACACACATACAACTCCACCCTCGCACACACAGAGGATTTTGATGATAATGAATATAACAATAATATTTCTGCTGTTGGTAAAATCTTCGAAGTCCTGTGCTCACTTTCCCGGCCCTGTTCACTTCGGATGACAGTAGGAATGACTAGGGCACTTGTAACATACTAACAATTTCATTAATTGGGTAGGGTATAGTTAATATACCATAATACTCATTATACGAACACACACGTGATTTGAATAATAATAGATCTTATAATGCACAAAACTTAAGAAAGTAATGCTAATAGACAGAACTCTCGTGACGCACAGTGGAAATGCCAAGAGGTACTCTTAAATATGTTTCTCGATACGAACATTCGTTTTGTTATTTCTAATCATTAATGTATTATCCCTCATGCTCGGGTCTAAAAAACCTGAAAATAATGTGGAGCAATGGAAAAAATGAAACATTTTATTTTAAAGGCTAGTTGGGACAGATTTGCACCCCAGTCACGTCATACCTAATGCATGAAAATCGATTTGAACAGGAGATACACACTATAGAGAGAAGTAGATCCATCTATGGGTGCGTTCAACCAATACTTTTTGAAAATCTTAGAAAAAATCTTTTCAAAGACATTGAAGTTTAAATCGTGTATGCGTTTAAGTGATTTTTCGTCGGTCGTGAAAAAATCGGCGTCAAAACGCGAATAGGGCTCTGAAAAAAAGTGCGATTTGAAGTCAAGGGCGTTTAAAGCTAACTGAAAGCATCAAAGATATCAAAGATAGATACATAAACATATTTGAATGCTAAGCTATGTTTGTTAAACTCAACTACGATGCAACAAAGATTTCGATAATGTAATTAAGTATTTAATTTAATTTGACGCTGATCCACTTTCTTTGAAAATATATTGAACGCAATTGACATCGAGACCACAGACATAATTCGAATTCTTCGGATCAGACTAGCATTTTCGACACTTATTGAACTAGTAGGCTTCAAAAAGTCTAAAAGTTACCGTGTTTTCAGTTTGCGTTTTTTATCTTCATAATTTGAGTTTCTAATCATCTTAAGAGACATGATTGAACGCATCCCTCATGAAATTGGTATCAGCACGTTCATGCCCTTGAGCACAATAAGACACGCTCAACTAAAAAGTGATTTGCCGCAATGTTAAATGTTTCAGAGATGAATCTTTCCTTCTTAGTTTCCTCTTCGATTGTATCTTAGAATATAATTATATGAATTTTCCCTTTTAAGTCGATTTTTTTCATCCAGCTGTTACATTTTCTATTCCGTCTTATTTAACAATGATTAATACAGATTTATTCTGCTTCTCTTACTTCTTGTTTTGGTCACTCTCAAACGTGATTTCCCCTCACTGCAGGTGGTTTTTAGAATTTCCCCATTATATTTGATTACTTCTGCTCTATTTATTTTTTTACTGTTCTCTTTTCATGTTTTTCAATCCAAGGCTCTACATAGAGTGAATGGCCTCTCTTACTATATTACAGTAAACCATGAACTCAATGTAGAGTTATCTGAAACGCAACAATGCATAATGATTAATCACATTGATTAACTTCTGATAATTCCCAAATATAATGACTTACATGTATAAATGTCAATGATTTAATGAAATGAAAATCCCCTATATCAGTTCAGTTCAGTTCAGTTCAACTTTATTCAATTCCAATATTAAAAACATTTAACAACACATTGGATAAAAAATGCAATTCAAGATAAAAAAAAAAAGTATGTACATGTATATTGAATAGAAAAGTATTGAAATTAGGTATAGCTGTAAAAAACCATAAAGGTCTTTTCAAGACAGCTCCCTTAATAACATAATATGATGTTTTAGAATCATAGTTAACAGTAATTGTTTGGACAAACTGTTTTTATTTTAATAACAATAACTAAAGGCTCATTGTCAAAACTAATATGTCAAATTCTATAAAATGGAAATAAACATGAGACGTATGGCGTCAGATTGAAGAACTCAAATAAACAATACAAAGGGTATATTACTCTAGAGATCTAAGAAAAAGGGTCAAGATATATCGTTCGAGGTCTCTTGACAAAAAAAATATGAAGAAGGTCCAATTATCTTCACGAAAAACTAGACTACAATCCCCCCTCAAAACCCAACAACCTACACACTAAGAAATCCCGGTGCAAATGGGGTGCACGATACGTGCGTACACCTCGCAATACCATCGAGGTGCAAGTTAGCTCTTATGCGAGAGTATGTGTCTGTTGTACACCCCTGTACTCTTTTGCGTGCACCCCACCTGTCTCGCTGATAGAAGTTTGGTAAAGATAAAGTTAATTTTGATCAAAGATTACCCGAAATAACAATGAACTTCACCTAAGTGAAATGTGATGATTATTGTTAAAAAAATCGATACAGAAAATGAATGGACCGGAAGCCTCGACAATCTTTTTGTTATTTTAGGCGGGGTATATTATGCACCCTAAGGGGTAGACGTGTACACCCTCTAAGGTGCAGATGGACACCCAAAATAGGGGTGCACACTGAACACCCCTATTTGGGGTGTACAGTGTGCACCGCTAGGGGTACTCGTTTATGGACAATCCTGTGCACCCCTAGGGGAGTAAAATTGAACCCGAATTTCTTAGTGTGTAACGAAGAATAAAGAAAGTTTAAACCATGTAGTTATAACTTTGCCCTCTGAACCCGTTACTTGCTGTGTTGTAAATAATAGATGTGAGAATGTGGTTAAATATCAAGCCATTTTCGAGTTTTACATGAAGTATGAGAATTCACCTCCGAACCTTCTCTAAAGGCATTTTTCTTTCATAAAATAGTTCTTATTAACCATCTAGTTCTAGATATGAAAATATCATTGCATTATGAAAGCATTCATGAACGTTCACATTGTGGCAACATTAATTTTCCGCATGGTGCAGTATCTTGGCGCTAGCTATACTGTACAGAATAAATCGACAGATTTGAATATTTTATTTATCAAAGAATTATGCGTTGTTGTTAATGACCATGAATTCAATCAAATGTCAAATTTAAATGAAATAAAATTCATGAGGTAGGTAATTAGACCGTAAACTGAGGATGGCTTTTAGTTATGCACAAAGTGATAATCTATTCATGTACAAAATAATCAAAGAAGAAGAAGAAAAAAAAGAGCAGAAGAAGATGAAATGAGAAAAAAGACAGAAAGTTAAAAAAATAGACTGGAGAGGAGGAGGAGGAGATAGAGAGAAGACAGAGAGAGGGAGAGAGAGAGGGGGAGAGAGGGGGGGGGGGGGGAGGGAGAGAGGGGAGGGGGGTATGCGTAGTCGTGTTTGCAATAAGCGATAATTGCATCCATACATTTTATTTTCTATTTACATTTTTTTCAGTTTAATTCAGTTCAATTCTATTTATTTTTGTCTCAGCATAATAAATGATATATGTACAGGAATGGCAAATAGTATTGGAGAAAAATGGAAACTACAAAAAATGTTTATAAAAAAAACTTGTGAATAGTAGCTCTCAATAAACTAGATGATATATAAAAATAATAAAAATATACTCTCTTCTAAATAATAAACACATAGGATAATCGACAATAAATAATCCACTAGGTGTATGCATTCATTTATTTAATATCAATTATCATACCCATTTACCAAAGGAAGGGGTATGAGATAAGGTATTCCTAAAGGGAACGAAATGTGTATAAATATTACAAGTACGATTTAGACAAAGATGCTCGACACAAATTTATCAGGTTATCAGAAAGGAACGAAATACAAACTGGCAAAGTTCGAGAAAAATGGATCGATAGTGAGCATTTAATCAGGGTGGAAAATTGCTGGAAAATCCATGATTTTAATTTTGATTTGTCATTTTGTTCAAAGACATAATCATTTTGGAAAACAAAATTCGACGGATTTTACAAAAAAATTTTGGTTTGCGATTTTACATAAGAACAAATCTCATGTTCGTTTGTACCCCAAAAAACTTGGTACTTCTTTCTTTAGTGCAGAGTATAATAATTTCCTAGAACAGAAAGGTCGCCACTTTTATTCATTTTAATATCTGTCTTTCAGTATACTTCCCGAACCTCTGAATAATTATTCAATACATATTTCTTTGTTCATGTTCTTGTAAACATCTAGCATGGTCTCTTTTTGATTGCATATTTATTTTATATCCATTAATATCATATCACATTCAGTATATTATGATATGATTCAAGTTGCCTTTATAACCAAAGGTGTTCCTGTTTCTCAAATGACGATAGCTATCACTCCACTGTCACAAATGTAGGTATTTCATCCCTGTTAGTTAAACATGCAGGTTGATATTACACCCTACAGATAAGAGGTTTTTCTTACTCCGTTGTTATGTCACTTAACATCAGTCAGTAATGCTATAATGTCAAAAGTGTTTAATTCACCAGCGTGCATGTCCTTACAAATCACAAGTCACGATACCTGACTTTGATCAACAAAATAAGGGATATTGTTATAATATTAACCATGCAAGTGCCGACCATACCCATGATTGAAATATTATATGGAACGCAGTCCGGGATCGTACATTGACACCTTCAATAAAATAATTACTATTTAAACTTATTCACCCACTTACAAGTCATGATATTAAAATTGTTCATATCCCTCAGGCTCACGTATAACTTCACGTGGTTGATGTCGTATTAATTTACCACTTCCAAACGCTTCTTGGAACACGAGAAACGAATGAACTATCTGATGTCATATATTTTGATGAATATTATTTGGAAAAATATTATCGTAGAGGGTGGTTTTCAACCTCAGTTTCATATCACATATATTAATTAAACTAATGTATCGTCTTTCTTCTGAATATGATACGTTTTGTAGGAATAAATTTGAACATTAGCTTCACGGGGAAACGTAATATTGAGCCATTTACTTCATCCATACGTAAAAAAGGCGTCTGTGAATTTGACTGGATCTACTCAGTTCGATGATAACCAACCCCACACACCCACCCACCCACATGCACACAAACACATCCCTCACCCACACACCCTAATATATATATATATATATATATATATATATATATATACATATATAAAATAAAAAATCAAAATGCGTGCAATAAAATAATTTAATATACATTATTATGTAGTCGCCTGCTAATTCTTTTAGTTTAAAAGGAAAAGAATTAATGATCCGGGCTAAAAAATATATTTATAGCTAAATAAATAGAGTAAAATTCACAAAGCAACATGCTGAAAATTTCATCAAAATCGGAAAAAAAAAGACTTGCATTATTCCGGTGAAACAGTTCTAGGCATGTCTTCATGAAAATTCATTAGATGGGCTGATGATGACATATCCCCACATGTCCTTTTGTATTTTGTCATATGAAATTAGGTTTATGCCAAAATTTCCTACCAAGAGCTAAAAGAATTGGATTGACAACTGG
The DNA here is from genome assembly GCF_037042905.1 of Lytechinus pictus. Taxonomy (NCBI): domain Eukaryota; kingdom Metazoa; phylum Echinodermata; class Echinoidea; order Temnopleuroida; family Toxopneustidae; genus Lytechinus; species Lytechinus pictus. The sequence goes on along the minus strand of NW_026974140.1, from coordinate 3,765,766 downwards.
TTTAGTGCATTATATATTTCTTGCTGCAACTTATTTCATAATAATAGGGACACATCATAATGATAATGGTTTATTAAAAAAATTCAGTAGCAGCCAAAGGCTGAATTGCATAATCTTTTTACAAATAATAATATAAACATGATAGTAAGTCACATAATTATACAATTCTTAACAAATCAAAATAGTTATACGATCCCTATAAACAAACTTGGCTAGATAAATAGTATGTAATATATCATGCATTATTTGAAGAAGAAAAGTATACACACATAAAAAAGACAATTCATTTAAAACACACACGCCATGTCCATCAACTTAAACTACGAGACGGGCATTAGAACAAGAACAGTTTGATTTAGCAAAAGTGAAAACGGAGGGGGAGCGGAGATAGAACAGGAAGATAAGAAGTGAAAGAGAGAGAGAGGGAGAGCGCAAAGGAGGGGAGGAAAGTTAAGTTGAAAGTTTGGAAGATAGGAAGTAAACTAGAAGAGGTAGAAAAGAGAAGTTTTAAGGCTGCAAAGTTAAAATATAATTAAAGGAAAACACATTTGGAAGAATTTGAGTAAACATTATAATAGATTATCCTTGTCCAAAAACATTATGTATACACAGGTACAGATTGAAATCTGGTTATTACACATTAAAAAGAGTGAAAAAGTAGTAGTAGTAGTAATAGTATTAATGGTAGTAGTAGTAGAATAGTAGTCGTAGTATAGTAGTAGTAGTAGTAGTAGTAGAATCTGCAACAATCGGGAAAGACAGGTCAGGCGGACAGAGAGGGGTATGGATGTCGTTCAAAAGAAAGGGAATGGATACATGTCACAGAGATGTGGATAACAATTAAAATACAACCAGTTTGAATAAACAGTGACTTAAAACTTAAGAATTATCAAACGGATCAGTAAAATATCGTGTGTGTACACAAGAACTTTTTTTTACATTTTTTGAACAATTGTTTACAATCATTTACACATTTATGAAAAAATGAAACAATTATGATTTTATGTGATAACATAATTTAAAAAAATGTGGGGATATGGCATCATCAGCCCACCAAAACATAATTTTTGAATTTTTGGCTCCCCATAATTCTGGCACAGAGTTAGACCGTGGTCTAAGTTAAACTTGACTTCAGAATACGGGCCATAGTGCTTATAAATCTGTTATTAAAATGCAATTTATCTTTTCATTATATAAAGCTGCGACCTTAGAGGCCGTCCTAGTGATTGACATTGTTTACCCTCATTGTATCTATCCTTATTACATATCTATTTATTTTCATTTATAGCGGTATATCTCTTTCCGTTATGAAACAAATCCTCAGCTCGAAGTAAGGATGAAACTACCGAAAAAGTAACATAAGGAGATGCGGGGGGGGGGGGGGGGGGGAGCATGAACAACTTATATTTACGGTGTATTTTAAGCACAAACATTTCCCCTCGTTATCATGGTTATTGATGATATTCAATTTTGATACTATCAAAACTATAAATTGTGTTGCTTGGCAACGGATGTGGCATATTCAGCCGCATGAAGTCCCCATAGGCCATGATGTTCTACTACGTGATAATTTTAATCAAAATTCATTTTTGCTAATTGCAATATATTCTGACTTTTATTAACGATGCGATGATTTGGTTTTGCAACCAGATACCATGGTATGGTATGGTATGAAAGCGGCCGGTATATATGATTGTAAATGGAGGGAGGAGACTATTTAAGAGTAATGCGTGTATTCATTTTAAGGGTTAAAAACATTATTTTCCTGTTACAACTAAATCTTGTACACATTTGATTTTCTCAAACTTACGAAATCAAATAAAAGTTATTAAGGATTGTCATATCATAGAAGTGTTGGCCTATTCATAATGACAAATAGAATTAAATAGACATAATAAGCATCTATGTTAGTTTCCCCTACTTCTTGTACTTTCTTTTCTCTTTCCCATTCTGTGGTCATCTTTCATTGATGTATATACACGCAACTGCTATATTGTACATAAGGGTGTGTTATAGTTTAATGTTTCCTCTTATGCCATCTTTTTGTTCTAATACAATGTTTTATACATACCACGAAAGGGGTCGACAGAAATTTGCAAAAAATTTCAAGTTCAGTAAACAATTCAAATAGAAACAAATTAAAGGTGAGGGTTGAGGTTGGCGGTGTAGACGCAGTGTAGATGATAATTATATACCACTGTTGATATTAAAAGCTGGTTTTAATCATTTCCAACATCCGTTTAGCCTCAGAACGTATGGTATATTATTACGTATTCATGTCGACATACGTTTACAGCCCTCGATTTCTTCATACTGACAAGCTATTAGTAACTGTTGAGAAATATGGTTTATTTTTATGGCAATGGTAGGTCCGCCTGCTGAGGGTTAGTCGTTCCATCAGGTGCATTGGTAAATTAGTACTTTCTGAGCAATAATCCCACCCAACATCAGTCTGTAATCATGGAGATGATGGATTTATACGACATCAAACCCTTTTAGGCAGATAGTGTAAAGTCACTAAACAGATCTTTATTTGAAATAAAATCATTTTCATTTTATTAACTTCGTGATTTTTAAAACAGGACTTAAATATCCTCCCATAGCAAATACGGGTACCACGGGTCCATCAGTTGATGAAACAACACAACACACATTGTGACTTGATCGATATTTTATAAACAAGTCAGGAATCATCAAACTTCTCATCTAATTCTGTCTTTCTTGCCACCAAGACTGTACAAAACAACTCCTAGTCCAGGCCAGTATAAGTGAAGTTGATGGCTTAAACTATGTACGGGAAATAAAACATGTCAGCCAGGAACCTTGCTTTAGAAATGACAGCAAAAACAGAGCTGAAGGTTGATACGCAATTCCTGCCAGGATCTATTTTGCGCCCGGGATTTTGCGACGGGTTAAATAGGTTCACAGTAATGTTCCGTTCAGAATTGAAACAGCTCTCATGATTATAGTGTGAAATGACCAAATAGTGGAATAAGTTATAATAAATAAATAATAATAATACATACGATTTATATAGCGTCTTTTCCATTTTGATTAAATGCTCAAGGCGCGTAGAAGAGAGCAAAACATAAAAGTAAAGAGAAGTACAAGAAAGGGTAAATTACAAATGAGGAAAATGTCTGTCTTCAAACCTAGTTCCTGCTGGTGAACAAATGCATTTTAGGTTGCCCTTAAAGGATGTTGCAGAGCTTGTGTTCTTCAGCTCCTGTGGTAGTGAATTCCACAGGGCTGGTCCGGCATAAGCAAAGGCTCGATCGCCCCAGGATTTTTTAGATAGTGGAATATGTAGGAGACTGGATTGGGAGGATCGCAGTGTGCGTGCAGGTTGATAGTGGTGTATAAGAGACTTGTTGTAATCGGGTGCGGATCTATTGATGATATGATAAACCAAAAGTAGAATTTTGAAAACTATGCGATCCTTTATGGGCAACCAATGGAGGTCTTTAAGAACATGAGTGATGTGATCGTGTTTATTTGACAGAGAAACAATGCGAGCTGCTGAATTCTGAAGTCGGGTAATTTTAGAGTTAGGTATATTAAAGAGAAGACTATTGCCGAAATCAAGACGTGAGGAGATGAGTGAGTACACAAGTTTCTCTGTTGCAGAACGATTTAGATATTTTCGAATGAAACCAATGTTACGCGATTGATAACGGACAGATTTACAAATACATGTCAATGTCAAATCAGGTCACATGATGTGACCTGATTTGACATTGACATTTGGGAATCGAAAATGACACCGAGATTGGGGCAAGAATCAGAGAGAGGAACAGGATTACCGGCAATGGAAATGGAGTCTATGTAAAGTTTACTTAATTGAGATTTGGAGCCAAAAAGCATGAACTCACATTTACTGTGGTTCAGTTGCAGTGAATTTGATTTCATCCAGGTGTCAATAGCTGAAATGCAATTTTCCAAAATGCGCAAAGCTTGGGAAGCTTGAATTTGGTCTGGTGGAAAAGAGACAAAAACCTGTATATCATCGGCATAAATATGGTAATGAACAGGGTGATTATAAAAAATATGGCGAAGACCGAGTAGGTAAATTGAAAATAAGGTCGGCCCGCCTACAGAGCCCTGTGGTACTCCACAACCTAATGACCATGAGGAGGATGTGAAACCGTCAAGAACGACAGACTGTGAATGGTATGATAGGTAAGATCTAAACCATTCAAGAGCCTGGTCCTGGATAGTTAAGCTTGCAAGAGTATTTACAAGTATCTTGTGATCTACTGTATCGAAGGCCGAAGACAGATCTAATAAGACCATTGCTGTAGCAGATCCAGAGTCCATTTTCTGCAATATAAAACTAGAGACGTTTATGAGTAGAGTCTCAACACTATGATGAGGTCGGTAAGCCGACTGAAAAGGGTCAAGTAAATTGTGTTCTAACAAATATTCGTGTAGTCTAGTGAACACAACTCTCTCAAGGATCTTAAACAGAAAGGGAAGATTGCAAACTGGACGATAATTCTTCAGGGATTCCCGATCCAAAGATAGTTTTTTCAAAAGGACGAATCAGAGCCGACTTCAAGAAGGCACAGTGGTTTGATCTATTCTGAGGTTAACAATTTGACAAATAATTGGGGCTAGGAACAGTAGGAACAGGGTCTAATTGGCAAGATTAGGGAGGCAGTTTACGAATAAGGGAAAGAATTTCATCTGCGCTGGTATGTCCCGAGGTAGGAAGAGGTGACTGGCTCTCATTCAGATGGCACGTTATGATGTAGACTATTTCGGATTTTATTTACTTTAGAGTGAAAAAAATTGATAAATATTTCAGCCATCGAACTACCATCGGTGTAAGTCGGTAGAGGAGCAGACTGCTTCTGGTTCAGAAGTCGATTATATAGGTTGACTATATAGGTGGGTCAAACTGACCACATTAAATATATACCTTTAAAAATGTTAATAACTCTCGTCTTTGTTCAAAATCTTGGACAACTGCAGAAAGAGTAGCACGAAATGGGACTACGATGATTATTTTTCAATAATCAGGATCACACATTTGGAATTGTGTTTCAATTCTCTGCAAGTAAAAATCAAGACAAATATTCATTAGAACAGTGCAGTGTTCGACTGATCCAGTAATTCGATCAGATATCCCATAACAAAATCGAGAAAGACACTGAATGCAGTACCGAGAACAGAAATTTAGAAACCAATTTTTAAAGCTCTCTAAATTCCCAAGATTGAAATAGATTGCGATAAGGGACCAATCTAAAGTTAGATTGAAGTTTTCAATGTGACGGATTTAAAATTCGATCTTATTTTATTGAAACTTTCGATCCAATTTTTGATTGGTCCCTGACCACAATCTATTAGATTGACTTTTTATCTACAGAATCAGCCGCCCTTTCAAACGGAAAAAAAATATATCGTAATTTGAATGATGCTTCCAGTGAAAAATAAGGCTAATGACGAATTTTTAGCACGTGTAAAACCAAACTAGAATCACGAACGCTAATCACAATCACGAATTCAAATTCTACTCCGGAGGTTAAGTTTCACTGAAATTACGGTACGAATTTTACGTGTGAAAGGCTTGACCTCCAAAATATCTTTTAGGGGCGGAGCTTACTTTTCATTTCAAGCACTTCCGTGGCTAATACAATTGTCATGCACTCATCGTATTGATGCAGCGTTTTCATTGACAAGTCACTAAAGACACATACCGCCTTCGCTCGGGAATTCGAATTTAAATCACAGTTTTCGCGTGAGCGTGTGAAAGATCCGGTGATTTTAAAGACGAAATGCAATCATCAATACAATGATAGTTCAAGATTCACGTGTGAAAAGGCCTTTAGAGAGAACTGCCACTGCTGATCATTATCTGCAATCAATCCTATTAACGGTACGATCATTAATAAAGTTGCTTATACAGGGTTCAAATCCTTTGAACATAGGTGGAGTGGTCTAATGTGCAAGTCTTCGTCCTGTAAATCACAAAATGCAGGGTTCGAATCGATCCAAATGACTGGTAAACAAGAAGGTGGTGAGAATGGATTTTCCAAATCGAGAGAAACACTGAGTGCATAGCCAAGAACAGAAATATAAAAAAAACAAAATTTAAAAAAAACTTCAATTGAAATCCATATATTTATTTTATATTTTTGTGTATATTGTGTCTAATTAGTACGTCAAGAAAACTACCAAGTTTATTTGTCAATTGTTTGTTATTAATGATATTTGATATGTGCTGTACCACAAGGATATGAATTTGATTCCTATATCTCAATTTAATCCCTGTTTCTCGGGAATTATATTTTTTTCATTTCAATGGGGGAGGGGAACATTTGAACATTTGGTTTTGATTTGGATACTAACTTTGTTACGTGCATGATAGGAATTCATTAAAATGGTTTCATATATAAATATATCATTTCTTAACCAATACAATACCCATAGATAAAATGTAGAATGATAATACAATAGTTACCTCCATTATATTACGTAGACTTGTCAACATTCAATGAGCAGCAATACCATGAATGCAGATATGCATCTTTAACCTAAATTGCCACAAGGAATACAGGTCAATATATGGAGTATGAAAATAGATGTTCTGGAAAATAGTCTTTGGTTTCAATTTAATAGGGACTATGAAGCGTATTCTAACCTGTCCAAGATGACAAATTTGATACACATTAGCTAGAGGGTGAAAGATATCGTCTTACTCTCCCGACCCCCTGTAGACAAATTACCGGTCAACCAAAAAGAGACAAGCTATCACTCTCTTTTATTTGGAATTCTAAAAGGTCCACCCTCTGTTTGGAGTAATAACAAAAAGTTTAGCCTTTACCGCGGATCGTTTTTCGAGTAAACCCTTTGTTTCTCTAAACATGCTAAAAGGATAATCTTTCATCTGCAAAATTCAAAGAGAAAGAAAGAAGAAAAACTATGTTGCAAGAGAGGATGTGGTGGATGTTCTGTTTAAAAATTCAGATATTTTACTAGTAAGTTCAATCGTCCACGTGGCTTCATACATCCTCGACCCAGTGCTTGCAAACGTGAAAATGTGTTAAATGTGTAATTTTAGTATAACCAGAATGATGTAGTGCGAAGAGATCTTAGACATATTCATTCAGGCATGGTCTTTATGGAATGGAGTTCAATCATTACCATCCAAATGGTTATTAAAAAAAACCTTCGGTATTCTCAATTACCTAACTTTTCTTCGTTTTTTCTAAAGAAACGACCCTGCATTGATGATTTACTTAGTAATAACCAGCGATTGATTGATGTAATCAACATAGATTAATTAGATTAATTCCACAAAAACTATTAACTTCCTTCATTGTTATTGATCAATAAGTTCACATCTTCCTAAGATACTTCAATAACACCCATTAGAGATTGAATTTACTTTTAATGGTTTTGAACCAGTTTCAGTACAGTTAAAATGTTATTAAGAGCTAAGAATGAAACGAAATCAATTATTAAACATTATTGATGAAGTCAAGTAGATACATTAACATGGAAAATGATAGAAAAAAAAATTTGGAATTAGTGCAAGAACAGATTAAATATTTGGCTTTGAAGTTGAAAGAAATGTTAGAAGTCCTAAAACCCACATAAAACCCGTGGAAAGGATTTTGAAATATAAATCATTAAAGGTGAAAATAATGCTGGAGATAAAGATTGAGTTGGACAAAGATGGACTTGATCTAATGCCATTGGCAGTGGCGTAACTACGGGGGCATGGGGGGCACGTGCCCCCCCCAATCGGCTGGCCAAAAAAAAGAAAAAAAACGGGGAAAAGGAGAAAAAGAGGGAGAAAGGAAAAGTAAACGTAGTGGGAAAGAAGAAATTATTGTGCATTATAATGTTATATTATGTTATATTATAATTATGTTATGTTACTGTATATTACATAAAAAAAACTTTTTTTAATAACTGTATGAAACATAATTTGCTTCATTGCACTAGTTGGAATAGATCAAATATTTTTTCGGAATACTATAGTTTTCAAGTATATTTGAGAAACGTGACGTTGTAAAATTAAGTCAATATACACCAAATATATTTCCTCGCACGTATTATTGTTTTATTTGGTGACATATATATGCTTCTTTTTCATGACTACTTAAAGTGATAGCCCCATTTTAAGGTCTTAATATAAAACATTTCCTGTCCGTGCTTACGTTCGCATTAAAGGATTAGTGAGATATGTCTGCTCTTCATGAATTCCTAAGATCAGTCCTCAAAATGTCCCTTTTTCTGATCTGAATATAAAAAATTTTCAGCTCGCGCTTCGCGCTCGCATCGTTTGGTTAGTGAAATACGTATGGTCTTAGTGAATTCCTACAAACAAGCCGTAGAATGCCCCTCTTTAGGTCTGAATTTCCAATATTTTCAGCTCGCGCTTCGCTCTCGCAATATTTGATTAGTGAGATGCATATGATAATCAAGAGTACAATAATATATGAAAAGTGCTTCATGTGTTTAAATGTAATTCTAACCAAATCAGCAAGCGCTTGGCATTCGCATTAGATGACTATGGTGAGATATGTATACTCTTAATGGATTTCTAAAATACAGTCCTTAAAATGTCCCTGTTTGGGGTCAATACATACAAACATTTCAGCTTGCGCTTCGCGCTCTGATTGTATTTTTAGTGAGACCAGTACATAACATGATAACAAAAATTTGCTTAGAATGTCCCTTTCTCGGTCTGAATATAAAAAAAATTCAGCTCGCGCTTCGCGCTCGCATTATTTGATCAGTGAGATACATATCCGTTTAATGGCACTGTCCTTTAAATGTTTCTATTAGGTCAGTATACCTGGCAACTGGTGCCCCCCCCCCCCGAATGCCGTGACGTATACATCCTATTTAGATGCATAACGGCAAAATGACAATTTCATGAACATCAAAGAATACTCGGCAAACTAAAACGAATCAGCAATCAGAAAAGAATATCACCTCAGGGAATACCAGGCCCATAAAAGGCAATATGATATCTCAACGTATTCAATAATTTGTCGTCTTTTATTTAAACAGATGTAGAAGCAAACTAAATTAACCTGTTGAAATGTATCGCCTCTCCATGGCTCCTCGAGACCTATTGATCATCTATCATGAAATCCGTGTCCATGTTAGTGCATATCTCCTATCTATTGGGGTCTGTTTAAATCGATAAAATTGAATTTCAAACCTATTTTGTGACTCAAATGAATTCATGAGATCGTACACTTCTACCAAAGACGCAGTCTACTTAAAAGAATGTCATTGGACTGGCGCCGTTACTGTTCCGCTTCAATCACGTGATAGGAGTACGATTCACCAATGGGAGCGTCGAAAGGAACTCTAAAAAAGATACATGTGTGTATAAACATAAATCTTTGATAAAAAAATCCATTGTTTTAAAGGTAAACTCCTTGAAATGATTTTCGATAAATCCCATTAAACGGTTTCTATTTGTAAAAGGGTAGGCCTACGTAATAAATCTTACTGTCAGTCTCTCAATGCAAAGCTATGATAAATATATCAAGCTGAAATAAATAAGAGTCTTTTGATTTTAATCATGAAATGTGAATTATGATTTTAAACTTGCCACATTTGGCAAAGACTCTGATAGAGAGAAAGATACGAAGAAAATTCTAAATTTGATAATATGAGATAAAATGACTATATTATTTTTCGAAATTAAGATTAGGACTAGGGTTCTACCATCTTTTTTTGGGGGGGGGGGATGGAAAAAAGGAAACTGTGAAAAAAAAAAAACGAAATGTCATATTCAAGTCTGAATGTTATGTTAAAATATCTAATGAATTCAGGACTTCATTCTGTACAAGGTTAAGGGTTTTGTTCGCTGTCGAATTATTAATTTTTTTGGCCCACATGCAATACTCGTCCCAATTCCTTTTGCATATTACGCCATTGAATGTAATGTTAGAGCTTTATTAGATTAACAGGAAAAAAGTTTCATATCAGTCCTATTTCAATTGTGTTTGTAAACTAGTTCTAGTTTTCGATCATATAGCAAAAAGAAATTCTCGGAATACAGATATCACTGTCAGCGAGTTACTCCCTTAAAATAAATCTTGGATGCATTCATCAATATGTTATTCGTGTTTCACATTCTAGAGGGATATATTTCTCAGTGGACACGAGTAAATGTGTGATACATCACTTCTGCAATCAGTTCCCCGATGAACCATATTAACAATCATGGCCTAACAACCAATTTCTAAACTGTGTATCTTACAAAGATTCTGGAATATCAACATTGACCTTGGGCATGTTAAGCTATGAGAACCTACCCCATTTTCGTTTTCAGATAATTTGATATTTTTCACTTAAATTGTATAAAAAAATTTGTCCGAATTTGCTCGGCTCAATTCAATAGAATTAATAGAACATGATCGAAAATCCTAGTGTTTGTTGTTGTTGTTGTGATTGAAATGAAATTCTAAGGGACATGCTTCGAATACCAACACACCAAAGCAAAACGAGCTGAACCATTTGATAAAAGTCGGTTACCCTCGTAACATATATTAAGAACATTAATCACAGTACCGTAAAACTCATATAAACATTAAAACAACATCGCCACAAAAGCACGCTTCTATAAGTACGTGTGAATGCGGGAAGGGGAAAGGGGACGGGGCATTGATGATAATTATTTTAACATCTTCAAGGGGTTTTCATGTATTAATCCTATCCAATCAATTGCAGGATTTCCAAAAGGTCAATCTAATCAAAACAATGATAAAAACATGTACTCTGCTAAACAATGGAAACAAATAAGAAATTATTTTAATGTACCTTATCAGTACCCCGCGGGTACAATCATGTTACTCTTCGTTATTATGACTAGGAATTAGTCGTCCACGAAGTTGTAGACCTTCGGGCTAACTGTCATCTCCGTCGCCAAGGCTGGAAAAATATGACGACGAGGACGGTAGCAATAACATTAGAACGATAGAACAATAATGTTCCATATCTTACAGAGTAACCTATAAATTTGCAAAATTGTGTTGGAGAAAGTTATGATTTGTGATGGTGACATCTAATATAAACACTGTCCCAAATTTAAAGAATATAATTGCTGCTGGAATGAGTGTAAATGGTTTGACTTTATTATCATGATTTTACTTGCTTTTACTTTAATTCAAATTAAAGGTCATGTGTCACTTTCAACCTTTCCCTAGAGCATTCAAGGATACTGGATTTAATTTGAACCCTAAAATAATATTTTTTAATCTCGAGGGATTTGAAATGAAATCCTTTGAAATTTTAAAATGAATCTTTAGGATTCAATATCCAGAATTCGATTGATCCCCAATTACAGTCTATCTGGATTTATTTCAAAGACCCAGACCAGACCCACAAGTGAAATAATGATATACCAATCGAAAACCTATAAACTACATACCACAGAACAGCAAGCCTTATGCATTTTCACCGCCTTACAGCTGAGTATTTTGCTTAAGAATAGCTCCAATTATCGGGCTTCGAAAATAGGCTTTCTTGTACGTGCTTTCAGCGGCTTCGAGACCATGACGTCATGATCTGTTAGAAGCGTTGTGATTCTATAGGTTTGTACACAAAAAATAGATTTTTCCGCTTTTCAGATTACGTATTTAAATTTATTCACTTCTATGACAAAGAGATGACATAAATATCTTTCCTGCAAACTTGAATTTGTGGAATCTAAAGTTTTTGAATAATTGGAGTTATTCTTAAGCAAAATACTCAGCTGGAAAACGGAGGAAACGCATAAAGTTAGCTTTTCTGTGTAAAGTAGTTTATATGCTTTCGATTGGTATATGATTTGTCAATTTCACTTGGGTGTTTAAATCCCTGTAATTTGGAGTGCACATAAAAGGGAAATCTTTTTTATTAATCTGAAATATTAGAAGAAAAAGACACTCTCAGAAAGAAAGATCAAAAGTCGTTAATAGAGCGCCGAATGAAATGGAAAAAAAAAAACGGGGAGTGTAGTTCATATTACTTTTTCTGATTAAAAAAGAAATATAATAATTCATACATAAGGTAAGGTTCAAATAGTTCATTATCAATTTTCGTATGAACGAATCGGACTTTCGAAAATTTTCGGATAAAGAACCTTTGAAATAACGAACCCTGTAATGATGCCATGATTTTTTTTATTTTCGTACTCGTGAGCATCTTACAAAATGTGCGTGTTCGAAACATTGAACTTTCGGAATAATGAATCTTCGGACTATTATGACCCTATTCGGAGTAACAAACATTATTTCAATATCGGATTAACTATCCTTGCGAACCTTCGGAATTCACCGGGAAAATAAAAAAAACGGGAAAAAGAAAAAAAAGGGGAGAAAGAGAAGAAAGGGAAGGGGAAAGGAAAGAAAAAAGAAGAAAGGGGGAAAAGGGAAAGGGGAAAAGGAAAGGGAAAAGAAAACTAAGAAAAAACATAAGGGAAAACGGAAAGAAAACGGGAAAAGGAAGGAAAGAAGAAAATGTGAGAAAGAACAATTTTCCCCGATATACAATTACATGAGCATGATTAGGGAAATAAATTATAGATGAAAAAAGGCAAACAAAAGCGGGAAATGAAGGTAAAATGGAATGAGCCAAAATCTACATTGGAAAATTAAGAAAAGGGACAAGATAACGCAGCTACCGGGCTGCCGAGGATTGAAGATAACGAGCGGGAAGAAAGATGGGTGGTATTAAAGTATAATGTCGTATGAAAGTCTTAAGTCTATCATAAACTTGCTAAATCTCCAAAGCTACCGGGGAGTCAAGACCCGTGCAGTGGGGGCTCTTCATCTGTAAATTTTAAAGGGTTCTATACCGGGCCCCTATATGGAACTTCCTGCATTAAGTTTTGCGTTGAAGCACTAGCGTACGGGGGGGGGGGGGGAGCCGGTTCCACAGCCAAGGGGAAATAAAAGAAAATAAAGGAGGCATCGATATGAGATGAAAGAAAAAATATATGACATGATATTTGCTATGATGTAAAAATCTATCACATGATTAAAATTTCATTTCAAAAGGCCATTTTTCTTTATTGCTCGCTTCGCTCGCTGGCGCCTTTTACAAATTTCCCACATGTGCTATGGTGTGCCCCCTAAAAATATCTGGATGATAACGGTACACAACTGCATTGCAGGACCCCACCCATAAAGCAATGTTGTATGGATGAGTTTGGACTATGGCCCCCAAAAGTTCTACAACCAAACCAAAAAAAAAAGGAGGAAAGAAAGAAAAGCAAAGCAAAAGTGTATTACATTTTTCTGAAGATCACGTCAAAATCTATCTTCATGTTAGATTCTCATGAAAAGGTGATTGTTTTATCTCGCTCGCTCGGGACTTTTATTGAGCTACTTCTTGCCTCAAGCGCCATACTGGGCCCCTCCAGCATAATTCATAGAGCTTCGCCCTGATGCGCATAATCATAACAAAAATCTTGTTCACCGTGGCGTACAAAAAAGAGACAGAAAAGGAAAGAGAGAATGGTGAAATATGATATTATCTTTTTAACATTATGTAAAAATCTATCGCAAAATTGGATTGTTGCAATAAAAATGTCAAAATTTGTGCTCGCTCACTTCGCTTGCTCGCATTTATATACATTTTTGCCCGATACACCATATCGCCCCCTCAAAGTTTTTGCCTTATGACGCCATTGCCTGTTCCATGATATGACCGGGAAATTTTTGGCCTTTGCCCCCCCTGGCCACCGACCCCTGTTACGCCCCACCCAAATAAATAGAAGAAAGAATCCGCTTGAATCTGTAAGCAGAGGCCCTTTAAACCCCCTCAGGGAGCAGGAGAGTCGAGGGAAACGGTTCTAAGGAAAATAACAAGCATGTCCGAGTACATATCCTCATGAATGGTGACTATATATAGACCCGTTGATATCGGTCGCTGAACAGGCTCAATGAGGTTAAATATCATCACATATATTCTTGAATGGACGGTCCGAGGTAACGTCTTCCCTTCTACAGTGCGTATCAAAAAAAGTTTACACTTTGAAAAAATCCTGTAAAATAATACATTTGTAATATCCTGAAGATTTGTCCACATTTTAACATTGGTACAGATCCATTTAAGCAAATGACGATATTACTGTCGAAAAATATTTCCGCTTGAGCGAGCACCACTTACTTTTGAAAATGTAGTGAAAAATGATTTGCGCAGAACTTTGAAATAGTTATGCAAATAAAAGTAGACCTTAATCATGAAGAAAACATGGAATTTAGCTAGTAAAATTGATTTGAAGATATCTTTTACCTTGTTAAACTTGTTTCCTTGCCCAAAACACTTCGAAGAGTGCATTGCGCCCCACCCCACTCCCCACATACCGAGGCCATCGAGACGATATTTGCTTTGCACTGAGCTGTGATTTTACATGAAATGGCTTAGGCTTGATTTTAATTTTGTTAATCATTGTCAAGCTTGGGAAAAGTGTGGAGAAACAAGTATTACATGAAAAATGAAATGTAAACCCACTTTAAATGATAAAAACTCAGTGAAAAAATGCTGGAGATGTCTAATATAAACTTTTGTTCAGGTTCAGTTATGTCCTCAGATCCAGCTGGCACAAAAGGGTAAAGGTTGTGCTTACTAAATGTTGAAATTTCAATTTGGGTGGCAAAATTGTTACAAAATGCTTGAATGTATCCATTTTATTTCAATTGACTAAAAGTGCAAGGGAAATGTATGAAAAATGTTTCGCACGGTAAGTTTGATTTCGCCCTTTCCCCTTGACGCAGCGTGAAAACGAGCATTTCTGCGCAAACAGATTTCTGCGAGCTTTACAAAAATGGACAGCGCTCACTCAAGTGTAACATTCTGTCAAAACTTTTACTTTCATTGGAAAGATGAGACCCAAACCTAAGATGATATGTGAAAAAAAATACCCACATGTTGTATATTTATGAATTCCCAGGGCTTTTTCAAAGTGTAAACTTTTTTTTGATACGCACTGTAGAATGGTGTCTGTATCATTCCTTCAAGGATCGCAATGTTAATTAATATCAATGCGAATACATCATATATTGATTTACATTTATGTTCCTTTCTTTACTTTTTTTTAATGCATTCTTCCATTTTCAAGTAGACCCTGGGCAACGCCATGGAGCTATGTGTATTTCACTGACTGAGTGATTATGTTTATATTTGATTACATTTTTCACTGATTGTAGTTAAGTTGAAAGCCACATAAGTAATCTGAATCAGAACCAACTTTTAGCATAATCTAGTCTCCATTTCCATGCCCGAAAACGCATGTGTCTTCTTTGTAATATCAGACATACGAAACCCGGGGTCAAAGTAGACTGACGGATTCGAGATCAGGTCCATGTTCAGCCACTGCCATGTTCCATATTTTTTTTTTTTTTTTAACCGCTGCTGGATCTGATCTACGAGGCATTCCCGTCGGAGGCATCCATCTAAACAGATACAGAAATATCCCTTGACACATAGTCGTTCATAGCATTTAGCCATTCATGTTACTGGAGTATCCTCAAGACACGTTGGTATCAATCATGTCTATTGCAAGCAGCAATGCCGCGTCGTAATAGCATTTTATTATTGATATTCTTAAAGATTTACAATACCTCAAGGGAGAAAAGATTCGATCTTAAGAGGGACATAGCTTACAAGCGTGATTGATTATTATGTTTTTGATAATAGGACGACCGGATCATAAACCAATAGAGGGAGGGATGAATGATGCAAACGACGGATGATACGGAAGATGAAAGAAATCCATTTATTAATGTCGTAAAAATGTATTGTTCGTAAAGAAACTCGTGTGTTTTTTTTCAAAGTATATATTGCAGCATATCAAATTTTAATATCATGGCCTTCAGGTGAATTGTGCTACCCAGTACGCTGAAAAATCAGCACATCATGGCTTGCCAACGGCTCCGATATTTATTTGTAAATCTTTATACATAAAGCGATGGAGCAACACCATTTCCGTTTTGAATCAGACTCATTAATTATATAAAACGTGGAAGAAAATTCGAGAAAATGGATAGCGCTCAATACCCCAATGCCCTGACAACAGGGAATATTTCCCTTTACAACCCGCGCTATCATTCCAATATATTCTTTTCTTTCAATTCAGCTCCAGGGGAGCGTTTCATGAAAGGACTTGTCAGACGTTCTATCTAAAAAGTACTGTTTTATCCGACAGTTACTACGGTAACAGTGCCTCTCAGCCAATCATAGGACAGTTGTAAGACCTGACAACTTGTCGGACAAAAACGTTTAATGAAACGCTCCCCAGCCCTTCTAAATCTTTGTGCTTCAGGGTCAGAAGATATTAAGTTGTATGTGTATACATGAATATTAGACGTCATGAGTATGAACTGGGAATATGGAGCTGAACTTGATCACATTGGGCGCAACATACCAGAGTCCTAAATATATTATTATTGTGATTGATGCCCCCAGACGCACAGTAGCATATTGTGAAGAAAAAAAAACAAGCATCGGTAATAACCATGCCCTTCATGCCTATGTGAGGTATTCAGCGTGTGTTCATTCAAAAATCCAATTAATCATTTTGAAAAGGGCGGGCATATCTTGGTGATTTTGAGAGGTATTTTCAAAGGGTATGGTCCATTTACACGATAAAGTGCTGGAATCTAACTCCCACCTCCCTGTAGTCTTGATCTGGACGTTAGTAGTTATTTGTTTGGAAAACCCTACATTTACTCACACACCAAGCCATCAGTCTTCTACCTTTTCATCTTCTCCTACTAACTAGTATAGGAGAAGGTGAAGAGAGAGAGAGCACTGAGTATATAGGGTTTTCCAAACAAATAACTACTAACGTCCAGATCTAGACTAACTTTACTGGTTCTGCTGCGCGCAGTTAAGGGCAAGTCCATCTCAACAAAATGTTGATTTGAATAAAAAGAGAAAAATCCAACAAGCATAACTCTGGAAATTTCATCAAAATCGGATGTAAAATCAGAAAGTTGTGACGTTTTAAAGTTTTGCTTAATTAAAAAAAATTTATATGCACATCCTGTTCGGTATGCAAATAAGGAGACTTATGTCGTTATCAAATTTGCTATTTCTTTTGTATTTTATCAAGTGAAATATTCTAGTTTTCTCCTCATTGTCAAGTGAAACAACAATTAATTCCTCTCTGGACATGTGGAATTAGTATTGTTTAATACTATGGTTCAGTCAAGTTGGTCCTGTTTTGTCAAATCTGTAAAAAATGAATATTATTTAGTTCAAACAATAAAAAAACAAAAGAAATAGTGAGTGTGGGCTATCATCGACTGTCTCATTTGCATGTCACTGAGATGTGCATACCAATCATGTCAATGTTTTGTGAAAAATAAGTGAAACTTTAAAATGTCATAACTTTCTTATTTTACATCCGATTTTGACGGAATTTTCAGTGTTATATTAGTTTGATTTTTCTCTATTTATTCGAATCAACATTTTGTGGGTTGGACTTGACCTTTAATATTCACGTGAGGGGGTGTGTTGAAAAAAAAAAGTGTGTTCATGCATAGGCTGTTGGTATGGTTGCGTTCTTGTGCGAGGGTGAACGAATACGATTGGGGCATGACTTGTATGTAAATTCGAGAAGATTGGAAACGAAAGAGTATATAGCAAGAAAAGTATTTGACTATCATTGCAATGTTGTTATATTTACAAACAATACATTACCGTTTACTCTGTAATGCTATGGTTAAAATAATGCATAAAACAAAAACAGGATATCATGTAAACTAATTTGATCAATGGCAAAGCACGATCTGCGATTCAAGAAACAAATCGGAAATGTCTGCAGACATGCGGGCTGGGAGAAAATCTGAAATGACATCGCCTCTTAAAACACCAAAGACCTTTAGAACACCGCAGAGAAACTTCAGCGCTTATAATGTTCTTATATTTCGAACCGCGTGATATCCCACTACGAAATCGCTTGCATCCAGGGATGTTTGATTCAATGTTAAGTGCGTCCACTTAAGATATCTCCATAATACCATATTAAAATATCTCCCTTTGGTAGAAAGTTGAAACCTGCAAACTGAAGCCAATTATATCCCACTCCTGACACCATCGGGGGCAAACATGAAACTACTTTGCTTCGAGTTTCTCGCCTCATAAAGGGAGATTTAAGAGTATAGCCTCTTTCCAGTATCAGTATAATTATGATCTTCCGATGCAGTAGCGGCATTTTCTTTGATCAAGTTCTCCGTTTTGTCTCAGTGTAAGCATTGTTTATCTTAGTCTTCAGCCAAGACAGATTGATAAAAAGTTATAGTCAGGACTCAGGTATCACTGTACACGAGTTGATATCATATTCAGATTAAGTCGCAAAGTTATCTATTAGTGTCCATATTTCATGATTCAAGCAAAAAATGTGAAAAAGCTGACCGAGGAATCAATTTTTTTTTGTGGGACGAAATTACGAGCTGGGTATTAGAGGAAGTGGAAGAAGTTTCCATACTGCTAATTGTTCTATTTTTGTTCTCTATCCCTTCAACCTACTTCCACTCATATGTGAGTTGTGTTCTATCGTTAATGCGATGGGCGCCCTCCTCGGAACTGTCATTAAAAATGGAATCGACATCATTATTTGGAACGCATTGCGTAGATCCGAATGAAATAATCCTACCAGGGAAGTGGGAGTTCCCTGTGTCTACCCTTCAACAGATAGCAAAACACCTCTTGTCATGATCATGCTAAACATTTCCAAATATCTTGACAGTTCTCTATATTTCAAATGTGGCAAAGCTAATTTTGACATTAACGGTGAAGTTCAGATCTACCCTTCATGTTATTATGACAAATGTTATAATCTTACTCGAGCATACAAACTCTTCCTCCGGGCTCTTCCTCCGTGTCCTCCTCATTTTGTAACAAGATCACGAATACAAGATTTATCAACTTAAATTGCACCCTGAGAACAGGAAATGTGATAGAACGCATCGTCAAAGGAGCCAAGGTCATATACAAAAAATTATCACATTACTGTGTACAGAACAGAACAGATGTGATAACTAACTATACGGGTCAAACTTTTGTGTGTAATATCTTGCATCGTCATCTTTGGCGAATCTAGGCTAAGCTTATCATTTGTTGTAGAAGCGTAGTAGATGAAGACACCGAGATTGTAGCTATTGTCTGATATGGCATCAAGCTTGAAGACGGAAGATTGGAGATGATTGTCATCCTGAAAGACATTGTTTGGAGGGAACCATGGCAATATATGGGAGTGGGACAGTTCCCAGAAATTTTCATAAGTTATTCTTTTTTTTTTAATTACAAATTGTGCACAAAAATATAACTAAAGTGAGCAAAACTTCCTTTAAATCCAGTAGTCAGACTACCAATGGTTATAAAAAGATATTCTGCATCTCATCTGAAATCACCCCAGCAAACAGTTGATTTGAATGAATATAGAAAAATCAAACAAACCAATCACCTGAGAATCTCATCAAATTGAATACAAATTCAAAAAGCTATGACATTTTAATTTCACAAAGCAGTTATATGGGAATCACGTTCAGTATGCATATAAGGGAACTGATGGCGTCATCTACCCATTTTTTGTTATATTTTATTACATGAAATATGGAATATTGTCACTATCCCTCCTTATAATGTGTAATAACTTTTGATTTATCCATGGATATGTGCAATTGTAATTTTTGCACCGTATTTTGATTCATTGACGAGGTTTTATTGTCAGGTATACAAAAAATAAAAATAAAATATTATGTATTTCATATGATGAAATACAAAATAAATAGTGAATAAATAATATTATCGGCCCTTTCAGTTCCAAACCACTGTGTTCTACTTAAAACTGTTTTATGAAAAATAAGAACAAAAAATTAAATGTCATAATCCGATTTTGATGGAATTTTCACGTTAAAACCTGTTTTATCTTTTACTATACTGTATAATCAAATAACATTTTGCTGGGGTGGCCTTGACTTTTAAAGATTCCTCGTTATCATTTCATCAGTTGAATTTATTAGAACCCTTTTTTTGGATTTTGGCATAAGGCCTGATTGCTTTATCCTATTTAAATGTTACTGATTCAAAACAAGACATAGGGTGTTAACCCAAGAGGGAATGCATACAATAACAAAAATGCTACATTGTCACTAGTTCTCTATCATTATTATGAAAGCAGACTCTCTTCTGTCGCCTTACCAATCTACATTAGAGTTCCCTATGGAAACATGGTATCTTTTACGATTTTCCGACTATTTATTGAAAAGAAACTGTTGCCTCAAGCAAACATTGGAAAGCAACCCTTGTATATAAAACATATGTATATTAAAGGGGAATCCAGCCTTCGTCACAATATGTTGTGTTTAAAAGGAGAAAACCAAATTAAAACAGAATGGTGAAACTATATGAAAGACATCGGGCAAGCAATAAGGAAGTATTGGCTGTTTTAAAATTCAGTGAGATCCCTAAGACTGTAAATTTCAAATTGGCAACTGGGTAAGTAAATTATGGCAAGGATTTAGGACAACTTTCCCATAGGCCATGTACTTAATTATCAGAGATTTTTGGTTTTCTCTTAAGTAACCATTCCCCTGGGGCGGTAATCTAAATAAAGCCTAGGTAGTATATTGTTTTAAGTCCCCATGAAAGAAAAAAATAATTTGAAGTAAAAATTTTGAAATAATTGTCATTTTAGCCATTTTATGTATTAGAGTGATTGGAAGAGTAGTCCTTGCCTTACATTACTATGACATCACATTTGTGGCCAATTTGAAGTCTCCATGGGAATAGTGATTTACCAAATATTCACAACTTTAAAAAATTCATAACATTTTTATTGTTTGTCCAATATTGTTCAAACTTTCACCTATCAACTTATCTGATTTTCCTTTCTCCTCTAAAAGCAAGTTTTTATTTGGGTAGGCTCCCCCTTTAAGTAGCAAGCGCTGAATGGCGGGAAACAAAATAAACGGAGGTCGATGACACAAAGTCATAGGAATAGTGACTGGTAATCAACCCATGAGAGGGTCTTCTTTAAATCCCGGTTGACGGCGCCGAAATTGAAGTGATTGATAGATGTCAAATATTGCTCTCAGGTAGACTGAGTGACGACATCGAGAGATTATTCAATTGGAAAACGAAATAGGAAAGAACAAACAACATCAAGCATTGAAGACTATGATCAGAGATTCATTCCTTCCCCCACTAACTCCAGTATATAAAAATTTTATATCATAACAAACACGATTTTTAATTCAAATATCACCTGTTTGGAGTTCACCCTGGTTAGGATTTGAATACGCATGACATTCTGGTCCTTACATACTTGCAAAATCATGTATCAATCTTATTTCATAATTTTTTGAACTATGTATAGTGTACCTTATTTATGAAATCTGATTTTAAAAATCACGACGAAAGTAACACTACAAGGCCGCGTATCACAAAGGTTTGAAATTACGGGCAAAGTGGAAATGCTCAATCGATATCAATCTTTTTTAACTTAATCGTAAAAACCCTGTAACCTACCAGAATAGGTTTTTCCTATTTGCAATCGATAGCTGCAAACCTCTGTGTTACGGGGCGAGATGTCGGATGCGATCCGCGAGGCATACAGTAATACCAAAGAGTCAATGTAAGTAATAGACACCTAACTACATGAACTACACCCTGATTGAAATGGGCCCTTTACCCAGTTAAGCAGTTTTAGTTGACAAAGTAGGTGTAAACATCTGAACATTGTAATACTTCTGCTTAACTAAGGGTGTAACTCACTGGGCTGGCAGCTAGTTCGCGACTATATTGAGACTCCATATCTGGCCAGCTGCCTAGATGAGACGTCTCCACGATGCCTCCGAACATCTAAAAAGTATGGAGTCTCCGAGGAGTCGCAAGAAAATCGAACATGCCCGATTTTTAAAGGACTTTTTAAAAGACCTTTTTCCAGTCTTCGCGAAGTCTCCATGACGTCTCCGAGACATCTCCTGAGACGTTTCGAGGACAAGTTACAATCCCCACTGCTGAGACATCTCCGTCAGTGGCGTAACAGGCGGGGGGCAGGGGGGCAAACTGCCCCCCCCCCTGGCGGAGCTCACCGGGAAAATAAAAAAAAAACGGGAAAAAGAAAAAAAAGGGGGAAGAAAGGGAAAGGGAAAATAAAGAAAAAAGGGGAAAGGGAAAGGGAAAAGAAAACTAAGAAAAAACATAAAAAAGGGAAAACGGAAAGATAACGGGAAAAGGAAGGAAAAAAGAACAAGTGAGAAAGAACAATTCGCCCCGATATACAAATACATTATCATGATTAGTAAGACAGGGAAATAAATTAAAGATGACAAAAAGGCAAACAAAAGCGGGAAATAAAGGCAGAATAGAATTAGCCAAAATCTAAATTGGAAAATAAAGAATAGGGACAAGATAACGTACACTACCGGGCTGCTGAGGATTGAGATAACGAGCGGGAAGAAAAATGGATGGTATATAGCATAATGTCGTATGAAAGTCTATCATAAACTTGCTAAATCTCCAAAGGCTCTGTCCAAGAGTCAAGACCCCGTGCAGTGGGGGCTCTTCATCTGTAACCTTTAATGGGTTCTATAACGGGCCCCTATATGGACCCTTCCTGCATGAAGCTGTACGTTGAAGCACTGGCGTATCGGGGGGTGGTTTCACAGCCAAGGGGAAATAAAAGAAAATAAAGGAGGCAGCGAAATGAGATGAATGAAAAAAAATATATGACATGATATTTGCTATAATGATGTAAAAATCTATCACATAAGTAGAATTTCATTTTAACAGGCCATTTTATTTCTGGCTCGCTTCGCTCGCTGGCGACTTTTTACAAATTTTCCCATATTTGCTATTCAATTCAATTCAATTCAATTCAATTCAATTCAATTCATTTATTAACCATATAAAAATATTCAAATACAATGTAAAATAACATAATATATAAATGCATAAATGTAACAAAACATACAAAAAATAAATATACAACAAATAAATATAATTTATACATTCATGTAAAAGAAAAATCAACATATGGTAAGAGGCAACCAAAAAGATTAAAATCTTGTTAGGCAGTTGCCCCTTTACAGGTATTCAAATAATCATTAATAATCATAACGTAATCATTATATATTCATACATCAAACACAGAATCACCCACACCCAACACACATCCATGACCCATTGCACTCAAACAAAGGAGAGAGAGAGAGAAAGAGAGAAGAGAGAGGGGGGGGGGAGGAGGGTACATGTATGTTTAGAAAAGGGAATCAAGATGAATAACCACTAATTAATTGTCTTTTAAGTAAAATTTTAGATGAGGAGGCAGTTGAACAAGAACGAATTATAGGATCTAAGTTGTTATAAATTCTAGGTCCTGCATGTTTAAAAGAATTATGAATTTGATTATTAGAGGTCAGTGGAAGATGAAAATGAGAAGCTGAACGAGTATTATACTGGTGAAAATCATTATTATAATTGAAAAAATTGTGCCCCTCACAATATTTGGATGAATACGATACACAACTGCATTGAATTTATGTGTTGTGTTTTAGCTATATAAATATACACGCAATTTGATTAAAATAAGTGGCCATCTGTAAGGTTTAAAATGGCTTTGATATCAAGAGGTTCCGGGGCTCTGCCCTGGACCCCACCCATAAAGCACTGTTATATGGATGAGTTTGGACCATGTCCCCCAAAAGTTACACAACCAAACAAAAAATAATGAGGAAAGAAGGGAAAGTGTATTATCTTTTTCTGAATATCACGTTAAAATTTATCTTCATGTTAGATTCTCATGAAAAGGTTTTTTTTAACTCGCTCGCTTCGCTCGCTCGGGACCTATATTAAGCTACTTCTTGCCAGAAGCGCCATACTCGGCCCCCTCGAGCATATAGAGCTTCGCCCTGATGCTCACAATCATAACAAAAATCCTGTTCACCGTGGCGTACAAAAAAAGAGAGAAAAAAAGGAAAGAGAGGAGGGTGAATATGATATCATATTTTTAACATTATGTCAAAATCTATCACAAAATTTGATTTTTGCAATAAAAATGTCAAAAAATTTTGCTCGCTCGCTTTTATATATATATACATTTGCCTGATACGCCATATCGCCACCTCAAAAATTTTGCCTTATGACGCCATTGCCAGTTCCATGATATGACCGGGAAATTTTTCGCTCTTGCCCCCCCTGGTCACCGAACCCTGTTACGCCGCTGATCTCCGTGATGTCTCTGCGAAGTCTTAGATACATCTCAGAGGAAATGCAGTCGCGGAGATGTTGCTGCAAAGTCTCCAAGTAGTCGCTGCGAAGTCTCGGAAACATCTCTGAGACAATGCTGCAACTAAGAAAAGTTTGCCTTGATAAATGCATTCTCATGACAGGGGATGCGACAATGATTTACCACCTAGCAAAAAACTACCTTGAAATTTCATTCACTGTTAATTTGAGTAAGAAACATAGTAACAGGAATACTTAAATCTTCAGATTCAGTCCGATGTGTCATCTTGTCAAACTAGTAGACTGCAGATGTTGAAGGCTAACCTAAATAGGTCAATGCATAAAGACTGAAGGAAATGGGGGTGGCTTCGGAGCTGCTTGAGGATGCATTTACCGCAAATGAATACTTTGAAGGCATGAAGGGTACTATCATGGTAAGGACACGACAACATTTTCGAAGGAACAAAAATAACAGGAATACCTAAATCTTCAGAATCAGTCCGATGTGTCATCTTGTCAAACTAGTAGACTGCAGATGTTCAAGGCTAACCTAGATAGGTCAATGCATAAAGACTGAAGGAAATGGGGGTGGCTTCGGAGCAGCTTGAGGATGCATTTGCCGTAAATGAATACTTTGAAGGCATGAAGGGTATTATCATGGTAAGGGCACGAGACCATTTTCGAAGGAACACAATATTTTATGTTGTGTGTGTACGTAAAATGAACATTCATACCTTGTGATTCAATTATCCTTTGATAATCTTCAGTTTCAGTTTCATTTATTTTACATCTCTCATAAAAAACATTCAAATAACATATACAATGTAAACACATATTCATACAAATATACACAATAGAAACAAAGAAGAAAAAAAAATACACGATAAATAAATCGTAGAAAAGTGGACGGATAGGAGTGAATAAGAATGAGTACAATTTTTTTTCCACCGATTGTTTGTCTTTCATCCATATGAATTTCGATAAGTTTGCAATTTTTCATGTTTTTCAACAAGGGTCGAATACAAATGCTGGATTTCGGCACCCTTTCCAAACCATCCGTTTACGGTTATATCAGGGAGTTGTACATGGTGACATTTTACTCGTTGTGGTTATAAATGGTGACAATGTCCGTCATAATTGATGCGTTTCAAGTGGTAAGGCGTATATTCAACATGCCAGAAAGAGCTATGTTGAGGCATGTCAAACGATTTTTTAAAATGTTCTAGAAAAAGCTAATGTAAACCGAAGTTTTCGGAATCGTCAGAATCCCACCTAATGAAATACATTTTTTTTCCAAAAATAAAATATGTAATCTTTACAGACAGTATTTTAGTAGTAGATAATTATATCCCTATTGTAATGGATACATACATGTTTAAATCCCTTAAACATTTTGAGTAATTGAGGTTTGTTTGTCTCTCTGACATTAGTATAATAATAGTTTAGGATTTAATAATAATAATAATCCGCATTTATATAGCGCTTAAGACATCGGAACGACGTCTCTAAGCGCTTTACAGATATACTATTACCCCAGTCATCGGATCCTTGCATGCCCGCATACAATGTATGCACCTTTTCCACTCTCTGGGGAGCATTCCAACAAGAGTTCCAAGACGCAATTGCTAGGCATACTACATAGGCTTTCGCATCCTACCGGGTACCCATTTAACAACTGGGTGGAGAGTGGCAAATTGTGGATTGACGCCTTGCCAAATAACGCCAGGCCATGGTGGGATTCGAACACACGACCCTCTGATTACAAGGCGAGAGTCAGAACCGCTACACCACCGTGCTGCCACTTTGAAGCTTTTCAGCGGCATAATCCCCAGTCATATTACAACCGCCAGCTTAAAACGGAAAAGGTGTCAATGTTCAGCTGGGGTAGTGATATTATTTTTTTTGCTCGTTTTAGTTTTTTAGTTTATGCTTCATGCAGTTTTATAAGACTATCATTTGCGATCTAATGACATCCCTATGTATTTCATACCTTCTTAATGTACCTATCTTCTGAGATCGATGACGTCACTGTTATTTCAAAAGATTTCGTTGCTCACTGGTAATACATACGGAATATCAATTATTGCGTCCTGAGTAAGATTATGTTCACGATAGGTCATTTCTCTACCGTACATCAATTCAGTACATTTTTTTGGTAAAATGTAATATTTTAACATTGTAGCCTATATGTAAAGTTTATTGAAGTAATCACGAACTGACACACATTAAAATAATGAAAGATAAATGACAAATTTCTTATCATTGAAATCATGTTGATAAAGCTAGAAATGATCAGCATGCGCATTTAAATCAATATAATTAAAATTTTTAATAGATTCACAATTCAAACCCCGTTTTGAGTTTGACCCTCATAATTGGATTACTATTGAATCTTGTAAATCAGAAATGTATTTTTCACCCTTCAGAGGATTTGTGGAAATAAGCAGTACAATCCTTGATCATGAGTACGAATAAAATGACATTACTGTGATAAGTTCTAACTAATAATTTGAAGACAATTACCATTGCATTGTCAAGTTTTTAATTTGACAAGTTAGGTATGGACTTTGGTATTATCTATAACTAAATACTAAGATTAACCAATTATTTATATACCCCCCAAATGAAATAATCCCAAAATATCTAAGCAAGAATAGGATGAAACGATGTGTTATCTGCACGTACTGTCGATCGAAATATTCTTTGAAATACTATATTGGACTGAACTTTGAGTGATGTAAAAAGAGACGGTTTGAGTTGATTGGGTAAAACACGTGGTTCTGACACCTGGGATATCGGATCCATTATCATCACCCAAAAAAGTTCAAAATCCGCATTAATTTTAAAGGAAGTTTTTTGTCTCAGGAATATACGTTTTGTGATTCTATAGTGAGAGTCAGAAGTAAGGACGTCCATAATGTGCAGTGTTGGTGTGTCTTCGTGGGCACCGTAGAGGGTATTTGTGACTGAGGGTGTGCGTATAGTGCGTGTATATTGGTATATGTTTATGCATAATCTTGAATATGCGGTGGTGTGTGTATGGTGGAGTGTGGTAAGGATGTGTGTCATTGTTAAGTGCGTTAGGTTGGGTGTGTCTGTTTGTTTTAATACGAATAATGATAAAATACCAATACCATTTTTTTCACATTAAGTAAACTGCAAGGAACAAATGGCCAAGTTGAAGGACGTGATGCTGATATTGAAAACACATAAAACCTGTTACAACAAGAAATTCGCAATAACATTAAGTGAAATCATTTGATCTGCTGATATAAACTTGTTATAGAAATTGTACACTTAATTATTATAACAAGTCTTTATGAAACAGCCAACACTAAGACCTATCAAAACAACCACAATATTCTGATGCGACTGTGGCATAAGGTGGCAATCACATTCAACAGGTAATCCTAGCAGTGCTTCACTCCTACAGGAATCATTGTGGCTGTCTTCGGAGCACATCGATATACAGCGAGTTAAAGGCAAACTTTAATTTCATTCAACCCAAACATTCAACTACTCTACCGCGAAGGCCAGAGAAGCGGATGTATCAACGGAGCAGACACCTAACTCTACTCTGGCAGAAAGATTGGTAATGGCAATTTTTACCAGTTTTAAATCGAATGTGAAAAAGAACGGCTAGGGCTCATATTACGAAGTCGTCTGTCATGTCTGTTCTCTATAATAAAACGTCGCCAAATGTTTAGATTTCCAAAAGTCACACATCAAGGCGATCAATATTGTCTCGTTTCAGCTTTTATTTATGTTCAGATCTTATGTAAACGAATTAGGGATATTAACATAATGAAGGAAGTATGCCGGATGGATTTTTTTATCAAGGGTGCATGCACATCATTGGTTTCATAAAGTTGTTCGCAAGTTACATAATTTTATGCGTTAACGTCTGCGCGGTGGCCCTTTCTCTTGTTAAATGATATATCCCTATGTTGCTGATCAAGCACATATACCAGTCATGTATAAGATCGTGCGTTACTTTACGAACGGCAACCAGGCGTCTTTCAGGAAAGTAATAAATTTACCTTCCTAAAAGACGCCTGGTTGCCGTGTTTGATGAAGCTGTTCGTAAAGTAACGCACGACCTTATACGCGACTGGTATGTGCTAAATCAGCTACATAGGGATATATCATTTAGCAAAAGAATTTAATATGCATTTGGCAAAGTCAATTCTTATGTATATAGGCTATATACCCTGAGTCAATAAAACACACATAATAAAGAATAAAATGAATTATGATACATTGATAAATTTTACAAACTCTTCTTCCCATGGGGTATGGATAATTCCCACAATACTCCGTCACAGCGTACAGTACCCCTCATTCATATCCTCTGCCTACCTTACAACAACATTAGATCATGAATGTCTCTCTTACTGTCTAACGATTCTAACTGGGGCACGGGGCTTCATGTTCCCAAACTAAGGGTGATTTGATGTTTATGTTAGAGTGCTTTATCAAATTCGAGCTCAGGGATACGTTATAAATCTGCCATTTTAGGGCCCCCTATATTAACATTCGTCCTTCTCAAGCGTGTCGGGAATTGGGGTTCATGTGATTTACCGTCATCTCTTACTTCATCCAAAATAAATGGATGTCCCCCCCCCCAAAAAAAAAAAAAAACACGTGGATAATAACACTTAAAAAACGCATCAAAATCTTTACGGGTCTAGCTAAATTAGAACACTTTAAAATATAAAATATAACTTTTCTGTCTTTTGTATTTTTAGAGTATGGGAAATCTGATTCAGAGGAAGGCCGGATCTGTATCCGGTACTTCATAAATTTCTTTTGAGTATTAGAATATCAAAAGAGGCAATATCACAAGCATTGAATAACTGATTCAAAAGTGTCATACATATCATTTGAAAGCAATAGCTAAATCCGTTCCAAATGCCCGGCATAAAAAAAATACCCGCATTTTAGTCTGTATAGGCAATGAGACTGTTAAAGAAGTAATGTACATTTGTTTTGTTAGCAAATGTGCTTGATAAAACTGCGATATATTTTATGTTAAACAGAACTCAAGTCAATTATATCAATATTATACACAATACATTGATTTCTTTCCCTAGTTCTTTGATTAATGATATATCAAGCTTCATAGCTTGTTTAGACATGTAAACTATAAGATACATTGCGATGAACGAAATATTGAGAAAATAAAAAGAGTGGTCTACCATTCGTACTATTACTATCCTTGCACCATTGATCTTGAGCGTTCATTGATGACCCACAACATGAAGGAATTTGATTTGTTGCAATGACCATTTTTTTACATTGGTGACAAATTCCCCACTCTGTCAACGCGCCCTGCCAAATTCATGTTTACTTTTAATTTCCGTCCCCTTCGAAGAGAGCCGATATGAGAAATTTCATGTTTGAGGTAACTCGGAGAACAGGTTGTTACCTCCAACATGTCCAATGTTCCTCTTAAATGTCACCGTGGAAAAACATAGGTAATAGGAGGGAGTCACTCACTGAGTGACTGTGAATAGAAGAAAGGGGGTGGAAGGGGGTGAAGAAGAAATGCGAAATGGAATACCAACGTATCATTGCTCATCAATTTTGTATCGGGTGTATGATGAATATTCGTCAAAGCTATTCAGAAAAGAACTCCAAGATTAGAAAGTTGGGGACTTTACCCCTGACCTCAGCCCCTTTCGTCCCTTGAGAAATAACCCTAACCTACGAATATATGGAGAGGGGGGAAACGGATTTATTTTACCTAACTCTGTGGGTTTTCCCTTAATTTACATAAAATCACAGCTTAATGTAGACTTGCATAACGGGCCTTTTACAATGACATAAATCGAAAACATGAAAAACATTTCTTTTTGCGCTTTCTGTGTCCGAAATTTAAAATCATTTATCATAATTTTGTTTTAATTTTCTTGTGTCAAATTAAATGAATGGACATTCGTTCCTGTTTATGTGGTAAGTACAATTATTATTTTTTTAAATAATATTTTCAAAGAACATCATGCATTTTGCTTTTCTTTTGAACATTGTTATCGTGCTTGGTGACTGCAGTTAATGGTGATGTTCCTTTATCGGCAATAATCATAATTAAAATTTAGCGGGTTAAACACAGTTTATATCAATCTGTGAGTAAACATGCAAACTAACAAAGTGTCAAGAAACTCCCTGCCCTTTATCCAGTTTCCTGTGCCTGTTAAACGGACCTTTGATTTTATTTGACTTAGAGATGCGTCTGTGATAAGCGAGAGAGAAGAAAAAGCTGATGGAACCATTGTCATCCATTTAGTGATTTGAACCGAGAAGAGAGAAATTTGTGAAATAATTTTCTGCTTGAGCTATTACCTCTTCATGCGATCTAAATGCTTGCAAGTCATCACTGAAGCAAGATATCTCGCTAGAAATGTGACATGAAGCACCAATCTTTCCTCATCAAAGGTGATGGTCATACTTTTACAAGCTTTTAAACGGGAAGAAGTACCGCTTGATCTCAAGTTCAATATGAAAGTACCTGAAAATAAGAGACTGTGTTGCCAAAGATGAATTAAGTTTATACCCCAGAAAGATTTATACTAATATCTCATATTTAATAAATTAATCGATAGCGTATCTAGGAACTTAATAAAGGTTCATACATCATTCCGCGAAAATGTTTGTTCTTAAATTAAAATCTAAGAGACCCTGAAAAGGACCCCAAAAATGAAGGATCATGAAAATATGTAAATTTGTTATCCAGGTATTACGATAATAAGTAGAAAGTGGGGAGATATTACGCACTAGAGGCAGAGGGTATTGCCAATAAAAGTGCCTGTGCAAGACGTGTGTGCTTACATTTAATTCAAAGTAATTAAAGATAGAAAAGATTAAAAATATTATCAATCGATCATCTATATTCCCAAATGTAATTTTTGTCTCGCGTGCATAACAGAGGGAGACTATAGGCGCCGCTTTGCCGACGGCGGCGGCGGCGTCGTCAATATTGAAATCTTAACCAAAGTTAAGTTTCTGAAATGTCATCATAACTTAGAAAGTATATGGACCTAGGTCATGAAACTTATACATAAACATAACCAAGTATTACTTAACATCCCGCCTGAGGTGGAGGTCCCATGACTAAGGTCAAAAGTCATTTAGCGTCAATGAACTTAGACCATGTTGGGGGAATCATTATCGAAATCTTAACCAAGCTTAAGTTTTGACATGTCATCATAACTTAGAAAGTATGTAGACCTATAGTTCATGAAACTTGGACATAAGATCAATCAAGTACCCTGAACATCCTGTTTAAGTTTCAAGTCAAATGACCAAGGTCAAAGGTCACTTAGAGTCAACGAATTTTTGCCATGTTGGGGTATTTGTGGAATTATCATCATAAATTTGAAATTTTATGGATCTAGTTCATGAAAAGAGCAACCATGGATCCCTGAATATCCTGTGCGCATTTCAGGTCACATGACCAAGATCAAAGGTCATTGAAGGTCAATGATTTTTGAACGTGTTGGGGTACTTGTTGCATTGGCAAGTAAAGTTTTTTGATCGTATTCATGAAACATAGACATAAGGGTAATCAAGTGTGGATGATTGTTTTTTACACGTCTTAGGTCGAATGATCATGGACAGAGGTCATCTAGGGTCAATGAACTTAGACCATGTTGGGAAAATCAACATCGAAATATTTTTGAAATGTCATGATACCTTAAAATGTATACGGACTTTGTTCATGAAACTTGGACATAAGGATAATAAAGTATTGCAGAAAATCCTGCCAGAGCTTCACGTTACATGGTCAAGGATAAAGGTCATTTAGGGTCAATGAACTTTGGCAATTTTGGGGGTATTTGTTGAATTACCATCGTAACTTTGAAAGTTTATGGATAGTCCCTATATATAGTTCCTGAAATGTGGACATAGGGGCAATCAAGTATCGCAGATCATTTTGCACAAATTTAAGGTCCTATGATCAAGATCAAAGGTCATTAAGGTCAATAAACGTAGTATTATGAATGGTCTTTTTTGTGAGTAATTATTTCATAGTTGTTTTCAGAGTCAACACTGCTGAGCTTGAATCGCGTAATGCAGGCAAGACTGCCAGAGGCGCTCCTCTTGTTAATATTGCCCAATAAATCAAATTCAATTCTAATAAATATTAAACATGTTCAATTCAATACAAGGCCTACAAGTGTTTCAAAGGATATTGAACTGCTGACTTTTCAATCTCTAGTCATGAGACTTTTACCATGTTTATATTTCATCATCACATACGCACATACACCTCCACACACCCACACACTTGCGAGCGCTCTCGCAAACATCGATACCTATCCTTACACCCACGCACCTCCATGCTACGGAATATTTTGGTAAATGGCACATTTTGGTGATTTGCCAATATGTGCAATTAAAAAAAGCAGATTATGTGGCCAGACATGCTAGATGGTCATCAGTATAAATGTAGTCAATCTTGTACCTTTTTAAAATTCATAGTTCTGATCATAATAGGGCATAATGTTCATGTTAAATTTGTGATTTTTTTTTCCTTTGATCCTGATTAAATATTTTTATTAGGATTTTCGTAATTCTCTGGTGATATCAATTTTTCTTTCACGTTTCATTAAAAGTCGAATTTCTAGAAATATTGAGGTCAGAAAAGCCCTAATCAATCACGACATATCCAATGTATTTGTCCATGAATATCAATTGATTTTCCTAGGGGAACTGGGTCGTGACCTTCTTCTTCAAGTCGATAATTTTGTTTTCATTGTTTTTGTAAATCATGGAACAGGTATGACTAGCTGAAAAAACAGGTCAACTATCAAAGACAAGATAGACCCCCATACATATTATTATTTTGAACAGAACGCAAATAATACTTTGTAAGAACCTTGTGAGCTGACACTAGATTTTCAATGGTTTATGATTTATCATTCATAATGTTAGAAATACTGACAAATCAATAATGTTTGTTTCGTATTAGAGCACTCACACCAGTCAGGTATTTGGAATGTGAACAAAATTATAAGGGTCTCATATCAGATGCAAACATTGGGTCAGATGCATAAAAAGTAGCAATTGCTTTTGCAAGGCTTTTGCTTTACTCCATAACAATGAGCAAGCAAATGTTTTTGCTATAGTAAGCTCAAACAATTGCAAACTGCCTGGTAGCATTTGCTTGACGATTAATACCTTGGTCACATTTGCTCTACGGCGGCTGTACGGCGAGTCGAAAACAGTAGTTTTATTCATATTTATTCAAACCACCGATATGTAGCTGGTACACAAAAAATGTTAAAACGGCTGTTTTCGACTCGCCGTACGGCCGCCGTAGAACAAATGTGACCAAGGTATTAGCTATTGCTAAAAGCGTATGCATAAAGCGAACATCTTGCTTGTGCATTGAAGCATTTTTACTTTGGTTTATTCAAGCTCCGTCAGAGCTGATTGAGCGTTTGCTTGATCAAGGCGTTTTTTAATCATGTTTATGCATCTGACAGAGAAGCCAAAGAAGTAAGGTAGCCTACATGAACGTGTTTTCTTCCTAGTAAGTGCAAACCGAATGCAAACTATATATATATTTTTTAAATTAGAAATAAGTTAAAAGAATAGTTTGATATCACGTCTAAGGAAAAGATGTTACATGAGAGAAGTATTATTTTGCACTGCCGCACCTATCTATCTATCTATTATTTTATTTTTATTGGCACGTAAGTCAATTTGACTATTTGTGCCAGCTAATAACTTAAATTTTTATTTGGCTTTAATGCCTGAAAAATGAATTTTGATTGGCTTTTGTGCCAGCTTTTGATATTTATGCACCATTTATGAAAACATGGTGTTATATTGATTTTGATGCACCATTTATGTTTTCATGGTGTTATTTTCATGCACCATTTATTATCATGGTGTTATAATAAGAGTTATTTATGGGTCTTATATGGTAATATTATTTTTCAAATCAATTTTCATTATCTTGTTGCGACAAGTCAATCCAGGTGAAAAAACCAGAGATTGTGACCAAAATTACTCTGGAAAAACTGTGAGAGACTTTTGCAAACCCCCCACTGCCGAACCTATGCATTCGATTTCAGCCTTTATTCTGTGAGTCGTGTTCGCAGGAACGTGACGTCGTTATTGTTCAAACCGCTAGCAATTGCTTTCTGACGGCAGCACAAGCATAAGGTTATGCATACGAAATAAAGATATTGCTAAGGCTTGATATTGTGCTTGGCTAACACTTACTTATGCTTTAAGCAATAGACCAGTTCAGAGTTATTTCATGGATAATTTTGGTCAAATTACCTTTCATTTCTTTAATTATGATTCGAAGCAAGATATTACGTAAGTAGGCCTTACGTAGCAGGATGAAGAAATTGAATATAACAGGTGACTAGAATAGCATATCAATAAACACTCTATGAAGGTATTTGCCCGGGTATTTGTGGCATTCCTACTTTGAATGCATATTAAGCATGTTGTATAATGTACTTGGCAAACTGTGAAACTGTGAAATTTGGGGTGTAAATGAAAACACAATTCAAAATAATATATGAATTATCAAGATATCAAAGTTGGTGCTTATCTCATTAGATTTTAAACTACCATGTCACTTTAGTAATAATGATAATAAGAACATTATGCAACATTTATAAAGTGTTAAATCCAAATGTTTCCATATAAGTGCTTCATACTTTTACCCCGGCTTTAGCACTCAAGCATTCAAGGAATTCCTTCCTACCGGGTACCCATTAACTACACATGGGTAAAGAGTGTACCAATGACCTTCCTCTGATCATGCACAGAGTGAACATACGAACTGGCTTATTGATGTAAAAATATAGACCCCCCCCAAAAAAAAGAGGAGGTAACAAAATAAAACAACAAAAACAAAGACATTTTCAAGAACAGTGACACAAAACAAAATAACACACATGAAGAAAGGTCTATCAGGTTGATCGTGATACAAATTACATGAACAAGAAAAATATTGGTTTGCCAATTTACGAGGTATTCTTGTTGGAATATTGGCTTTGTTTCAGTCTCAGAGAAGGCAGAGTGTGATACTGTCCCTTGTATGTGTATGAACACATATATGTATCAAATATTGTATACATAGAAATATGAAAGGCCAAAAGTAACTAAACACAATTGAAAACCTTTTTTCCGCCTAACTGCTTCTTTATGAGAAAACGCCTTTCCGCTCAACAATATTATATTCTTTATGATTCTTTTTCTTTCAGAGCAAGGGACATATATTTCAATCCAGTAGGAATTATATCTGATGAAATGCGCCAATTATGATTAAAGAAATATGGCAACCAAGAGGGTTTGATATTCGTCTATTGTGCTCGGCAAAAATCAACGGCTCATTTTTCATCAAATGAAAACGCCTTGAAGGGAACGCCGCAGTTCATAAAAGTGCTATTAACACCGCGAATGGAATTTCGTTTTAAATCAACCAGGGATATGAAACATTTGTCGCAATATATAGCGTGTCATTTTCAAGTTATCTATAGATCAAAATTACCAAAATGCAAATCTTTTGGAAATCGACTTTTACAACGATAGAAAAATTTAATGGATGGTATTAAATTATCGATTCAAGATGTATATGGCACCCGGGATAAGATCCATCTGTTTCTGTATTACATAAATATTGAGGCAATGTGAAAGAATGTCTTATGAAATATCAATAAGACTTTTTTGCGTAATAATTCGTTTCGAATTCCATTTTCTCATGCATCTGCATGCCTTTTCTGAAAGTGATAAAAACATATGATTTGAGCGATGTTTGTTTACATACAGCCACAAAAGGACAAAGAAACAAAATCTATACACGGATTATTGAATTTTGAAATTCCATCGTTTGAATTTATTTTTAAATATTGAATGGCGCAAGGATTTCAAGTGTACGTACTTTATTGCGTGAACCCAACATTAAGCTTTATTAACTCGCACTGAATTTTAATATCAACCAGGTGTTTTGAAATATATTCAGTACATTTCTGTTAGCTTACCATCATATAATGTGATGAAGTCGTGTTAGTCGCAGGGAGCGAACATGAAACCACGATTTTCAGCCCCCAAATCTATCCATCGTTGATGATCACATTATATTTTAGTGATAGATGAAAATGTTCATTGTTTCTTTGTACTCTCTTTTCGAAATAAGCTAATTAAGTGTTCGATATTTAGGACGCGAACCAATGTTATCAAAATGAAAGTGTGCGTTTGAATAAATTAAGTGACCTCAGTTTTCAAAGAAAATTTGGAATGATTTTACTCGACATTCACTCGCATTTACGGGTCTTTAAAACGTTCACTTTTAAAGGGTTCTTATCTTGCCCCTTTCCTTCTGGTATATTGAGAGGGGCGGGGAGGGGGAAGGGTGAGGTGAATGATGAGAGAGGTCAAGTGCGAAGGAGAGAGAGGGCAGTACATGGGTAGAGAGGCTCAGAGATAACATGGATAATGAAGGGGGAGAGGGAGTGTGTGCGTCTGTGAGAGAGAGAGAGAGAGAGAGAGAGAGAGAAAGAGAAAACAAAGACGTAGAAGGGAGAGAATGATGGAGAATATCGACATATTAGTCAGGGCACTTAGTCAGTTGGCTTACCCAGGCATTATGAATGGGTGCTTTATTAATAAAGAAATTACATATTATCTATATCATAAATCCGAATATGAAAATAGGGTGTTTTGATATCGTACCGCTAATTATAATTGCTTTAAAAGGATGCCTCACAGATATTGGTTCAATGGCTTACAGTTAGGATTATCCTTTCAACTCCAAGATTTGTTTTATGACAACACTCAAATTACAAACAGAAAAGGACACTGAACTTACTATAACACATCCAGACTGAATAAAACAAAAAAAACTAACCTA
This sequence comes from Lytechinus pictus, assembly GCF_037042905.1. Lineage (NCBI taxonomy): Eukaryota > Metazoa > Echinodermata > Echinoidea > Temnopleuroida > Toxopneustidae > Lytechinus > Lytechinus pictus. The sequence goes on along the minus strand of NW_026974140.1, from coordinate 3,728,694 downwards.
ACCACTGTCGTTTAATTTTGTTTCATTCAAATGCAACTAAACTAGTTGTCTTAATAAGAATATCAGTCATGTATGGATTTGTCTGCAAAGATAAGTAATTATTTCCGAATTAATGCATGCAACGCTTGTTTTAAATATATACATGCATATATCATTGCTCTTGTTTTAATGATATATCCTGAAATGCTTACATGTCCAATTGCCAATCCAGTCGAATTGTCAGGTTGATTTGAGTATATGACTGATATAATAACAATCAAAACAATAATTCGAAAAAGTCATAATCAATCAATAATTAAACAACTGGGCAACTTTAACCGTGTTGATTTAATTATCAAAAATAAAATTGTTCAAGATGTACTATTAAAAACGTGAAAATCTTGAAACGTTAAAGATAAATTCCAGTTTTGGTAACGATCTAAAAATGACTTTTTACAGAATCTAATATAATGACCACCTAAGTGTCTGTTTGTATGAATAAAAAATATGTGCCAAAGGATTCTGGAAGAAATTGTGTGATTGCTGAGAAATAAGCAAAATAAGCGCGGATTCGGTCACTTCCGTCGGGTCTTTATTTTAGCAATAATAATACACTGTCCCACGTGTGCCTATCTGTGTTGGTGATCTTCAGTGTGAACATTTTTCAGCGTAGATTTCAAGATTTCACAAAGTTCAGTTTATGTAACTGTACCAGATCTAGATCCTCGATGATATACTGACAATTAAGCCTCGTTTTACAGACTTTCTCATGAAATCAGTGTTTACAGCAAATACTGGAATTTCTCTTTAACCTAAGAATGCTAATATTCATGAAGTTGGGGTTGCTTTAGATTTATTTAGATTTTTTCGTTATTTTATCTCAATAAAATTTTCTGATATTTCGACAGTGTAAATTTGACCATCAAGACTAGGTTGAGATTGAGTAAATGATACATAAAGTTTTTTATGGGATGGACAAGAGAATAATCAGGAAAATGTGAATATCTTTACAAATATTATTACATGTATTATGCTTACATTATTGTATTATTCATTGGCCAACGAATCGTAGGATATGTCGATTTAGTTACGTTTCCTATGTTTGATGCAGAAACTTGGCATATTCTGATGATGTTGATTTCATATCGATGAATTTGAATTGGAATATGAATTATGTCATGATTTGTTGAGGTACCCCCTCAACGGAATGATACAACAATTAATTCATTGCAGTTTGTTGCACCGCTCGACGCTGATAAAAGTTGGTCGGATGAATCCATTTTATGCATTAGCGACAATAAATGTCACTTACCTTCAACCGATTGCTCAATTAGAATGACATATTAATAACACTTTCACTGTCATTACTCCCGAACCACTTAAACATTGCTATGATGTTTCGTTACTATGGTTATATATTGATAAGAGCTATTAAAAAATACTGAGAGGCAAAGATAGCTATTTTGGTGGAACAGAATTTCATATAGGCCAGACATTAAATGTATATCAAAATTATGTATTGTGAAGTCCACATAAGAAAATCATATTCCTCGTCAGATATCAATGTTTCCATCGGAGTAAAAGGAAGGACATCAGAGAACAGGGAAGATTGATCATAATTACCGTGTTTACACTTGATCGGCTTTTGGTTCAGAAGCAAAAGTCGATGCAGAATCGGCTTTTGGTTTGCGTTTACACGTTGTTACAGCTCGCGGTTCAGAACCGCGAGCCGATGCAAAAACCCAAGCAAAAACCTGAAATGATACGCACACCAACAATATACGTCATAATAAAGACAACTCTGGATCAGTGCGCTTACAATTACGTCACAATGGTAAAGTAAATGAAATGCGCACAAATTGCCGATGCAGAATCGGCTTTCTGTTTACACGTAGTAAAAAAGCCGATTCTGCATTGGCTCGCGGTTCTGAACCTACTACTTTGGTGGCGCAAATTGCCGGTTCTGAACCGCGAGCCGATGCAAGTTACTCGCGTTTACACGCTATGAAAAAGCCGATGCTGCATCGGCTCGCGGTTCAGAACCGCGAGCCGATTCAAAAGCCGATTAAGTGTAAACACGGTAATGTATGATTCGCGTTGTTTTAAGAACGCATGTAGGGACGCATATTTGGCGGTGAAAATTTATCCGCAATAAGGGCCATTCTCCGAAAAGGGGCACCAAAGGACATTTTCGTGTCTCCAACCTTCTCTAGGCTATAAACCATAATTTAATTCATCAGGAAACCAATTTTTTTACTTTTATTTATATTACAGAATATGTTGAGTAAATTTAAAATCAACTGAGGTCACACCACCTCATGAAAAAATTATATACGACAGCACAAAATATATATATGCTCATTTTACCCATGTCTCCAGCGAACTGTGTGATTATGTTTCATGCTCCCGCTCTTTACCGTAATATCAGAACTTTATGTTTTGTCCACTAATTTATAGTGCCTTCGGTGCCTAAATAAAAAAGCATATTGCTTAGCGAAAAAACTTTTGTATATTTTTTCCTGCGGTCTTAGCGAAGGTGTCTCCAAATCGGGATAAGATACGTGACTTTTTGTATGACGCCCTAAAAAGAATGAAGACAATAATGCAGTGATCTGTATTTCGGTGTAGTGAATGAAGTCCATTTCAAGACTATATAAATACAAATAGTGTATACTGAATCTCTATAATAATGAATGTATTCAGACACAAAGTTTTCAATTGTGTATGTTACGATAAGGTAAAATAAGATACGTTACTGAAACTTTGCTCTATTACAGAAAAATAACTTGGTTAACAAAGTTATAATGTATTTTGTTTTAGAGCACTCTACATTGCTTACGGTAATACATGGTAGTTACGAAAGAAAAGGTTGATATTTTGTGAAAACACAAGGTTGACCCTAAAGGCCGTCAAATACGTTACCGTCAAATACGTTACCGCCTTGCGCGTTGATAGGCACAAAGCGCTATTCACGCGCATTCTCTAATTTTGCACACGCTTTTAGCGCTTCTCCACCCTTCAAAACATGGCGGCAACGTTGAGCGTTACGTGCTGAGAGTCTGAGGGAGATTTAAGGCTTCTCGCCGTTTGTTATTCATCCCAGCTACGTGGTCGGTAAGAATTTACATTTTTTGAATATTGACAGAATATAGTTCATTTATCTGTTTGAGTACTATGATACATTTGAGAGTTATTTGAAGTTGATGAAACAGTTATAGGCTTAAGACATCTAACACGAATGCATGCGATTGTTTAGTGTGTGTGATAGCTCGCATGAACATTAGAATGTTACCAGATAGGCACGGTAACGTATCTTACCCGACTGGTAACGTATCTTATTAGATATTAATGTCATGTTTTTACATACACGACGACTCAATATTTTATATTTATTTGTTATTAATTATTAAATAATGTGCATATAAAACTCCCATGCTGATATTTTTCCTCTCTGTCTGTCTCTCGTTTATTTCATAGAAAAAAAAAGACATGGGTAAAACGCGTGCTGAGATCCAGAAGGCCTACAGAGAGAGAAAGAAAAAGAGTGACCCCATGTTTCTAGCGAAGGAGCGGAGAAGACAAATCAATTATCGCGTTCCTGTTTCTGACCAAAAGACGTCGGCTCTGAAAAAAATCCGGAAGAAGAATCGAATGTACCAACGCAAATTCAGACAGAGGAAAAAGGATAATGAACAACCGCCGGGAAATGGGACATCTCCGTCTTCCAAACCCGCCGTTCTTGCCGAAAGACGAAATTCGCGTTCGACGTCGCCACTGCTAGTTCAGTTTTCCTTTCCTCAAAAAAACACAGTACGAAAGAGGTCAAAAGCTCTGAGAAGTGCCAACAACAAGATCAAAGAGCTCGAAACCAAAAACAAAAAGCTAAATAAAGAAGTGAAAAAAGTACAGAAGCGAATCCAGAGGCTTGATAAGAAGCGCAAGATATCATCTCCTCGTCGTTTGTCAGCAGATATGACCCCCAAAAGTAAGACGTCGGCTGAACTACAAGAAGCAGGTCTCGATCTGCAGGATTTGCCGCCATCAGTGCATAAGAAGTTGCTTTTTGCCAATGTCCTGACGCATCATATATCAGTGAAGCGAAAACATGGTTCTGCCCAACAGAAACAGAGTTTGAGGGTAACTGTATCCGGTAAAGTTATCAAGAAATACAAATGTGCTAGACTTATGAACCGGCAAACTGGAATCGACCGAAGAGCCCATGTCAAGACTTGGTATCTGCGCTCAAGACAGATAACTGAGCTTCAGAAAAGGATCATCTCTTTCTATGAAAGAGACGACGTAAGTCGCTGCATGCCAGGGAAGCGAGATGCAACCAAGGCCGGATCTCAGAAGCTCCAGAATCGGGTGCTAACTGATTACCTCCAAAATACGCATGCAAAGTTTTGTTCCGACAATCCCGATGTTCAAGTTTCACTTTCAAAGTTTTGTAAGCTCAGACCGTCACATGTTAAACTTACATCTCTTCTTTCCAGAGCGACGTGTCTGTGCACTAGCCATCAGAACATGGCTTTTAAACTCAAGGCCTTGCGTAATTTGGGTTTAGATATTTCGTTGAATCCTGAGACAGCTGCCAAGATTGTCAACGCTGATGAAATGAAACAACTTCTCTCTCAAGTAGATACTGAAGAGGTAGATTTTGAGGCATGGATGAAGGTTGAAGTCAACGGAATGAAGAAAATGAGAATCGATAACGTAAAGAAAAGCCGTGCTGATTTCATCACACTAATGCAAAATGAATACATCTCATTTCTTGAGCACGTTGGCAGGGTGCGAGCCCAATACAAGGCCATTCTCGAGCTAAAGGATAGGTTGCCACAAAGCGAAGCAATAGTCCAAATGGATTTTGCCGAGAATTTTGTGTGTCAGAGTGCCCAAGAGATACAGAGTGCATACTGGAATTCAACGAGTACAACACTACATCCAACTGTGACATACTACAGAGATGAAGATGGGAAACTGCAACACAAAAGCATTGTGTTTGTTTCGGAGCTTGGTGATCACAATTCGAAGGCGGTGATGGCTATTCTCAACAAACTTGTCCCAATCCTCAAGACGCACATTCCTGATTTGCGAAAGATCCACTACTGGACCGATAGTCCATCCTCACAGTATCGGAATCGGTTTATCTTCAGTACTCTCTGCCAACACAACGACTTATTTGGTGTAAAAGCGAGCTGGGATTACTTCGAGTGTGGTCATGGCAAAAGTGTTTGCGATGGCATTGGCGGGACAGCAAAGAGACAAGCTTCTGATGCTGTGAAGCAAGGCAAGGCTGTCATACAAGATGCTACTGATTTCTTCGCGTGGGCGTCTTCTCATGAGAAAGAAATCACGTACGTTATGTACTCAAAGGTGGACTACGACAGAGCGACGGAGCAGCTCTCTTCCACTGATTGCCAACCTATTCCTGGAACAATGAAAATTCATTCTGTGCATCCAACAAGTCAAACAAAGATGCTTGTGAGACACACTTCTTGCTACTGCGAGAACTGCGTAAAGGGACAAGATAGGTGTGACGGATGGATGATTCGAACACTAAAGCCTAAACGAGCAAAACCCAGTGATGCTGAAGTCGTAAAAGCGGTTGTGAAGGCCGTGGAGACAGTTGAGGCCGTGAAGACCGTTGAAGCCGCGGAGACAGTTGAGGCCGTGAAGACTGTGGAAGCCGCGGAGACAGTTGAGGCTGTAGAGGTTAATCATACACCAGTTCTACCAGCTGTTGATGAATATGTGGCTGCCGTATACTCGGGTCAGTGGTACTTGGGAAAAGTCTTAGAAGTGGATCTCGAAGACCGTGATGCCAAGATAACATTCATGACTCGCGTGACATCAAAGAAGGTCTCAACCCTCATGACCTTTAAGTGGCCAGATCCGGCAGATAAAATCTGGATTCCATTCGATGATATACTCACCACAACAGCTCAGCCAACAGGGCTTGGAAAGTCAGAGAGAAAATTTGAGTTAACCATCGAACAGTTCACACTAATCGAAGATTTGGCCAAAAAATATAAAGAAGCACAAATTAAGTAAAAGGATCAATATTAGAATTTGCAGGTGACAAATATTTGGACAGCATTACTTGTATTTATGCACTTTCCATATCCTCCCATTTTTTGAACAATTTACGAAGAAAAGGAATCATTTCCCTGTAATGCAAGAATGATGAAAATGGCATATTTTAATAAAAAGGAAAATAATGACGTTATTAATTTTTTTTTGGAAAACATTTCTTTTTTTATGAGCAAGCTAATGATGTAATTCCCTTACAATTTTTCTCCACTTTTAATTTACAGAAATCCTTTAAAAAAATCCATTTATCAAGTATGATACAGTAAAGTTTTCCTATTCAACTAACCCCAAATTAATACAAAATGAATGAGAGATGCTATTTGTTCTGAAATATTTGTTCTGACATATCTTGAAGGGGTATGGTTGCCTCTATGCTGGCCAAAACTATCCAAAATGTCATTACAACATGACAAATTATGAGGGGATGACATTAACAACTTGCTCATTAGAATACGTTTTCTGAAAATGTGAAATTTTGAATTATAATATTTCCTTACTAGTTGTCGGTTGTTATCCGGTATGTATTTTCCTTCCTTCTTAAATCATGCTAATCATTTTTTACCCGGATTTTCACTTTAATACTTGCCACATTACGTACAAGCGGCAACATAATGTTATTGTCAACTGATACGTGGAAGGAGAATATTTCGATTCCGTAGTCTAATTGTTTTGTCTTGGCTCTCTCTCTGAATGTACAAAAAATATGAAAAAGTAGAATCCGTCGATATAGTGTAAGCTTTAATATACCGAAATATTTGAGTGGATGATGAATCAGATGTGCTACAAAGACATTTTAATTACTTGAGAGTTGTGTCTGCTACGTTACCACCATTATCTACCGTATACATCCTTGGCTCTTTTTAAATTTTAAAAACAAATTTTATGACAGAACATGTGGAAATACATTAATTTATACAATCTTTTTATACTATTCAGCGTGATTAATTGTTAAGAATGAGATCTTTCATACAATTTAAGAAGGTTCTTTTTTTTTAGGAGCAGAGCCGAAACACCAAGTATAGCCCAAGTGAAATAACGTTGTATACTTATAAGTTTACATTATCAACAGTCAAATACGTTACACTACGTTGCAGTTATATATTTGTCTAAACACTCGGATGTAATCAAATTTATCATGTTTTTCCAAACTGCATGATGTTACATATTTCATTAAAAGTTAAAAAAGCTACATGATAGACTGTACACATTAGAAATCAAAAGCTTTGGTCATATATTTGAAACAGTATTATAATTATGTCTTGGGTTAATTTTGTCTGTGTTTGTTTATCGATGCATAATTATATTTACTGAACTATGTCAAGGTGATTATCCTAAATAATAATTATGTTCGAGGTGGATATAAATTGATAAAAGACAAAATGCAAGAGTGAGTTTCTGCATGTTACTATTATAAGTCACAGTAACACCATTTTGTAGTATAGATGTCTGTAAGATACGTTACCATATTGACATATTACAGTTATATATTTGCCTTGCACTCACAGGTAATACATTTGATGATATTGTTCCATCTTAATAATGTTAGATATCTTATCAATGAGTTTATAGATGGAAATGGACTACATCGTGCACTTTAAATCAAAAGTTTAGGTCATACATTTCAAACTGAACATAATTATGTTGCGTAAATTTTGTTTATTTGTATGCACGTATGCTATAGATGAATACATGACTTTGCATTACTGAGCAGTGTTTAATCGGGATTATAAATCTGAATGTTCGTATTTCATAATAATACCAAATAAATAAATATAAATAATTCGTTTGGATGTAAAATATATTGCACGATTGAGTTTATCGTTATCTTGAGATATAAACCACTTTAAACGAAAATTTGTGGAAGTATGTCAGATACGTTACCAATTTTCTCTTTTCTTGTAATTCAGAATGTATGAAATCTGCTGTAAAGTGTGCTTACAATGAAATATCTTTAATAATTTCAGTATTTATGTATGATTTTTATTAATGTTTCAAAGCAATATAAGATCAAATTGTATTAGATATATGAATTGCAATTTAGGTTATGTATTTTATCTGAAAATATACTATTTTTTCGCGCTGATTTTGACTTACAGACTTCAAACATCTATCATTTTGATACATCTCGACCAATCAAATTTCAAGAATTACTTTTTAATCATGTTTGTATATTAGTTACGTTTACTTTGAAATATTTACTGATACTATTGGTCCACAAATGATACATCCCTAGCGATTTTCTTGTCTAAGGCCTAATGGTAACGTATCTGACGGGTGGTAAAAACTATGTAAAAAGGTGTTCAAGTTCAATGCTATTTCTTGAAAAATATGTTGGGGTCAAAAATCACCCGTTTGTTGTTATGTGTTCTCGAAGTATTAAAGTTTCTGAATTCAAATGAGTTTAATTAATTTTCTTATGTCAAAGTTTGAAAGTTTGTCCAATCCTGTTGGTGCACTTTTGTGGAGAATGCGCCATAAGCATGTTGGTATTATCATAATCATTAGTTCAAATGAATATTAAGAAAAGATTTGGCTTTAAGCCAAAGCCAAATTAAGAAAAATCTCTTCTTAATCTCATAATATCCATTTGACAAATTTAGAATCAAGTACCCGAATGCCAATTTGTTAAATAGTGGTTAGAGCATTGGACTCATAATCGCAAGGTTGTGAGTTCGAACCCCAACTCTGCCATTGTCTTTACTTTGATAAAAAGGCCCGAGAGTGATATATGTCGTCTATAACGTCAGCCACTATGACTGATTAACCTAGACGTAAATGTTTCATAGGTAATTGGTTATATACCAGCTTGGCGTTTACCAGCAAAATGCTGTCCTGTCGAGTTCCTACGGGAGTTACTACAAACAAAAACAGAAACAGAAATATTTGAACATTTATTTCCTTCCCCTTCTGTGATCCATTCATCGGAACTCAATACAAGACAGAAGTCACGTTCGAATCGTCCTTACTCGTGTTACTGAGAAAAATAAAATTACCATTAAGCTCATTCTGTAGCGACCATAGAAATTAGAAACATATTGTTTGTTATTGGATGACTAATGATTTGAACGTTTTAATGGTTTAACGATTTCAGAAATGAATAAATAAATCACAGAAGGAATGACTGAACGATAAAATTGAAGAATACCAAATGGATGAAAGAACGAATGAAAATAGATTAAATAGGCCGATTAAAAAGATGAATGAATGAACGATGAATGAATGAATTGAAAGCATAGATGGATGACTGAATGGAAATCGAATAAAAAGGCAATGATATATGATCTAGAACATGTAGAAAGGAGATAATAATATTCTAATGGTGTCTTTGAACGTGTCACCATAGAGATATAGATGTCAGCGTATACAATGTCATTATGTTTTATCAATGCTCTATGACATGGATTTTATAAATAAAGCTAATTGACTTTGGAAAACATGGGATATAGGATAACAAAACTGGTTTCGGAGGTTGTCAGAGCCAAATCATCATATCACCAGGAGACCGATGGAAATTTAATACTTAAATAATTTTTTTCTTCATTTTTACAACTCTTGCTCTACAGATAGTTGAGGGTCTGTGATTGGTCAGATACATCATATTTCATAGCGCCACTTGCATTGTGTATAAATTTTGACTGTTTTGTTGTGACGTAACTATGACTGCATACGGTGGTTGTTCTAATCTTAGCCATTTGTTATATAACACAAAGATAATGCGTAATATCGTCAAATATACCACAAAGCATGGATATATATAAGTTATCTCGTTCTCGTTTCTTGAATAATATATCACCCCGCCCCTTAATGACAGGGATAAGTTAATCATGATGTAAAAAAAACCTTTGTTTGCTTTTCACATATGCAATGCAGCCGGTATTAAATCATGCAACCTTTAATGTTTTATCCACCGCCTCTGAATAATAGAAATTTAATCACAGTACCGAATCATCCATAACCTTAGGAGGATATTGCAGACAAAACTATCGCAAAAGAATCCATATTAATGTCAGTGTCTGATTAAGAAATACAAAAAGTCATCATGAAACCAGAAGTATAATCAACTGGTGTTAATACCGTATTGCACGGGCATATAATAATAATAATAATAGGCAATTATATAGCGCCATCTATCTAGAAATATTCTATTCCGAGGCGCGTTGTTATTATTATTATTACCCCGGCTTTAGCTCGAGCTGCCTTTCAGCGCTCATGCATTCGAGGAATTAATCCTGCCGGGTACCCATTCACCTCACCTGGGTCGAGTGCAGCACAACGTGGATAAATTTCTTGCTGAAGGAAATTACGCCATGGCTGGGATTCGAACCCACGACCCTCTGTTTCAAAGTCAGAAGACTTATCCACTGGGCCACAACGCTCCACAATATCTCCACAATATCTTAACAATGATCTCCTAATCAAGTAAAAAAATCACAGCACCCGATCTTATCTGATTAATTACTCGCATTTTATTAAGATGAAGTGTTTTTAACAATTCCATTCCACTTCTTCAAACTGATTTAAAGAAATAGAATCTCTCTCTACTGGATACACACATCAACACAGAAATCAACACTTTTCAAGTATTTTTCACAATTATTACAATGATTTCGTGGAGGCCTAATAATTATCAGGAGCCGGTGATTTTAGCGTTGAGTTTGTTTATAGTGAATTTTGTGTGAGCTAGACATGTAGTCACGTAGTTTCAATTAGTTTTTAGAGCCCTTTAAACCAAATACTCTGTGACAAACATCACATTTTCAGTTCATTGTTCAGAATATCCAGATCAATCAATTGATTAAACTGCTCTTTTTTCTGACTATGAATCCTTTTAAGTTACAATCAAATATTACTTTATGGCATTGGATCTTCGCGTCCCTACTGGGGGCAATTGATATTCAAATAATATGCGAGAGACCGAGAGACGTAAATGGAATTTTTCTTATATATATCCCCCTTCATGCAAATTAGAAAGATACATTCTGCTCACAATATACATGATATAAAAATAATGTATTCATCGAGCTAAATCATTTGATAAGATAAGAAAAACTCAATAGAAAAAATCCTAAGTTGCTGGATGCAATCCAACGACTGATTGATAATCGACATTATTATGTTATACTGCATGGCTTTCATGGGAGATAAATGATACATGAATCAAAAAGTGTTTTTTTTTCTTATAATGATGGCGATGGAATATAGGAACCGTTGTGAGGTGATGTGAATCGAGGAGTTGAGCGACCTAAGCAGGGAGAAAATAACAAAATACGGCGGTGGTTATAATAGGGAAAATGAATGGAATTCTAATGGAGATACATCAACGAAGAAATAGGGACAGGTGAAGACATAAAAGTAGAAGAGAAAAGGAAGCGCGTCGCGGTGGAAGGGGATGGGAATGAGGGTTCTTACGCGGGATGAGGTATAGAGAGAGAGAGAGAGAAAGGGGTGCAGAGTGTGTGAGAGAGTAAGAGAAAGAGGTTAACTGCAAATTCGTCTACTGCCAACTCGTCCACTCACCACATGGTCTACTTTCATTAAGTCTAATGCCATTCCGTCCATCAACATTTCGTCTAACAACCATTTGGTGCATCAACCATTTCGTCCAATCATCACTTCGTCTAATCACCATTTCGTCTCATAACCAGTTGGTCTAATAATCCTAATATCCATTTAATTTTCATTAATTTAACAGTTAGTCCAATTAGACCAAATGGTATATGGAATAATTGGCTCTTGGACCAACCGGTTAATATACGGAATTGCATAAGACTAAATGACAGTAGACCATGTGGTGAGAGGACGAACTGATGGTAGACAAAATGATAGTAGACGAGTTGGCAATTCGGACAAATTGACATTAGACGATTTGGAAATAAACTGAGGACTGGATGGGGTGAGATATGTATGATAGAGCGATAGAAGAGAGAGAGAGAGAGAGAGAGAGAGCTTTAGAGATGAGAAAGAGTGGTATGATCGTGAGATAAGGCAAAGATAAAATGAGAGAGACAAATGGACAGCGAGAGGTGAAGATAGAAGGATGGGTGGTATAGAAATCGAGAAAATCGTTGAATTTAATATTGAATTAAAAATGACGAATGGAAGATGAAATGATTTCATTATTTTTAGAACACATTCTTTTATTTTTCCTTTTCACTGTAATGATTAGTTAACATGTATTTTATTTTACCTCAATGCATTGTGGAACATCTGTGATGAGCCTCTCTGCATTGTTATCTTTGAACTGTTTATACTGTATTTATGTTGTTTTCAAAGAGCCTTTTTATTGGCTTGTGAAATAAAGAAGAATTGAATTGAATTGAATTTGTTCTTTTTAGGAGTGAAATGTGTATAGGAGTCGTACAGGTATCAAGATTTCATAAAAACAAGATTCATTATCCCGTTATCAGAGGATAAACGTAACATTTACAAACGTATTAAAAATTGAGCGCTATATCATCTCTGTTTGCAGGTTTTCCATGCCCTTCGTTGTCTTTTTTGTCGTTATATTATGATGTGTCTTGTTTATGCTTTTGTTGTCTTAGAATTGACGCTGTGTCCAGAAGGGTTTAGTGGATACTAATATAAAGTGCTTTTGTATGACGGATACTGATTCAAAGCATTAATATCAGCTTTCCATCACCGAGTCCACCCACTCCTTTACCAAGTAACGTGTCTTGTAAACAAAGTCATCATCCCTCTCCTAATTAATATTGCTTTATCAATTCACCCATCAACCAGTGAAGGTGCACGGTTACATGGTCAGGGTAATTATTAAAGGGGAACTCAAATAAAAAGAAAATGTTTTGGAGGGGGAAAAAAACCTCAGACGAGTTGATAGGTGACAGTGTTAACAATATCGGACAAACACTAAGAAAGCTATGAATTTTTAAAAGTTGTAAAAATTGGTAATCACTATACCAATGGAGACTTAAAATATGCCGCATTTTGGACGTCATAGTGATGTAAGACAATGACCGCTCTTCTATGTACTCCAATACAAATAATTGCTAAAATGTTTTTTTTCTTCAAAAATGTTACTTCAAATTACATTTTTCTTTCATGAGAATATAACACAAGATGCTACCTGGGTTACACTTTGATTACTGCCCCATAGGTAGGCTACTTGGGAGCAAACCACAAATCTTTGATAATTAAGTACATGGCCTATGGGAGAATTGTCCTTGCCCCTTGTCATAATTTACTTACTCAGTTGCCAATTTGAAGTTTGCAAAGTCTTAGGGATTCAATTTTAATGCAACCATAACTTTCTTATTGCTTGTCCGATTTCTTTCAAACTTTCACCATTTTCTCCATTTCCCATACATCATTTCATTACCAAGGATGAATTTATGATAATAATAATAATAATAATAATAATATAGAGTATTTTAAGCGCCAAATCCACATTGATTATGTTGCGCTGCGAAAAGGAAATAAGAGAAAAATTACATGGAGCAGAAAGGGACAAGGACAATGAAAGGAAACTACTGGAAGGCAATTTTAAACAAATGGGTTTTTAGAGCAATTTTGAAATTATCGATATTTGAAATACTACGAATGGAATATGGCAACTGATTCCACAAGAATGGTCCAGCATGTGCAAATGACCGATCCCCATGATTTCTTGGATTTAAGAACTGGAAGCAATTTTGAATCAGAAGATCTTAAACGTCGAGGAGGATTGTATGGTATCAACATTATATTCTGGGGCAGATCTATGGATACAGTGAAAAACTAACAATAATAACTTAAAGGAGAATGAAACCCAAAGTTCAATGCCACATAATATCATTGATAAGTACATGATAATAAAAATGAATCCACTTATACCCTAATCCGATTTCCCAGTATGGAGTACCACCTCTTCAAAGTTGGGCTTCTTCAGGTTCGAAGTCTCTGAATGGAGATCGCCATTGTTGCGAGGTTCGTTCAAAATTGTAACGTCAGCGACGAACAACTGCTCTCGGTAGTACTTCCATGTGCAGTTATACACGGGCTGAAACCACCCCCAAGTTTGCATAATATAGATACTTTTTTACCAGAAATAAATAAAATATACACATAAACAGTCAGTCGGCAAGCCCCTGTGTTAATGAGCAAATGAGCAAGATTTATCCAAGTCCTCTCGTGGCTGAATTCATGTCCATGCAAAATCTCGTGAATTGTGAGATTTTCTTTCTCAAAGAATTTAACCACTTTCTCCTTGAGTAATATTGATTATTTTTGTACCATGGGAAAAGGTAAATGTTACTCTTTTATATTAGTCATTTTTTTTAAATAAAATATTTTGATAAATAAGTGAATTTTTTACCTGAAAAGATGCATCAAACAGAATTTTCTTCCTCTGTTTTCACTTGCAAATTGTGCAACAGTTTGTGTTTTAGGCACAAACAGTTTTTATATCATCAGAAAGCTCAAACTCTATACTCTCTTACAATGTCACTCTTGATATGTGGCATTTTTTAGCTGGGTCAGCAGCCAGCTTTTTCCATCAAGATGCAAGACGAGATTTCTAAAATTTCTGAGTAACATAAAATCCAGAGTTCTGATTGGCTGAATAATGTTTTCCAATTTGAAGAGATTACCACATGGTGAGTGTGACCTTGCAGAGACCCAGTGTGGGGAACATTGGAATTTGCGTGGGCGTGTGGTCTCTATGACCAATCAGAGCGCAGTATTCTTGTTTTTGAGCTGCTAAATGTACTTGGCCTATGAAAAGCTGGCTGCTGACCCATCTAAAATACATCTTCTTATAAAAATTATAACATATTAAAGCTTAGATCTTCAGCTTCATCATGACCTAAAAATCATTTGTGCTCAAACAGAAATTAAGTGTGAGAACAACAACTTTTGTTGCATTAAAAAATTATTTTGTTTCATGTTTTAGATCAAAAGTTTTTCCTATATTACAACATTCTTTTAAAAATCCAAACTCATGATCTGAAAGAATGATTCTTCTTCTTTACAAATATATCAAAAACATGAAATTTGGTCAATATTTAGAGTAGCAATGGTTGAATAAAAAGAGGTGTTTTGGTTTGCACCAAGCTCATTAACACTGCAAAAACCCTCTAGTCATGAATATCACTTGGATAAAAGAAGCTACTTTTTCAGGGCTTGCCGACTGACTGTAAAACACTTGAAAATATTATTAAAAAGCTATTGAAATTATTTTTATGGTTTAAAAATACGAATTGATGAGTTTTGATGAAAATGTTTACACATTTATTTACGATATCCAAATTGGCAAATTTGACAAAGCTAAATTTATACGGACGGCCGGCCTCGGCCGGGGCCCTGAACCGAGTGATCGTGCTATTTTGGAAGTTTGGTTGTCTATCCCGTTTGAATATCGTGAAATTGTTGATTGTGCTATATTTCAATATATCTAACGTTGTTTATTATTTGTTACCGTCGATTTTAAGTAAAACAAAACTTATCGCGGACGTTTGTATTGAAATAGAACTTAGAAGGCCCGAGAGCCTACGAGTTCGAGCCCCAATACTCGCTCGCTACAAACAACATCATACCTCGTGAATTTGGAGGAAGGCTTGTTGTATTTCTCCACCTTTAGTACAGCCACCCATTTTTAGAGATATCTGGCTTCTTCTGCGGATCGGAATTCGGTAAAAGTTTCATTTTGTGCAATTTTCTCACCGATTTTACGCTAGCAATCACAGGCGCGCGCCGGGGTCGGACACCGAGTTGTCCGTCGCTGACGTCACAGCCCCCCACGGAGATATACGGAGTATGAGCAAATTGGCGACCTCCACGGGTCTTTCGAATATCAAAATATTGATAACTTTGACTTGGCATATCATGGGAAATAGGAAACCGTTCTGCCTCATTTTGATTTTAGTTTAATCAGTGAAATGTAATCGGCTTATGACCAGATAATAAATCTATGCTTTCTTTGTCCTTTAAATACAATACGGTATTTGATGGGTAACCAATGCAATGAAGACAGAACTGGAGTTATGTGAGTAGAGCGTCTGATAAGGGTAACAATACGAGCTGCAGAATTTTGTAATTTTAGTAAGCGTGAGAGTTGGGATTGTGGAAGCTGAAACAAAAGATAATTGCCAAAATCAAGTTGATATGATATCAGAACATGTAGTATCTTTTCTGTAGCGGAGCGGGTTAAATACTTGCGAATGATGCCTAAATTACGCAATTGATACCTGACTGATTTGCACATGGCAGGGATCTGTACAGACGTAGACATTGTTGAGTCAAACAAAACTCCAAGATTCCTGCATGATTTGGATGGCATTACATTAGCATTACCTATTTTCAAAGAGGGAAGTCTTATCTTATCTAGTGCAGCTTTACAACCAATAAACAACAGCTCAGATTTATCTTCATTTAATTTTAAAGAATTGCAGCTCATCCACCTATTGATATCATAAACACAAGCCTCAAGATTTTTTCAGTATCAATGGTATTGCTCTGGTTAGGTAAGAATGATGTGTACAGTTGGATATCGTCTGCATAACAATGATATTTAAAACAATGGCATCTTAAAGTCTGTTTAAGACCACCCAAGTACAATGAGAAAAGGGTCGGGCCTCCGACTGATCCCTGCGGTACACCATGAACTAATTCAGCAGGATCGCTCTTTGAATTATTATACAGACTACTTGAAACCTTTCAGATAAGCACGACTTAAACCACTCTAGATCTATCCCATCAAACCCAAGGGATCTCAGAGTGTTTAGCATAATTGTATGATAATTGAATTACCCTTTAATGTATTCATATACCTAGTTGAGTTAGGATATATGTGAGAAGTCATTTTTTAATCTAATTGTACCTTTTTATTTCTTAAAAGAAAATAAGATACACCAATTTACAGTATATACAATCACCTCTACTCACACAAAGACGCACTCACCCTTTTAAGTACGCAATAACAAGAATACAACATCAAAATCACGAAAATGATAACAATATCATCGTGAGCACATAAATTGCGTAACTGGCTCCTGATGATAATAATGATGGTATGATGGTGACGATGATGATGGTAATGATGATGACGACGACGATGATGATATTGCTTCTTCTGTATCAAAGTGAGGGGGCGAAATGCGTGTAACCTGTTATAAGAATAATTTAAGACAGCCTCAATATCATTTTGAATTGATTTGCTAATTTAGTTTCATGATACAAGTTTTATGAGATTATTGTTGCCGTTCAAATAATGTATTTCACAGTAGGATGTCAAATGACAAGCTCCAAGTGTACCAAGGGGGAAATGACAGTCAGCCAAAACTATCTCTTTGCGTCAGATTCATTAGTAAACACACACTGGGTTTTTTTTGCCTTATTTTACCCGCCCTTGTCATATTTTCCCCTTGTTCTCTGAAACTAAGAAATCTAGAAGCTTTCTACGTTATCGTTATGTCGTTCCATCTGATTTCTTATCAATAGGTGAACCATTCAGGATAACTTTGTGTCACAGGCTCAATGAAAGCAAATTTGCATAATCGAGGTCTGCTTTTCCTTTGCATACCTTCGCGGCGTCGTGGCTTTCCGACGACCTACTTCTCATTGTGTCACCCTCGAACATCGGCAGTGCTTAGCTCTCAAGAGATATCGATGCCTCTGTGATGTTTCGATGCAAAATGCTAGCAATAGTCCACGAATATAAAAAAAGTGAAGACTTCGTGAGCAAGTTTTTGATTGGTAAATTATCATCCCGGCAGCCAATCTCGACGGTACCTTTAATGATGATCATGTATTATTTAACTTATTTTAATGAAGGTTCCAAGAAGAAAATTATTTTATTTACAGATTGGCATAATGTTAGGAATACTAAAATCATATTTTTACTTTGAGGCAAGCCCTGTGGTCGGAGTAAAGTCAAAATCGGCTTCAAGTCGCAGCCGATGATGACGTCATTACGATTTGGATATGAATTTGTTTTTATTCATTAAGGGAGGCTCGAACTTAACTGGATTTTGATTTCAGTAGTCCTACCACTATTCTGAACTCTGATCCGTAAGATTTTATTAGTTGGAATATCCATATCAAATGTTATCACAATTAGTTTGAAATTCGGATCGCAACGAATCGCATAGTGTGAGCCGGGCTTTACGGAACTGGAAGTGTCCAAGAGCGCTTAAATACCGATCAACCAACGACACTTTTTTCGTTTTCTGTAACGTTATGGCGTAACTCACACCAAATAGACAAGGCAACACAACCCTCGTTTACCCTTTGCGTTCGGGAAAATGTCCATGCTCGACTAAATTCTGTTGTAGTATTTAGCGTTCTTTCAGCCATAGGTTTAAAAAAAAAAAAATTTAATAGGGAAACAAGTTTCATGAGCATAAACATCATGGCACTGTATCGGATACCTTGCCTTCATTTTCTCGCAATCTGATATAGAAGGGAAGCAATATGAAGCATGCATTTTGCTCAAAATAATTTTCACCATTATATAGATCATTCGTTAAAGAATCCGCAAATATTCTTAAAAAAGGGTTACATCAGACGAAAACTGTGGTTTCCAAATATATACATGTATAGGCTCATATACGTAGGCATTCTTTTTACTGTACCCCATATTACTGAACCTGCACGTTGCATAACTTGAAGCAGATTATAGTGGGCGGTAAATGTTAATGGTCCATCATTTTAAATGCTAAAATCATAATGTGGATAAAATTAAACAATATTGTTACGTTAAATCACCATATTAGTCATTAATCTGATTCTGCCAAACTCGACCATGGTGTGGTAAATACAATCCTTGTCCAGGACTTTAGGAAGAGGTGGGGCGAATCGATGACGAGTGTGGGAGTAAAGGGTACCCTTCTCCAAGGGTAGGCAACATACGACATTGCCCTTCTTAAAATACAAGTCCACCCCAACAAAAAGTTGATGTGAATTACAAGAGAACAATCCAACAAGCACAACACTCATAATTTCATCAAAATTGGAAGTAAAATAGGAAAGTTATGAAATTTTAAAGTTTCACTTAATTTCACTGAACTGTTATATGCGCAACCTGGTCGGTATGCAAATGAGGAGACTGATGACGTCATCCACTCATTATTTATTTTGTATTTTATTATATGAAATATGAAACATTCTAATTTTCTCCTCATTGTCAAGTGAAACAACAATTACTTCCTCCCTGAACATGTGGAATAAGCATTGTTTGATACTATGTGGTTCAGTCAAGTTGGTCCTTATTGTCAAATCTGAAAAAAAATATCATCGACTGTCTTATTTGCATGTAAATGAGTTGTGCATATCACTGTTTGTAAAAATAAGCGGAACTTTAAAATGTCATAACTTTCTTAATTTACATCCAATTTTGATGAAATTTCAGCGTTATGCTAGTTTGATTTTTCTCTATTATTCAAATCAACATTATTTTTGGGTGGACTTGACATTTAAGGAATGGACGAGGTGTTTTGTTTCCCTCGTTCTTTCTGTCTTTCCACTTTAAATCGTGTTCATTAATATATTTCTTCTTTTACATTTTCTTATCCTTTTCGTATCGTACAAAAGGAGGTGGAGAGTGAAAGCGATTGATTTGGTCCCTTGGATCCCAGACAGTAGTCAAATTAGCGTTTTGAAGGTATACTGATCGCTATTTATTCGTCGCTAAGCGGAAGAGAAGATCAGCAAGACAGAAGGGAAATGATAAAACCTCAATTCCCTTCCTTAAAATCTATATACACAATTTCGTCTTGTAAAAACTCCTTCGGTGAACGACAAGTACAAGACCGTCTTCAATCAATGAAAATCGAAGGCACTCTATCTTAGCTTGAGTAACTTTGTGTTTCATTCCTGACAGGTCTGACTGACTTTCCATCTAGGTTGGATAACCTGGTCTTGATGTTAAAGCAGCCAAGTGCTTTGGAGGAGTGCTCTTAAGCAAGCATTTAGGTTGACTCTGCTCTCCAGAATGTCAACATCATCTACAACAGAAAGGTGTTAGTGTCTAGGTGGTTGAGTCGCCTTGTATACAGGAAATCCATATAAAATGTTTATTAAATAACTGATGTACATGTGTATTTATATGGATTTCCTTAAATAATAGTCAGTCATCACCGTTACACTTTCTATTGTTTTTATTTCATTGTACTCATGATTAGTGCTATTCCAATTCACGATTATAATTTCTTCAATAGGAATGTATGGCTCAGCTTCTACATTCATAGTTTGAAAGTGAAACAGTCATGTTTTCCACTTTCCTTGTGTAATTGAGATTGCATCTAATATGATGGGACTCGCATCGGGTGCAAAAGTAATGTTTCTCTCTACATTATACACGAAAGTTTTAATAACAGCACGTACTCCGTAAATTTCAGACTGGTATGATGAATGTCCTGAATATCTGAAGGGGGTCTTCATGGTCTTAAGAAACCCTCCGATCGAAGGCATTCCATCTCATTTAATCATGTTATTACGTTCCAGCTGAGTGTAACCAAGACATGCTGTACAGCTGTGTCATGATTGCAACCAAGGTCTTTTTCAAATATTTATCCGTGAAATGCCAACAAACATGACAAAGGGATGCTTCGACAACTCTGTGCTCGCGTAACACACTTTTTGGTTGATACGAACCATGAAGTCCATTTTATAATGTGGTACTTTAGTGCCCCGATAGACTTGAAATAGTTTGTATGCCGCTAAAGAAGTTAATAAAAGTCAACAATATACATCGAATGATGTTAAATCCGATGTATATAGCTCTATTATAGCTCTATTTGCGGTCACTTCACTGGGCAGGTTCAAGCAAGAATTTTGTCTGCGGAACCCATTGGAAATGGGTTTTGACTTTTCGTTGGATATTCTGTTCAAGCCTACTAATCAATAAATCAATCAATCATTCAATCAATCAATCTATCAATCAAGCAAGCAATCCATCAAAGTCCCTTTTCTCAACGTCAACAGCCTGGATCGTTCTTGATTTTACAGTAATACTTTATGATTTCAGTAGTTGGATCAAAGCGGCCGAACACACACATCTATAAGGCTCTTGGCGTGGCTTTTGTCCGCGTTACATCTTAGAATGGTCTGCAAACGTTACACTTTGCAGGGTCTTCTTCAAATTCTGACCAGTAGATTTATTTCTAGATCATTTCAAGAATTTATATTACCCTCGGACCACTTCTCGCTGTATCTCTCAGGCCTAGGCCACTCCATGGACCTCCGGGTGAAAATGAAATCTTTGAGGTTTAGGAGCAAAGAGGAAATGTGTGATAATTTCTGGATGCTCACTCGTTAGGAGGTGAACTCCCTATGCCTCCGCCCAAGCATTATTTGAGAAACAAGTATATATATATACTGGAGTATAAATAGTCTGGAAGTGTAAATCTATTCGCTTTTACAGTTATTAAAACGTGTATTTACTGAAACAGTATTTCTGTAAAA
Organism: Lytechinus pictus; assembly: GCF_037042905.1. Taxonomy (NCBI): domain Eukaryota; kingdom Metazoa; phylum Echinodermata; class Echinoidea; order Temnopleuroida; family Toxopneustidae; genus Lytechinus; species Lytechinus pictus. The sequence continues at coordinate 3,707,229 of NW_026974140.1, read as the reverse complement.
AAAAAAAAAAAAAAAAAAAAAGAGCATATAACTGAACATAGTATGACGATATGAATCGTTATCACAGAGATCAGAATATTGTTTTATGATTTAAAACATACAATTGTGTCATAGTGTTTTGGGATTCCTTTGTACTTATTGGAATTACATCGGTAAATGGAGACCCATAAGTAAGATTGATGGCGTAGTCACGTAATCCATTATGCATGGTGCATACAACGAATTCTTTCTAGCAGGGGGATTGATCTTCCTAAATTTTCGATTGATGTCATACTTTAGAAATAAAGAAAACAAAGGTATCTCAAAGGAGCTGTCTATTACCAATGCCAAAGTAAAGTTACGGTCTCCATATTCCTTCGTTGAAATTTCGTGGCTTGATCAGAAAAGAGGGTAGACGGCATACTCTAAGTAAATAAGAGATTCCAAGGTCTCCCAGTGCGTTATGCAATTACGCAATTTGTTACTGCGAGCATTTGTAATAGGTCCATGCTGCGAGCATCAGAAACAAACAACAACCACCACTACTACATAATAGTGTCTCATTAATGATCCTAACATTTATAAGGGAGCGATAGAAGTTGAAGAGTTTAATTCCCTAATTGGGGAGAGGTATGGCTCTTTAACATAAATACATTAGTCGATGGGCGTCTTTAAATATCAAAGGATAAAAACTTGTTTTTTTAAGAAAGGCTTATCATAAAGGTCAGATTTGTTCAAAAATTGACATTCTACCCATCGTCAATGTCCTTAAGCGGGATTGGCATTTCACAGCAATTTCCCATTCTTCCTTTTTTCAAGAATCCCACGGTCTAACTAAACGATATTGATATCTTCGTAAAAAAAATCGAGAAGAAAATGGGTGGATAATACATTCTCTTCTTATTCAAAGAAGCAATGCTTTTAGTACATCAGGCAGCTGTCGGGAATGTCGGTGACACTGACTAGCAATCGGCGTATTTTATTTCCCCTCAAGTGTTGTCATTCAAGAACACCATAGGTTGGCAAACACGTCATACGAGCGTATAGAGGGTTGAACCTGATGCAGACAGCTGCTTAAAATTGACGATTCTCTTAACATGCTTCATCTAATTGAAGAAATTAAACACATTATTTTTTTTTTATTAGAAAGTGACTCCTATATACTCTTACAATATTTTTTAGCAAGAAAGTAAAAATTATTCCTTTTTTTTTACTTGCCAAGTCGTACTTAACAAATCGCAGATTACAAGTTGGCCTAACGACACAAATAACAAAGACTACGTAACTCAAGAACTTCCCAATTTACACAAGTGGAATATAAAATTTCATAGAAATAAATATGTATGATCATTTAATGGCTTTTTAATCTGCGCATAATATCAGCGTAGCGTTGGATCGATCTAAATTCGGCAAATGTCAAAAGATTAGTATGAGTACCATGAGCGGGCATTTACTTTCGGAAACTACCTCAATAATAAAACCTTTCCATCTCATCAGCTCGGCATCAAATTATGTTGATAATTCTAATTGGACAATTTTCGTCGTGTCAGTTTTAATAGGAGCCATGGTAGTTTTATGAACGCAAGCTGTAGAGTTTGAAATCTGCATGACTGTTCTGAAGTACACGTATGCTCATTTTGTTATTTTATTTCTGGCCATTATTATTCTGTTTTCGAATTTTCTTCTGGCAAAAATTGAATGGGCAAAAGTGCCATTATGACCTTGGAAAAGCTTTGATAATACATGTATTTTATATAATGACACTTGACGAGAGTACAAATGAAGTAATATAGCCTGGTAACTATTTTAAAGATCATAATAAAATTCAATGGTTTTTAAATATAAATGTCACAAATTAAGCACAGTAGAAGTTCAAGTACGAAATTGATACAATACTTACATGGTCCCATAAAATATCATACCACTCATAATAACATTTTAGTAAACAACCACAGTGCGATTTAACTGGAAAAAAATGGCCAACAAAATGAACAAAACTAGTACACTGTCATTACTGTAGGATTATACTTGAAATTTAAAGAGCGATTGTATTTTATTTAGCGAAAATAAGTTGTTAAAGTTGATTGTCCTGTAATCAAGTACACTCTCGCTTTCTATCTCTTTCAATAAAAAACCAGCACAAACAAAATAAGCCGCTCTCTATCGCAAGGATTTAAATTGAAAGTAGTTTTACATCTAAGTTAGATTTTTGTCAAGCCCCTCCTGATTATTCTCGATAAATTCTAATAACACAGACTCCTCATACTTGTCTCAGTAAGAACTAATGTATTGCGTTTAATGTTGTATGTAGATATACCTATATATCAATCTTTGGTAAATAGAAACTAACTATTTTATAACAAAATGGAACAATTACAATGCATTTTGAGTATGCATGGCCGTACGCAGAAAAATTTTCCGGGGGGGGGGGGCGAGATGCGTAAAACTTATAATGATATTTAGCTTATGGACTTGAATCTTATGATATGGTACGCGACTAAACACGGTTTTACCGTGAAGAAAAATATAGGTAAACACTATAAGTACTGATGAACACTTACATCTATTTTAAGAGGAAATGAGACCATTTGAACAGTTAAAAATGCGGGGACTACTGTCATTGCTCGGTAATAATCAGTCCAACATACCTAAGGGATGGTCAGAAAGAGCGAATAATGGATCAGGACGAGAAGAGAGTTAAACAAATAAATTTACGAAGACGGAGAAGAAGAGGAAGAGGGGAGAAGAGGAAGTAGAAGAAGAAGAAGAAGAAGAAGGAGAAGAAGAAGAAGAAGAAGAAGAAGAAGAAGAAGAAGAAGAAGAAGAAGAAGAAGAAGAAGAAGAAGAAGAAGAAAAAAAAAAAAGAAGAAGCAAAAGAAGGAGAAGAAGAAGAGAAAGAAGTAGAGGAAGGAAAAGGAGGAGGAGACGAACAATACTAAAAGGAGAGACTATGCTTCATGGAAACTCCGTGATTTAAATTTAACTTCGAAGCTTAATTTTATTGAGGGGCTGACAAAGGTTTACAAATCCGTACTCTCTCTTGGTTTGATCCCCCTCGGCTTACATATCTAATGAGAATACACTGTAAACCCACACCTTAACAATTTGTAGCGTTGCTACTTTCTCCTGACATCAATTATACATGTAACTGCATTTGGTGTGTATAGTGTCTTAAAGACACTTCAGGTCAGTGTTTTACCCTGAAAGTTGAATTAAGAAGACGATTCCAAATATTGAGATATTTACATTAATAGCAACCTTACAACCCCCCAAACACTAATAGGTGATTCGACCCCCCATTTTCTTTTTTCAAAATAGTGAATTTGAACGATTTATCCCTACCCATTTTCCCTGAGTTCGCTCCTGCAATGCCTACCGAGACGGGTGTTCTTTGAGTGTGACGTCACCGGGGGGTATTCGGTCCCGGTGTAGTATTAAAGCAGTGCCGTTTTGTGTACTATGCACGTACTCCTTCATATGGAATAACTGCAGTTGAAGTTGTATCTGCGAGCCATAGAACTTGCAAAGAGGAAATGATTAAAATATTTGTGGCCGTACTATTATTCCAAATATGTGAATTCCCTCAGAATGATACCATAGACCCTAAAGGAATAATTTCAAGGTGAATAATATGAAATTTGATCGAGATCTTCTCACCAGTCGATAACGTAGCAGACGTGTTATTATGACATATTTATCCGCGTGTGACGCGGCTCTTGCAAAAAAACACAGTTGGTTGCGGAATTGCTTTGTGCCGACCGGCCGCCCGCTCCGGCGCAGCTAGCTGTCGAGCGACCGTACCGTTCTTGTTGTCTTCAACCATAGAGATGTATACTAATTACTATATATATCTTTCTGTCTTCAACTCACTTGCGAATTGCGTTTGTATGTGTGACGGTGACCCCTAGCGTAATTAAATATAGAAAACAACTCAGAAGGCCGAGAAAGAATACTATACGTTTGGTTCAAGATTGTTCTGTGGAATGAGCTATGAGTGGAAATGATCCAGAGGATATAAAAGTGGAGTCAAAGACAAAAGAAAAGAAGAAAAAACGCCAGGGGATCGCTGCACGGCCATGAACTAAGTCGACATACCAGACCATAACAGTACACTCAATGCCTAGCTGGGTGTTGTGTGTACTAGTATTATGCGTTCAGCGCGCGCTGAGCTCGCCGCCGGAATTACTTTCCAGCTACTCACTTGATTGAACATCGTGATAAAATAAATGAGAAATAATGAAAATATCATTCAATAACTCACTGTTTGCTATCTTACATCATGATTGAAGAGTTCATGGTGGTTATTCATACTGTTTTTTATACAGGGAAAGTAAAGATTTGTACATATCAGTCATATTTGTTTGATTTGAGTTGCTTTGAAAAAAAATTGTAAAATATCTTTCTCTCTCTGCATAGCATTTCTGTATGACATTCAGGCACCTCTTATACTAAATTCCCCCCGGTGACGTCACACTCCGAGTGACTTTTCTGTACACTCGTCTCTCGGGCTCTGACAGGTGGCTAATTTCATAGACTTTCAAAGCAAAATATCGAGAAGGCAGAGGATTTTTGTGACATGCTATCTGTTTGAACAACTTATATATACTATATATTGTATGTAGAACCTATATTTATGGAAACTCACCCCCTTCTTAATTCAACTTGAAATAACCCTATATGACTAATATGAAAACAGGAAACTTGGCGCTGATTACGTTCAGAAATATGCCCCGCTTATTGCAGTTAAGGGGAAAAAAATTGCCTTAAGCCGTGATTAATTAAATTTATTCATTCCAATTCCGAGTTTTGAATGTCTTCAGTGGATTGCAAGGTAGTCAGTTACCTTGCGACCATCATCTTGTTGTCTCACTTATACACTTATCATGACTATGCTCAGTCGTTTAAATGAAATGAAAATGACATTATCAGACATTTACTTAGAAGTACTTATTCTATATTTTTTTAATGAAGGCTATTTCTTAATTGTCTATGGACACTGGCTCCCTCTCTTTATCGCATGGATTATAATCTACTGCGTCTGCTTCGTAAGAATAGTTGACGAAGAATATCCCTAATGTGTGATTGTGATTAAATCAAATCCTATCTATTTTCTCAGGTAGGTGGAAGAAGGTTTACTTTGTTCTGGAATATAAATAATTTGCCTTCGGATTCTAATCTCTTAACTGTAGTTTCCCCCTAGGTTTTTAGACTAGAATACAACAATTGAAAAAAATATACATATGTGTAATCGTCACTGTGGTGATTTTTCATTACTTGATTCTTTCCGATTAGAATTATTCGTAACAAAAAAAATGAAAAAATAACGAAATATATAAAACAATACGAATGGCGCTAATGTTTAAATATGTACTATAAAAATCAAATATGTATCAACTGTTAGTTCAACCCTGTGCGCAGTAAAGTAAACAAAAATGCATGAAGGCCATCATGTATCATGATATCCAACCCTGCATATCCCATCAGGATACAAAACCCAACCCTATACAATGCGCTTCACAAAAATGGGTCAAGAGGGAAAAACAAAACTTTAAGATTATAATGAAAAGAGGAAGAGGATTAAGAACCAAATAATTACAATGTAGACACATCAAAATGAAATGATACAAAATGATACTCTTTCAATGTTATTTTTGTTTTAATATGAATATTAAAGGGATGGTCCAGGCTGAAATTGTTTATATCTAAATACAAAAAAGTAAAATTCACAGAGCAAATTGCTGAAAATTTCATCAAAATCGGATAACAAATAACAAAGTTATTGAATTTTAAAGATTTTGCATTATTCCGGTGAAACAGTTCTAGGCATGTCTTTATGAATACTCATTATAGGTAAGGTGATGATGTCATATCCCCACTTGTTCTTTTGTATTTTATTATATGAAATTAGGTTTATTCGAAATTGTTATACTAAGAACTAAAACAATTGGATTGACAACTGATTAAGTACATTAGTTATTCACTGCTGCAACATATTTTATCATAATGGAGACACATCATTTACACATGTATGAAAAAATGAAACATTTATGATTTCATGTAATAACATAAGAAAAAGGAAAGCGGGGATGTGACATCATCAGCCCACCTAAGGAATATTCATGATGATGTGCATAACTGTTTTCACAAAATATTGATAACCTTTTAAATTCAATAACTTCAGTATTTGTTATTCGAATTTGATGAAATCTTCAGCATTTTGCTCCGTGAATTGTACTCTATTTATTTAGAAATAAATATTTTCAGCCCGGACCATCCCTTTAATAAATATTAGGTCAATAGATTTCCCAATTATGTCATGAATGTGGTGTAAGAAGATCAGACACCAGGGATATGTTTTTATTATCGGAATAGTTGTCAAATCAGACAACTTTCCAAGGTTATGTTTAGCCAAACGCTCAAGCGTTGGACTGTAATTACGGTAAATTTCGGATAAAGCAGACTCTTTCGGATGATATACCCACTCTTAAAATGTTAGGCAACATACTGTTCACACAACAATTGGTTAAAACTTTATTCAAATGCGGGTAGTTTTAAACCAAAAATGTGTGCTTTGGGTGAAAACTACACAGTATTGGTTGAATAATATTTTAACAAATCGTTGTGTGGACAGTATGTTGCCCAACGGACGGGCAAGTTCTTTCCCGAATCGCCCCACATGCTAAATATTTCATTTCATTCAAATAATAAAAATATAGCCTACCAGACATCAAGTGGTATAGATTATCTTTAGTAATGATATTAGTTCAAGATTTTCTGGTACTTTGATATCCATTACCAAATTGATAAGATAATCAGAACTGGTACCTTTAAAAACCCCACTTGATCGGTCCCAGTGGGTTCTAAAGCTTCTGACACTGTACAACATTTCAGACTTTCCAGTCTACGGGTAATCACTGCCGAAATGACTTTGATTAAAAATAATCAAACTAGGTCACAGGCACACGGTCAATTTTGACCTGGATATAATAAAAAAAAAGCGTTGAATTTGATGCTGCAGGAAACTGGGTGCTGGCGGGCTCAGACTCCAAGTGTTGTTTATATCGATTCATCTCAATTTTCATCCGTTTCATCAACGTTTATACGATAATGTCCTCGATGGAGCTTTAATTATCACCGTCAAATATGAGACCTGATTGTGGACATAGCTTCGAATTTTCCCTTTCAATCACTCCCCTGTCGAAGGCAAATTAAGATCTGCTTTAGCGTTGGTACGAGTGTATATGGGTAGGGTAAACATGATAAAAGCTAGATAACGATTATTCTAAACACTCTCAATTGTTGTTTAGTAGTGAAATGAGGCACAAGTCTGAACAGTTGCGAGTGAAATTTGCGAAAGATGATTACAACCTCTCGGTGTCAGAACATAACAAGTGTATTTTTTAAGTTGTTGAATTTATGATGCTGACTATACACTCTAAAAAATATTGGATAAAAATGATCATGAGAGTAATTATGCGTCCAACCAACACTGATCATTTCGTTTGGGCATTTTTATTTATTCAGTGTAATGAACATTTTGCCCATTCCAAAGTAACTGCTGCTTATTTCTCTTAAACTTTACTGGACAATATGCTTCCCGCATTGGCTAAAATACTGACCCTAAATTGGTTGGATACATGATTACCCTCGTGCTGGTTCAAATGTTACCCAATATTTTTTACAGTGTAAGAAAGCATAGTTAGAGCCCGAAATTAAGTTATCGTAAATCAATATTTTTTGTTATTTAAAGATTTGCTTCATTAGTGATGATACAACATGAAATCTTATATTCAGTGGTAGAATATGTAAGAAATATATCTATAAGGAAATTATTGAGCCAAAAATTGTGATTGAAAGGTTGGAATCAATACTGTCGCGTCGATTACAAAGGAATTGATTGTTGGGAATGTTCAAGATATATATTTGAATTTTTCTGATTTAGAATCACTGCATTGATAATAAAGTGTTCAGATTGCCATTATTTCATGTGATCAGAAATAAATACATAGAATGTGCTAAATCTGATCAACAGTTCTAGTACAAAAAATCAGTAAACAAAAAGTTTACACACCGGTAACTTCACACTATAAGATCAGAATGTTAATGCTTGGATATAGGTCGTATAATTGAGCATTGATGTGATTGACATACAATTTACAAGGAAAACGAAGCTACACTTCGGCTGTATTTCATAATGCAAAACTTTTACTTTGAACGAAATATGATGTAAAAACAAGTCTTACATAACTGCCTTGCTGAGGTAATACGCAAATTGCATGAATAATGTTTCTTGTGTGATACTAACATTTTAGATCAATACCTTTTAAGAAAACCGAGATCTCTGAACTGTCTGGTTTCTATGAAGGAATCATTTGTTCTAAACTATATTCGGGCGGCAAATGACTGATTATTAAAAAAGATGAAATGAATGGTAATCAGTAAACAACTCATAAAATTACTCCTCGCCCATTAAGAATCCTCCTAACCTGAAGCTGATATTTTGATAACGACATTACAGTGTCCTTCATTACGTGTGTGTTCTAAATAATGCCAAACAGCATTATTTCATTTAATTGAATTATGTGTCTGACGTAAAAAAAATCATTAGGTCCTCCTCAGTACAACCCGAGAAAGGATTCGATAAAGATATTGCTAACACCATGGCTTTAAATTATTTTCAAAAATACACGAAAATTGTGGTCAAGATAAGACCTGTATAAGGATCTCTTCATCTCAAACCTATGGAAAACACAACATAAAAAAATGAAGCAATAAGGTACAGATGGCTTATAAACAAACAATTTGTAAATATTTTTTTCAATGAAACAAAAAACCTTCTTGCTCTAATATATGTTAATATCTTCACTCTCAAAACTTCTTTGATTTTATTTTTGAGACCCTGAAACTTCAATAATTTTCATACGTGTTTATCACTTTCAGGTAACAATTTCATTACGAAAATATAAATTTAGTCAGAAAAAAATATCGGAAATTTTATGATCCTATATTTCTCTTTCGATTGAAAGGAAATTAGAATAAGAAATAATAATTTATAAACATTTTGAATATTTACTCAATTTGTCCACTTTCAAAGAACTCACCCCACAGTATTACCGAAGAACACTCTAATAATAGCCTTTGACCTATGTAATAGAGAAAGAGAGTTGTACGGCAAAGACACAGTGGACTGGTAAAAGTGCATCGTCAAGTCTAACAGCTGGTTTGTACCGCTAAGTGAGGACAAACCTACGACTAAATATCTGTATTCCCTTTGAAAGATGAAAATCATCATTAAATCAGATTACTCACTCTCCCTGAAAGGCGAATCGGCTTCGGATTAGCGAAAAGAGCTACAATAATATGCAGCCCATGGTTTACCCGAAAGTGCATTAATAAAGTGATATTATACTAATTTCATTGTGCGGAGTAATCTTCAACCTGTCCTGAGGGCGTCCTATATTCGCTGAACGATATCACCAACCCAGAGCAAAATGGGAAAAAGAAAGGTGAGGTTTGCTGCCTTAATGACTCGAGGGGGACTCCGGGTAAGAGAGTTTGAAAACAACACAGTGACAATCTCATCTAAAGAGTTAGAGAGTCCCTGACGGCTCGGAGGAAGTTCATTCAAATAAGGTAATTAACTTCTGCATGTCACTATGTGCTTCCGTGTAATGGCTTCAGGAAATAGGGATAAATGCAGGTGTTCAAATACCAGAGTGAAACCATCGCGAGGGGCGGTTGCTGTTTTGATACCTAAGCAGGGAGTCCAGGGAATAAGCCCTCCTCGTTCAATACGATCTGCTGCTATCCGATTTTGTCAATAAATCGCAATAAACATATACCATTACTTCTCATAAACCGAATTTGTACACAATCAAATCGCTTTATATGCGTTTTATAGGCCTTGTTACTTGTTTTCGAACTAGAGTAAAATGTATTTTAAAGAAGTCCCCATAACATATTCTAAAGTATACCGTCCTTTCAATTATTCAATTTAACAATCTAGAAAATGCGTGAAACATATTGGCCCGTATTCTGAAGTCGGGTGTAATTTAAACTCTGATTTTAAGTTGTGGTTTAACTATGGAAAGCCAGTTGTTACATAAATCTGTAACAGTAGAGGTTCAATGTATCACCTCATCATTTGACTCCCAAAACATTATTAACTGCCTGGGAAGGATAAGTATGACAGTTGTCTTCACCATTAAATAATTAATAAAGAGCACATTAAACATGAGAAGCATTCACTGTAAACAAAATTTTGAAACGTTTGGCTTCCCATGATTTAGCAGAGAGTTAGACCACGGTCTAAGTTAAACCTGACTTCAGAATACGGGCCATTGGGACTGGACAGATCCATCAAAGGAAGGAACTCTAGTGTGATTCCGAGTTATTACCAAAATCGATTCAAAATCGTATGCTACTGATGTACGGGCTTAATGGGTTGAAAAATATAGTGACAGCACAAGAATCTTGATTCTGTGAGTTCACCGCTCTATTATCATCAACCATTAGTTCATGGTGATGACCAGGCAGTGGCTGAGTGGTAGAGCGCCTCCATCATTCATGAAAAAGAATCAATTGGTTCGATCCTTGGCCGAGTCACAGCAAAGGCTTTCAAAACATGCGATCTCCTGCCTTCATCATATTCAGAGCCCTCATGGAGAAAGGTACTCATGCTTCAAGTTCTGTAGCAAGGACGGCTGGAAGACCAGGTTCTACAGCTGAACTGACTACCATCGGTAAATAATTGTTTTTTTTATTAAGACCAATGCGTTCATTCTGGGTAAGAAGTTAAAGTTCGTCTTTATTTATTCCTTTTTTTTCCCCAATTTTTGGAATGACCAATTGGACCCTTGGACCATAAGGCGAGCGAAAGGATAGTGAACGTGATGAGAGTAACATCCTTCAAGAGAACGTTCACCTTTCACTACTCATCATGATTCATAACACATTCACATCACTGCAAGGCGAAAGGTGTTTCTGCAAAGTATATGCTTGTCCTTTCCCAAATCGAGCATTCGATTTCAAACCTTTCGATTGCAATGAATTATCCCAATGACCATTGTACAAAAATTATGACTCTCAATTCAGTTAACCAATGGTGTCTTACTAATTTCCGAAAGTTACAGAGCAGATTGATTATCGCATCTATGCAAGGACGAACAAAAATATCGACAACGAAAGGGTAAAATAGATAAATTGGAGAGGAGACCTCAGAGCAAACCGATTTCCATTGAATATAAAATTGTCTGCAGCACATCCTATCATGCAGTAAGAGGGATAAAAATATTCATATCTAAATAAATAGAGTAAAATTCAATAAGCAAAATGCTGAAAATCTCATCAAAATCGGATAACAAATAACCAAGTTATTGAATTTTAAAGATAAGCTTTATTTCGTGAAAACATTCATATGCACGTCGTCATGAATACTCATTAGGTGGGCTGATGTTGTCACATCCCCACATTCCCTTTCCTTATGTTATTACATAAAATCATATTTGCTTCATTTTTTCATACATGTAAATGATGTGTAACGTAAGTTACAGCAATAAATAACTTAAGCACTCAATCAATTGTCAATCCAATTGTTTAAGTTCTTGGTAAAAAAAATCTTAATGAACTTAATTTCATATAATAAAATACAAAAGAACAAGTGGGGATATGACATCATCAGCCCATCTAAAGAATATTCATGAAGACATGCCTAGAACTGTTTCACCGGAATGATGCAATTTTTTAAAATTCAATAACTTTGTCCTTTGTTATCCGATTTTGATCGAATCTTCAGCATTTTGCCTCTGTGAATTTTACTTAATTTATTGAAATATAAATATCTTCAGCCTAGAGCATCCCTTTAACAATAATTTTAAACGGAAAATCTCAAAGAGGCAGTTTATTAGTTTAATTTTAACTTTGAATTTTAAAATAAAGTTCACATGCCTTCAAATACAGTAAATATGTTTCAAGAATAGTGTGGCCAAAACTCCAATTGTTACCATGGTCACCCAAAATACCGTGCTCAGACGTAAGGCAAATATTTGAGATCCTAGATAATCGCTTCGCTTTAGTCCACTTCAAAATGTCTATCTTTGATACATTGCCTGAATGGATAGCCTTGGTCACCATGTAATGGATTTCGCCAGGATTCTGTTTGCGTTAGGTCACCCCTGAGAGTGCCAGTGATTACTTCTTCTCATTCACGTCTCCGCTGATGTTTATTTTATTCCCCAGTGTCAATAGCCACGATAATATTGATATTTCCCTGGTAAGTAAAGTATTGAATATAATTGCGTCAGGATGATTAAGGGACGATTGAATCGTTTCCGTACTGTCCTAGACCCGAGGCGTAGTAATAGAAAGTCTAAAATGGAAATTGATATTATTCTTCCACTTTCATCATGTTCATAGCTATAGGAATTGTATCAGGCTCTATATGGTGAATGGTGTAAAGGTGTACATACGATAAAATCATTATAAATCTTGAACATAATGGAAGGGATTGCAATACGAATAATTGAATGAGCTCGTTTTACACAATAGGGAAAGCAGATTGCACCCTATTTTGTTTGGAAATGTGTCATTTGCAAGTTTATGTGATAAAAGGGGAACGTTCATGTTTGTTTGGTAAAACAACTGCAAACGATGTGTAAATTTCGGCAATGTTGTGTAAAAATACCTATAAGAAGTGCATTTGTTTCCTAACATACAAGCATGTATACTTTTGAACTTTGAACAAATATTCGGCATCCTACTCAGCCATTTTAGAGTGGAGGATTTCTCTCTTTAAAAAAGCTTGTTTGTATAGGGTGGACGATTTCACCACAAAATCTATCATTTTTGCGGTGTGCAATAGTGATCTATCTTGATTTCTCTGTGTGTGTCCTTTGATTAAATTAATCATGATGAAAACACTTGGATGCTTATTTTTTTAGTGTAAATTACTACGTGCATTCATTTAGTACGTAAATGTGTGACCATAATGATTGCGACTTTGCGTAAATGTGTGACCATAATGATTGCGACTTCACGCATGAGTGAATTCGTAGTTAAGTATATTGATTGATTCTCAAAATTCGGCGCTGACTTACAGAGAAACAAATTGAATATGACATCTACCGTAGATAGTCTTCTTCTAAAAGACGCATTCTAGTAGTTATAAAGCTCAGTTTCTAATGATCTTAAAAATGTTTCAATATCACCGATAACATATATATCCCCCAGGGGGGGGGGGTCAGTCAAATGTATTGCTGTACACATGCGTGACCGAATTATTTCCAAAACGATTTTTTTTTTCTCTGTGTGCAAAATAACCCCCTAAGCATGTTTTTTCGGGCTTTATTTACACATTTTGGCCCCTAAACAAGCTGTCGCCAGAATATGACCTCGGGGAAAGGGAAAAATCTTGGGGAAAAACATACCCTAAACAAGTTTGGCTGGTCTTTAAAGAAAAAGCTTTGGAAAAAAAGAGACCCTAAATACGTTTGACCCTTCGATTGACAATTGACCAGTCTTTCAAAACCACCCTTTTTCTTAAAAATCGGTGTTTTTGATACACTTAACGAGTGCACGCGCGGCCCGCGTCCAAAACTAAAAAACATCCTTTAAGCGCGTTTTTTGGTCATGCATGTGTACAGCAATATATTTGACTGCCCCTCCCGATATATATATATACACACACACACACACACACACACATATATATATATATATATATATATATATATATTGAGAGAAATATCAAGTAGGTTTGGTTACTCTTGCGATTACCAGTTGATATTTTGGTATAGCTAATGTCTTCTTTACTTTGGTAATGCCATCGGTAACATTTCATGCTCTGTGAACTATATGCTATTTTTTAAGGCAAAATTGTCTTAGAATTTTTATTCAATTACGCTCAACGTGTGGTCGAAAAGCATCTTTGTGTACCATCTTATATCAAAATATTTGGAATTGATAAAAAACAAAAACAAAACAATTTTGAATCCGATAATTATTCTAGTAGTGTCATTCTCATGTGCACACTGTGGGGTCACGTCAAACTCGGATTATAAAGAATACCATACTAATTTTTGGTACCCTCGTGATACGCTTCCAGCCCCATTTGATTGGGTTCTAGGGGCCCTTACGTGCCAACCATAGCGGGACGTGACTTTACCACTCTCTAACTGCCCATGACGTCATATCAATATTTCTTCATAATGTTTATAAAGTACTGTACATTCCAGCTCAAATGTCATGCACTCCTGAAAGAAGATCCAGTCAAGTACTTTACACTTTTCGACCGATTTGACCTCTCTGAGCACATGTTAAGAATATATTATCCCTCTATGATTCAAGTTAGGTAGACCTTTTTGCGAGTATTTATGTTTGTTCGTGTTTATTTTTTTCCTAAACTATAGAGAAGCGTCTTATTATTGTTATTTCGGCCATGATTTGCTTGGTAGAAAAACCGGGTAATGATTTAGGTAAGAAATTAAACTGCCAATCAGATCCTACTAAACGTCTTACAATTTCCATTTTATCCATAATCTGCACTGATGCAATCCATTTATCCATTTAGTACATATTCGTTTATATAATTAATGATCATGACATATCATATTACGCTATTTTAGTACAAAACAAACGTATCTATTATCACGTAAACAATTACTTCGAAGTAACTAAATGACTTCATCACTTATAGCCACTTCTTTCAGAGTATACGTCACTCTTCTATGTTTTTTTTAATAACCACAAAAAAATGGGTTGACTTCATCGCATATATTACTTCTGATACATTATAATGGTAAATACACAAACTACCGACACGAGCCCCTTATCAGGGTATACATTATGGCATTTCATTGAATTTAACATCAAAGGCTGATTAATGGGAAAGGGAAACGAAAGGATAAGAAATGATATCTAGACTGCAGACACGTTTGTAGAATGTTTTCTTTGCAATGAATTAATCATGAAGATCTATTTTCGCCGAACGTTTATGCCATAATCATGATAATATCACTTTGGTTAGTATAAATAGCAAAGAAAAAATGTCAGTGTAATATGTTCATTCTGATAACACACGTTCTCGTCACTCCTATGACGATGAAATGACTGTAAACTATTGAAAATAATGCTGACAAAAGCTCTTGCGCTTTCTAATCGGAAATCAAAGAATAAGATACATAGACAATTCCTTTAAATTTTTTATTCCCAGTTGTGCCCTATACATGCCCTAGAAAGACTAATATTAAAATCCTGGTTGAAATACTCCTTAACAGGTGAGGTAACAGGTAACAACCCAGGTGAGGTGAATGGGTACTCGGTAGGAAGAAATTCCTTGAATGCTTGAGCGCCTATACGCAGCTCAGCTAAAGCCGGGGTAAGAATAATAGCAGGGCCCGCTGGTAGAACAGTTTTCGAAACTGAAGTGGCTACCCTGGGTAAATATACCTAGCCCACGATTTTTTCATTATGGGTTTGCACTCAGGGTATACTTCCAAATATTGCCTTCTGTGCATCATAAACAGAAATATGTGTACTGTATTCTCAAAAATATGATGGCAAGCTGTTTGGCACTGTTAGACCGACCTGCGACAGAACTTGTTTTTAATAAAAATACACAGATACTTCTCAAAAGTGACCATATATGGCATTTTAGGGTACAAATACTGTAATTTTGAGCCTTCGCATCTTTACCATTAGTAATCATAAGGCATTGATTTACCAATCAGATGTGATTATTGAATTGAAATTATTTAAAAACTGAAACCCCCTAAAGCTACCAACAATTTGATTTTTATGACCAAAGCCCTCAAATGAGGTGCCAATTTTGTCCATGAATGTCCTCTCCGAATTCAGTGTGTTACTTCATCGTTGGACCTTACTTGATTAATACTGTTTTTGTGTACAAGAACACTTGTATATATAACAAACGGATAAAGTTCACTTTGCCCACATCCACTTATTTGCGATCCAATGTTGTCAAATCAAATTTTGTCCAAAGTGTTCTCTCCGATGAAAAAAATGAAACAGGTGACAGAACACGTTATTTAAAAATTGAAGATAAATACCAGTTCAGTTGTGGTCACGATCTCAAAATGAGTTTGAAAAGAGTCTAATAAAATGGCCACCCAAGCGTTTGTAATAATTGTGTATGAATAAAACAATATAATATATGCCAAATGACTTTAGGAAAAAAACGTGTGATTGCTGAGAAATAAGCAAAATAAGCACATAATTAAAATGTCGTGCATAGTACCAATATTCCATTCATACACTGTCCAACATATGATTTATATGTCAGTGATCATCAGAATTATCAGTTTTCAGCTAAAATTTTATGATTTCACAAAGATAAGTTTATTTCAATATACCGGATCTAGATCTACATGTATGATAATATTTTGACGATTAACCTTCATTTTAAAGACTCATGAAATGATTGTTTGCTGCAACTACTTTCTTTTACCTTTAAACACCTATAAAACAACAGGGTGACCTTATTCCTCACAATTTGAAATGAATATCATATCATTTGTTAGCAACACACACACACACTAAAATTTAGGGGAAATTTTTTGTTTTATAATCAAACGAGACAGTTTTTTATATCCCGTTTGTACGAGCAACCCTTACTTCTAAATATTGTTGACGCATATGGTTATATGTTTCCGCTGCGGATCTGGCTGCTCGACCGGACTTGATGAAGTAAATTTTGGATGATAAAAAGTGTTTAACGAATGATTACTATTGATCATGTTGATAACACAGACATTCACCTTCTATGGGATTTTGATTCTTTAAGCAGCAAAGCTGGTGATTATGCATTAATATCACTAAGGAAGTGATGGATTTATCACCTTAAACCAAAAAAGATTATTTGCTATATGTTCTACATCAGAAACGAAGTATGAGAACGGAAACAGATAATCTTGTATTCTTTTGAAAATGAAATCATGTCAAATTATCTCAAATTGCCTTATTTGATTAAACGAGTTTGTTTACTCTTTACTAAGCATCTTTTCAAAGAAGTTGTCTTAATCTCCCACGTTGCTTTTGGACACTTATTCACTTGTTATTTTGCGGATATGTTTTGATAAACAATTATGACGCTGATCCTTCTTTATTTAGGTGTTGTATATCATGTTTACATTTCGAAAATGTACACATGTAAATAAAGTATTATGAGGCAATCTATCGAGGAAATGTGCTAATTATAGAAAATAACGTGGTCAAAACAAATATTTATCCGAAGCCGTAGGGATAGCGAGTACGTGAAAAAGCGACAGTTACTGATGAGGTGTGCTTATCATTTCTTTTATGACGTAATCTCTCAGGATCTCAGTGGGAGTATTACTGAGTATGCCCGGAGAACAATATCAATCTATGGATTATTGTCTATAAATGAATTGGACGTGAAATCCATGTTTTTCTTAATGAAAAAAGATACGCCGGAAAAACGTAAATATTTTGATGAAAACGAAGATGTTTACGTTCACGGTTAAGGTAAAAAAAATCAAGAGATCAAGTAAAATAGAATTTTAACTTTCTGGATAAAAATAATTACAGTTAAGAGGTTACAATAATGTAGGCTAATACAAAATTAAAAGTGGAGAGCTTTACAAATAAGCCTATTACTACTACCACCACTACACTACTGCTACTGTGCTGCTATACTACTACTACTGTAATACTATACTACTACTAATACTACTACTACTACTACTACTACTACTACATCTACCTACTACCTACTACTACTACTACTACTACTAACTACTACTACTACTACTACTACTGTACTACTACTACTACTACTAATACTATACTACTACTACTTCTACTTCTACTACTACTACTACTACTACTACTACTGTACTACTGTACTACTATACTACTGCTGCTATTACTACTACTACTACTACTACTACTACTGTACTACTGTACTACTATACTACTGCTGCTGCTGCTACTACTACTACTGCTACTACTACTGTACTACTGTACTACTATACTACTACTGCTGCTGCTGCTGCTACTACTACTACTACTACCACCAGGGGCTCGTAACACAAAGCTTACTGATTAACGGCTAAATTAGATTTCCTATCAAAATCGTCGTTGCATGCACATTTCGCTCAGTAGACTAGGAACCAATCAGAATTGTTCTTTCAAATTAGCAATTAATCGCTAATCTTTGTGTTACGGGCCCCAGTACTGATGGAGTTGTAATTTTACTATTTCCATCTTTGTACTTCCTCTAGTATACTACTTCTGCTACAATATTTCTAAAAGGAAATACATAATTTAAGAATTGTTGATCGCAGAGTCTGACAATCCTCCTGCTCTACTATCAATAGTAAGACTGCCTTTACTATGTAGCCTTCCATACATCCTCAATATTATCACATAGAAGTAATTTCGCATAATAATCATTATATTATTTTACGATACCCATTCACACTGATGAAAATGAAACAAATAATTAGATGAAATGATTTTTCAAGATGAATCATTCTACAGGCCCACTACTATATAGTGTGTCCGTAGGGCTTAGACGCAATCTTGGGTCCCGGCTTTGATACGGATGATGATTATTTTTCCTCGTGTTTTCGTCTTCCTTTTGTAGATGATTAGACGTGTCTGCACAAACAATCAGGTTATGTTGTTGAACTCTACAACGCCTACTATTAATCGATATTTTTTCAGTAAATCATGAAGGATATACAATGTAAGTCATTCATTTATTTTTAGTATCACTTTGGATATTGTTTTTAATCTAAGAGGATTAAATGGATCACAAACATGAGGTTGTATACAAATTGATGTGGGGATTGATGATTATTGTTTATGAAGAATTCGATTCATTTAACCCGTTCGTTGCTCACTCCTCCGCCCCTGTACCTCTTCCCCCGTGGCATCAAATATTTCCTGAGCCACTAAACATTCTTCTCTTACCTGCCATGCCTATACGGCGTGTAGATTGTTAATAGTGGCATGATTTTCTTTCATAACATCTGAATCCACTCCTTGTCTCCACCTTTTTCTAACGTCGAAATCTACTGATGTCAAGGGTGAAAGGCGTAAGAGCTCGATCAGTCGGTAGAGATGCAGTTTTGCAATTTTGGGACCCGAACTCGAATTCTACTAGGTGTATCATTTTGTGTCCTTTGGTCGGGCATTTATCATTAACAGGTCCTTTAGCGTTCAGACCTCTGGTTCCATGTTTTCAAGCATTCATGCTTTCAGCAATCAGAAAAAAAACATACAGTCATCACCACAGGCCTATATCCTTATGGCCGCATACTAGTTTTTAGTCACTTGAATGAATATTTGAGTATAATTTGTAAATCTTTCACATTGGACACCACCAATCTCATCATCAGTATCGTCTTCGGGTTTAAACATTTCATAAACGCGGGCAAGGGGAGGGAGAGGGGGGGGGGGGGTCAAAAACAAATAACTATTAGTATTACGATAATTATCCTTGGTTTGAAATGTGCGATAGTGTGCACTGTATCACGTTTCTTTTGAACATATCATGATCTGTCAAATGTATTTTTTTCTTAAAGCTTGCGAGTTTCTTTTCTGATGACATAATCGATTGGCATATCATCAGCTCTTGATGCCATAAAGGAGTCCATTAGTCTTTATTCTTGCCGTCAAAGAAGAGGCGTTGCCCTCAACACGAACCTGCAATCCTTGTTGTTTTCATATTCCTCCTCTAATATAAATGATTGTATAAACTTCCATCATGATTGTTCGGCCTCCTGCTTGAATAACCCCGTTTTGATCATTCCATCTGTCATGGCATATTAATTTCATGCACGACAGAAACACACGTTCCGCACAGCCCTCATGACATGTGTCCTTCACCACGTGTATTTATAGACATCCTCGGCTATTCTAGTCAGGGTTTTAAAGAACGGCTTCAATGGACAAGATGGAGGTTTCATTGCCTCGTTCAAGAAGAAATTGAGCTTGTTCCTCACTCTTAATATATAACCTTTAAGATGGAAAGGAAATGATCTTAATGGTACAATGATTGCATGTGCCTATTAAATGTGTATACGCATGATATCCATTTCCATTGAACAATCTCGTCTTATCTCCCATTCCGGAGGAGTTTCCACAATATTTTCCAGAGATCGGAATGTTAGCCATGTTCTCCCTATTGTGAAGCTGATCCCTCGTGAATGACACTTTTAGTTTCCATCATTTTATATTTACTGTCATCAATATTATTATTATCACTATGTTTGTTGTTATCATAGTCATTGATTGTTGTTATTTTTATCATCATTATCAATATTATTGTTGTCGTTTTTTTCAATAAAAAATAATGTATTCAATCTAATTTAAACGCAATTTAGTATCTGCTAGTTTATTCGAAACAAAGGCAACATTGAATGGTTCACCAATTTGCACACATTGTTAGATACGAATTTCAAATCAGCAATTTTGATGTGTAACCAATAACGCTTGCCTTGTCACTTGTTTTCAGTGATATTTGCAATATGCGTTATGTTGAATCGTATAAAGATGTGGTTTGGGAGAAGGGGCCGGGAGAAACCAGGAATGAAATTAAGACTTTATTGGGCAAATGTTGGGTAAAGGGTCAGTAGATACTTGTAGACATAATTATGATTCACGAAGAAAACTCTTATTTTACTTCCATCTCTATCTAATATCTATCTATCTATCCGTCTGTCTTTCTACCTATATAGTTTACATTTATAGCAGTCAAGATTAAGGAAGGAACTAGTGGCTATCTTTTCTATCTAAAAACTAAAATCTTAACATAACATTTTTGTTCTTTATAACTTATTGGTATCTGTATGTGAAAGGGACCGGGGGATATGAAATGCTAAACACCCTTACAATAAAAAGAAAAGATTGTTTATTACCTGGCAAGCTTTCCCCGCTCTTAGGTTTTACTCATAACGCCACTGGTTTACACGCTGGTACTAATAATACCTAGGCTCAATGTTCATTTTTGTTCGTTTTCATGATGTATAATAAGAATTTCAAGAGCATAAATGCCATACTGGACCACTTAACCACTCTACCACCGCATTATTATTTTATATCGACTCAATAGAAAGAAGATAATTTCTTTTATTCACATTTTAATTTTTCCTTAACCTGTCTGCATAAATCTGTATACATATAAGGCATTATTTCTCATCCTCATTTTTATGGGGTCGGATAATTTATAGATAACATCTTTGACATACAAAAATAGAACCACAGAAAAACTTCGCCATTACCAACCAAAATCAATAAAGATACATTTGTTAAAGTTCATATCAATACGACCCCGTTTCCGCACTTTTTACCACTCGAAACTCGTTTGCAATTTTCGATCATACACTTCGACATTACATTGCAAAGGCATAAACAAATCCTTTTGCTTTCCATGTGCAATAAATATTCTTCTTAAGATATACGGCACTATTTTAGATTAAGCTTTTCAACCTGAAGCAATATATTTTCAGATTTGGTGAGTCTATAGGATTTTCTATTATGGAACACTATTGCATCACCTATAAGAAAAAAAAGGAAATATATAAAGAGAACATAAAAAATTGTACTTCATTGGTCATGCTAATGACATTCTCTTGTCATGCAGCAACTATCTTATATGACTCGACATTATGGCATTAGATTTATGAAGGGTGGAAAAAGAACGTGATGGCACACTTGGCCTCTCTAGGACCCAATGATGAAATTACAGATGTTCAATAAGAAATCATGTATTCATAGGAAGTCACTTACAATCATAGTCTGCTTTAAACGGTGCTTAATGCATCGGGACGACGTCTCTACGGGCTGTAGAGATTATTACCCCGGTTATCAGATCCTGGCTTACCCACACACAGTTATGCACTTTCTTCACCCCTTTAGGGAGCATTAGCACAAACTTTTCCAAGCTAAAATAGCTTTTGTATCCTAACGTACCCATTTTTCTCCTACTTTGCATCGTGTAAGTGCTTTTCAAAAGAATACTAGCGCCGCAGTGGAAGGCTTTGAACACGTGTCATTTCATTCAAAGGTAAGAGCCAGCACCACTGCTCTATCAACCGTCCGATTGTGTAGAATACGTTAGTGGTACATTCATATCTCACGTAGATAACAGTTTCAAGGAGGGTGTAAAAGGCGTACATCAGCTGCAAAAGGATAATGGTCAATCAAGGTCACTTTTGCCTGCAAATCCTCATACAACGATTGGCAATCAATCAATCAGTCAGTCAGCATCCGTGTTTCAAGAAGCAATTATCAATCGAACCTCTGGCATATAAACCTTTTACAAAACAAAGTATCCAATGAAGACTACTATGAGCAAATGACTGCAATGGTAATTAGTATGTTTGTTGGTCCATGGTCCACCTGAAATGCTTGCTTTGATTTGTTTTTGTTACTGTTGTTGTTTGCTTCGTAGTCCTATTATATCATTTTGCAGAACAGGTGTTGACAAGGACACACTAAAATGCTTGTCCAAGCCAATAATAGTTTAATAGTCTTTGCCACGTCTTGCTGTATTAGCAAGAAGAGAAATCGTGATGCAGCTTTATCGTAGATATTCCATCTTATTTTTTTACTGGAACCCTAAGCAACAATGGGAATAGAGACACGGACCCGAGGTGGGAATTCAAAATAAAGTCATCTATTACAAAGTTTGCTCATAGCTTCGAGTCATTTACATTGCCTCAGATTGATACTTGAGAAATGGAGCTTCCCCAAGCATAAACAAAGAATAAAATGTTCTCACTTGAATTTCATTTGCATCCCAAGTTTGTAAATATCTCCAAGCTCTTGTATCATTTTCTTCATGTCTGCATATTCTCTTGGCTATGTTATTGCGGGTATGCAGCAGAAATCCTTTTTTATAATATGCATTATAATCGAAGGCGGAAAGTTGAAGACGCCAATCAATTGTAAAAGCAGTAACGTGTACACCCAACGCGATCCCATTCTAGTCAATTAGGGGAAGAAATGAAACTTGAATCGCATGTCCTCGTTCTAATTTAGCAGTCTAGAATTAGGACTGCTTATACTTTCAACACAGAGAGTAACTATGATTGATTACCCGTCAAGTAGAAGGCTTCCAAATTGGATTAATTGCAAACCCAGATATATATAACACAAATCTGGCAACAGTTTCTTTCATCTTCGCTCCAAGACGTTTTCATGATCTAATTTAGATGTGAAATCATAGAGATCGCTGGCTTTCATAAGATATTTCATTAATCCAAATCTATAGTTTTAATCAATTTTGGCTCTAAAGCAAATGTTGTATTTTCCCATAAAGTATACTTAATTTTAACTAATTTAACAATTCTTTGGTGTTTTTAAATCGTAACAAAATAATGAATAAATAAAGAGTCAATAGTTATCGCTTTATAAAATACGTGTCACCATATTAATGCATGATTGCTTTTTTATAGTGAAATTGTGAAGGATGAAAATGTATATTTTATGATAATTATTTTGATATTTTAAAGTTGCAATTGTACTCTTAATGTCAAATGGCCAGATAACATTTACATTTTCATATTTTTACGTATAATTCCGCCGGTAGGAATCCACATTGACCGCGCACTTTTCTCTCAATCCTACAATTTCCTTATCTCCTTTTTCTCTGATATTTGCTTTTGGGGTTGCCTGAGTTCATTACATACTAATGTTAGTTGTCACATGTATTTGACATTTCATTTATTCATCGTAATGGGGATGATTGTAACGGAGCATGTTCCCTCCCACCTGTGCCGCAATAATTTCTAATATGTGAGGAGAAAAAGCAAAACAATCATCTAGTGATGGCGAACGTTTTAAAGATACAATGAAATCGACAACTCTAAGGTTAATGACAATTTTCATAAACTGAACACGACAATGGGGATATTTCACACTCATTTGTGCGAAAATAGTTTTATAAAACTACTAACAAACAGAAATCATAATATCTTATTTTGAAGATACGAAAAACGTCTAGTCTTTCTTCATTATCTGGTGGTCATCTCACTCTCTGTCTGTCTCTCCTCTCTCTCTCTGTTTAAGCTTTGACATGAACATGTATAACTCAATCAGACGCTTTTTAATACATTCTTTTAGTGTATCTTTTTCTAAATGCATTATTACAATCAACCTGTTGATTTAGTATATTGACTAGAACAGTTAGTCAGCAGGTCCTCAAACAGTAGCTTCATTTATTCCAGTGATTTTCAGGACTAGAAAGGTTTAGCATATTTAATGAGCTGAGTGCTGACCAAAACACTTATTTTAATTCGGTCATTGCTGCTCCAAATGTTTATCAAATTATATAATTCTGGAATTATCATAAAAAGAAGAATCATTCTTTTAGGTCATGTGTTTTAATTTACTTCAAAATGTTAGTATGTAGGTGAAACCTTTGATCTGAAATATGCTACAAAATAATTATTTTCACCTAAAAAATGTTTTTTAACACTTTAATTCTGTTTAAGCCCAAATGATTCATGATAAAGCTAAAGACCTAAGCTTTACAGTGAAATATGTTGTATAAGAAAAGGTTTTGGAAATGGGTCAGGATCCACCTTAGGCCAAGTACATTTTGCAGCTTGAAAACATGAATACTGCATTCTGATTGGTCAAAGAGACCACACACCCACTCAAATTCCAACGGCTTCCTGCCTGAGGCCCATCCAAGGTCACACTTACCATGCGGTAATCTCTTCAAATTACCCGGACATGTTGTTTTGAAACATTTTCTAGCCAATCAGAACTCTGGATTTCATGCTACTCAGAAATTTTTAGAAATCTCGTCTTGTATCTTATTGTTAATTGCTGGAACCTGACCCATTTCCAAGGTGCAACATATCAAGAGTGACACTGTGAGAGAGTATAGAAAATGAGCATTACCATGATTACGATGATATAAATATTGTTTGGGTTCAAAATAAAAAGTTTTGTACAATTTACAAGAGAAAACAGAAAAAGTAATGTCGTTTTGAGACATCTTTTCAGGCCTAAAATTCACTTAATATACAATTCAAAATAAATGACTATTACAAAAGAGTAACATTTATTTTTTTTCTAATGACGCAATTAAAATATTATTTCTCTCATTAATACCATAAATATTGAACTCCAAAAATTCGTTATCTGGCTGCAATGCAATAAGCTCTCACTGAACCTTGAAAAAACGATATTATTTTGTACTATTTAAAAACAAATTTAAAAAATAGTACTGACATTCCTCCAGTTATCATGGATGGCAAGATTATTTCCCGGGTATCAAATATAATTTTTTTTAGGTATCAAGATAAATTAATTTATATCCTGGAAGCCTGACATTGATGATTTATGCACTTGCTTATCAAATGAGTATTGGTGTCCTCCGCAAACTGAAGTTTATTTTACCCAGACATGTATTAATTCAACTATATAATATTTTGGTTTTACCCCATCTCACTTATTGCTGTATGCTATGGGGGAATGGATTTAAAAGACATTTACATATATTATTTCTAATTAAAAAACGGTTAATATAGTCCGGTCTGTTAGCGTCAAAAACACCCTACTTGTGGACACAGTGGACAAAAGCATGATTTTTTCTCCAGACCTTTGTTTATGTATGAGAATTAAAAATGGGGTATGCTCCAAAAAATCTGGCTGCAGGAACAGTGAAAAAATGGGTGAAAATGTCAGAATTTATGAGTTTAGATTGGTCTGATATATAGACTAGCGCTAGTGCAAAACTCAATAGCAGTGCATTATTTTGCATTGGTTTAGTTCTTGAATTCAGACCCTTTTTGAACAAATATTCTGTTTGTCCTCACATCTCAATGCACTAAATATCTGAATGCAGATGCTAAACAAGCCGAAGGGTGGGGGTGGAGGGGATTGAATGTTGGTGTGTATGTACATATTTTGGTCTTGGGGTAAAGATGTGCCATACACATTTGTTGCATGTGTTGGAAATTGTGTTGCCATGGTAACAGTGTATTATGACAAAAATAAGGTAAAAATCTTGCAGTTAGAACTACTTCCTCTGTTTTCATCAGATTCTCATGAAATTTGGCACACACATTGGTCTTGAGGTGAAGATGTCTAAGACACATTTTTGTGTGTCTTTCGGAAATTTTGTTGCCATGGTAACAACATAACATTTGGTGAAAATTGGGAAAAAGCCTTACAATTCAAATTGCTTCATCAGTTTTCAATCAATTCACACGAAATTTGGCACACACATTGGTATTAAAGTAAAGATGTACAAGGCACTTTTTGTGTGTGTTTCAGAAATTGTTTTGCCATGGTAACAACATATTATATGGCAAAATTTAGGTAAAAACCTTGCAATTTGAACTACTTCATCAGTTTCAAACCAATTCTCATGCATGAAATATGGCTCACACATTGGCCTTGAGATAAAGATGTGCAAGAACCTTTTTTTTGTGTGCATTTGTCAGAGAGTGCATTGCCTTGATAACCACATATAGCCAGAAATGCAGGGAAAACTCATCAATTGTGGATCAATCTACTTCTCTGTTTTCAGCCTGTGCTCAGAAAAGTTTACACAAATATTCATTTTTGGTAAAGATTCATATTCAGTGTTAAAGGGGAATCCAGCCTTGGTCATAAAATGTTGTGTGGAAAAGGAGAAAAATAAAGTTATGGCTGCTTTAAAATTAAGATCCCTAAGGCTACTAGTATGTAAATTTCAAATTGACAATGGATAAGTAAATAATGACAAGGGGCGAGGCTGCAAGGACAACTTTCCCATTGGCCTTGTACTTTGATTTTTGGTTTTCTCCTAAATTCCATTGGGGCCGTAATATAAACCTGTTAGTATAATGTTTTATGTCCTCATGAAAGAAAGATACAATTTGAAGTAAAACTTTTGAAAAAGACATTTTAGTCAATTAATTATTTCTGTACATGGAAGAGTGGTCCTTCCCTTACATCATTATGACATCACATATGCGGCCAATTTGAAGTCTTCATGGGTATATAGTGATTACCAATGTTTACAACTTTTATATATTCACAACTTTCTTATGGTTTGTCTGATATTGTTTAAACTTTGACCTATTGTCTGATTTTTCTTTTTCCTCTAAAAACAAGTGTTTATTTGGGTTGGATTCCCCTTTAACATCATAAAATAGCGCAGGGTATTCATGGTATTAATCACATTCAATAATATTTATAGGTTCTTTTTTTTTGGGGGGGGGGCAGAGGAGGTCCTTAAAAACTGACAACATAAAAATATAGAAGGTTAAAGGCCATGGCCATTAGGAACTTTAAACACTCTTAAAGAAAGCACCCCTTCCATTTTTTTTTTTGTTTTTTTTTTGGAAAATTGCCACATAAAGATTAAAAGGAAATAATTACAACTAGGAACTGAACCCCCCCCCAAAAAAAAAGGGGGGGGGAAGAAAAATCCTTTACACTTCAGCGTATTAATTTAAAGCCTAAAACATTCTGGTTTGATAAAAGATCATTTCCGGTGCCCAATTAATCAACGTTTTATTTATCTCCTACTCAGTATTTGTTCATTTCAGTTCTTACTCTGACTTTCTTACATCACTTTTTGCACTTTGTGCACTTTAGAGCTTTACCATACCTTCTTGTTTTGTTTCCTCTCCCCCCCCCCCCTCTTTTTCTCCCTTTCTAAGTACATTTTTCTTTGCTATTTTAATTCATTATTATCTAGCAACAATTATTCCATTTTGAATGCTTACACCTACACTGAAATAATACCATGACATTTATTATTTTCTTCATAATCTTTTAAACTCTATTTTGGCTACACTCTGTCCTAAATAATACTATTAGCTATATTTAATGTCTAGTTTAAAGAATTGAAGAAATGGCTGTCATGATATTATATTTTGGTAAAGGTGCATCAAATTCATAGTTGCAGCATTCAGAATGGAATAACTGTTGCTTGAAAAAAAAATGGATTTAGTTTTTTTCCGAAAATCCTCTGTGAAAATTTTAGTTATATCACTGAGTTTTCCCATTCCTGCAGTTACCACCATCTGAAAGAGATATGACTAGAATATATGTAGAGAAATAAAAGTCATCATTTGCTCAATGAACAGTGAATACGTCCATCCTTACTCCAATGGAAAATTATTTGCATTTTTTGTGACAGTCAGATCTTGCATCCAACAATTTTGCTACTGAAACATAATATTCATTTTTTAACAATTGGAGATGTAGGGTGTATAAAGCAGGGGCTGTCACAGAAATATACTGAAAAAATTAAATGAAAGAAAATAGAAGGCAAAAATTTATTGTGCACCTATGCATATTTTTGATATGGTATGTTATTGAGTCATGGATTTGCAAGTGAATTTCTAAAACAAGTGCAGAGATTTTTGTATATATATATTTCTATAATTAGTTGCATGATTAAGGTACACTTTATAATATGTCAGAAAAAATATACTTGGAGAGAGAGAGAGAGAGAGGGTAAAAAAGGAGAGAAGAAACATAAGATGGTATGGTGAAGCTCAAAATCAAGAGTGATGTGATATAGTTTAAAAAAAAAGAGTAGGAATGGAATATGAATAACAGACTGAGTACCTTACTTAGGAGAATATAAATAAACAATGATTAATTGGCTACTGTAAACAATTTTTTACCAAAGCAGAATGCATTAAAGGAGAATGAAACCCTTGAAACTAGCTGAATCCATATCAAAGAGAAAAATCAAAGAAACATATTGTTGAAAGTTTGAGGAAGATTGAATGAATAATAAGAAAGTTATGAGCATTTGAATATTGACATCACTAGTGCCATGTAGATCCTCCCATCGGCAATGCGACCAAGATCTGTGATATCACACACGTACAACTCCCTCATTACTTAAGTACTTATTTCACTTATATTCTCACTTTTATAGAGTCTATCACAAGGTAAGGTGTTTTCTTTATGAGATGACAAGTACAGAGGTTTCACAACATTATATCATTGATGAATCGTTTGTCATATGATTAGAATGAGCAAAAAGAGATGTTTTGTGGTATATTTTCAGTGTCCGAATGGGAGAGTTGTACGTGTGTGACATCACAGATCTTGGTCGCATTGCCAATGGGAGGATCTCCATAGCATTAGTGATCTCGACATTCAAATGCTCATAACTCTTTTATTGCTAGTCCTAGTTTACTCAAAGTTTTGTTGATCTTATTCTTTGATTTTTCTGCTTTCACAAAAGCTAACTTGCTTCAAGAGTTTCATTCTCCTTTAAACATCAAATGAATGGTCTGAACTCTGAATTGCAAATGACTCTTCTTACCTTTTAATGGGGGGGGGGGGGGCATTTTTCTGCTCAAAAAATATATCAGCCCCCTATTTTTTCAGGGGGGGGGGGTTAAGTTCCTAGTCATAATCCTTTAACTTTTACTTTTATGAGGTCATTTGCTAAAGACCCCCCCCCCCCCAAAAAAAAAGGGAGTAATGTCTCGCTTTAAAATCCAAATACCCCTGAGGGGCAAAGGCGTAGACTGGTTGAGCATGGGGAGATAGAAGTGGTATGGGGAGGGGTGCACATCTTGGGGAGGTGGAACTAAGGTTTGGAAAATCAGCCGTTGAAAGTAGAAGGGGTACACATTTTGTTTTGCTTGCCAGTGTTGGAACTCCTTTGCCACAGCGGAAGGTTTCACATTCACCCAGTGTACCCCCAGCCTATGCCCTTGAGGGGATGCTTATTTCAAGAGTGTTAATGGACACCGCCTTTAACCTTTATTTTGATGTCAGATTTTAAGGACCAATCCCGCTCCTCCCCAAAACCTAGAAATATTACTGAAGGTGATTAATACCCCCACACTCATATATTTTAATGCAGTTTAGAATTTGATATGAATCTTTACCCAAAGATGAATATTTCTTCCAACTTTTATGAGCACTGACTAAAAAAAGGGGAAGTTGTTTGATCCACAATGAGTTTTCCTGCATTTCTGGCTATCATATGTGGTTACCATGGCAATATACTCTCTGACAAATGCACACAAAAAATGGTTCCTGCACATCTTTTCCTCAAGGCAAATGTATGAGCCAAATTTCATGAGAAATGGTTCAAAACTGATGAAAATGTTCAAATTGCAAGGTTTTTACCTAAATTTTGCCATATAATATGTTGTTACCATGGCAACACAATTTCTGAAACACATACAAAGAGTGCCTTGTACATCTTTACTCTAATACCAATGTGTGTGTCAAATTTCATGAGAATTGATTTAAAACTGATGAAGCAGTTTGAATTGTAATTTTTTCCCTAATTTTCACCAAATAATATGTTGTTACCATGGCAACAAGATTTTTGAAAGACACACAAAATGTGTCTTAGACATCGTCACCTCAAGACCAATGTGTGTGCCAAATATCATGAGAATCGGATGACAACAGAGGAAGTAGTTCTAACTGCAAGATTTTTACCTTATTTTTGTCATAATACACTGTTACCATGGCAACACAATTTCCAACACATGCAAAAAATGTGTATGGCACATCTTTACCCCAAGACCAAAATATGTACATACACACCAACATTCAACCCCCTCCACCACCACCCTTCGGCTTGTTTAGCATCTGCATTCAAATATTTAGTGCATTGAGATGTGAGGACAAACAGAATATTTGTTCAAAAAGGGTCTGAATTCAAGAACTAAACCAATGCAAAATAATGCACTGCTATTGAGTTTTGCACCAGCGCTAGTCTATATATCAGACCAATCTAAACTCATAAATTCTGACATTTTCACCAATTTTTTCACTGTTCCTGCAGCCAGATTTTTTGGAGCATACCCCATTTTTAGTTCTCATACATAAACAAAGGTCTGGAGAAAAAATCATGCTTTTGTCCACCGTGTCCACATAATTCCGCTAACAGACCAGACTAATAAGAACAGTTTGTAATGCACATTTTGATAGTCACACAAACAACTTATTTCTTGATTGTAAAATATTGAAAATCTGTGACTTGGCTTTTATGTATGCTTATATATTTATGTACAATGACCATTCAAATCTCTTGCCAAATTTTTAAAATAATATTTTCAGCACAAATGCCTCTTACCATTCATACTTTACTCGTCATTCAGCAGATCTTCACCAATGTCTTCCAAAAACCCAAAATTCTCTACGTTTTAGAGGAATCAAGCTGTGGAATGATTTGAACAATGATATTAGACAAAGTAAAACTCTAAATAAGTTTTAAAAACTTCTGAAAGATGAACTTTTCTCTCAGTATGAAAATACTGCCAATAGAACACTATAGGTCACTATGATTTATAATCATTACTTCTTGTTTGTTCGTTTGTTTTAATATTCCCCGTATATTAGCCAATTGTTTTTTACATTGTATTTTACGTTATTTGTTGTTTACTCAATATGTATGTCTTATATTGATTTGTATTTAATTATATCATGGCGGTGCCCCACCCACAAGTTAAAAAATCTTCCAGGCGCTCCCAATCCCATTAAAAAAAATCTAATTTGTATATGCCTGTATTTGTATGACTGATTGAATGATTGAAATTAATTTTGAATTGAATTTAAAAATTGAATTGAATAATATTTGATTTCACTTGAGGATGAAATAAACTCTAACAATTCACGAGATTTGGCAGGGAGGTGAATTCAGCCACGAGAGTGTTAGGATAAATCATGCTTATAGCATAGTAGGGCTCTGTGGGATGGCTGTGAAGATATTGTACAAACGTGGACATTAAAGTTATTGTCCTTTAACATACTTCGATTAACATTCCATCCACAAAGACTTATGATAAATCATGGATATTTTTGTTGTTTCATATTTAGTAGCATCTATATGTTCAACACATTTTAAGCAATACAATCTTTACTTCAATTGTACCTTGTAAATTCTAAGTTTTCTTGAATGACGATTTCATCACGTTTGGACTTTGGAACATACCTTGAACATAACTTGAAGCGCCACATCTTCACTTAGATAGATATTAGTGTGGCAGGTTTTTTTTTTTTTTTTTTTTTTTTTTTGGGGGGGGGGCTTTGTAGCCCATTAATAACCCAATTTTGATAGTCTTTGTTTAAAAATGAGGAGTGTGGACCATTTGATATCTTCTTCCGCGAGTTTATTCCAGCTGTCAATAACTCTTTTACTAATAAAAGAAATGATTCCTGTCCAGTCTGGAATGAGTTTTACTGAACTTTTTGGAATGGCCTCTGGTGCTCTGATACGTTGCTTTCTGGAACATGAAGTCTGGGTTGATGTTATCGATCTGTGACATTATACGATAGGCTTCAATAAGATCACCCCTCTTCCGCCTGCGTTCCAGTGTTGTGAGGTTATGTCTTTTCAGTCTAGATTCATAAGGTAGATCTTTTAGGTTGGGTATAAGTTGGATAGCCCTATATAGCCTGCAACTTTTCAAGAACTTGAATGTCTTGAGATAGATATGGGCACCAAGCTTGCATACAGTAGTCCAAATGTGGCCTGACAAGAGATTTGTAGAGTTTTAGAATTACATCGCTGCTTCTGTAAGTGAAGTTCCTCCTAATCATTCCTAAAACTCTATTAGCTTTCTTGGCAGCCGTAGCACATTGGGTTGAGACTTTGAGGGAATGAACTGCTATCACAAAATATTCCGCTTTGAACTTTTCTTTCTCACAGCGACTGGACAACAAAACAAGATAAGCATTAAAGTTTATAGCAGACACGGTAGAGTGTCGTTTATGCATGTTAAGCACAATCACCGAATGATCTGGAAGGTACTTAAACCTAAGGATGAGTCATGACGTCACTGGAATTATATAGTACGGTAGAGAAGTAAATCTAAATGTATTTCTACCTTTGGGGGGGGGGGGGTTTAACCAAGGCATCTTTTCGATCTGATACGTTCTATTAACATTCTGTTCGTGAAAATAATCAAATTCGACGAGCACATTCTCCGAATTTAAAGAGAAAAGAAAATACATACACAGCCTTTCAGACCCAAGTTAAGAGTACCTTGGGGGATTCAGAACGTGTGGTCATTTACATTCTATTATTATAAAATACATGAAGAACGTATGGCTGGAACCCCTGGATATGATGTTCTGATCGTTAATCAGAATACTAACGCTGCATATTTAGCCCATGGGTCTACCATCTCAATGCAAGTTCACCCATGAAAAGCCTTCGGTTATAAATAATTCCACGAGTTCAGGGATCTTTGGTAAAAAAAGTACAGCTTCCATGGACGTCGAATGGCCTACTCGAATCTCTTTCGCCTTCAATGTGAAAAGAGGGAAGGAATGAGTTGTTCGCGAAAGACACGAAGGATAGTGTATTGAGGTAATTGGCCTATACGCTCTCTCCAAGATTCAAGGTCCTGAAATGAGAGACAAATGACATAAGAGGGAGTGGTAACTGGCTACCCAGGGAGGCGATCGGGGGGGGGGGGGGCTGTTCCCTTAGACATTTTTTTTTTGCGGCGGGAGAGAATGCCGGACATGACTGTGAAGATTGAATACTAATTGCATTAGCATCTATTTTTGGTTATGTAGTGTTCACAAAATGAAATATCACTATGGAAATACCGTGTTATACTATTAAGTTATAGAAGATCAATTCCATACTGACATTAATCAACAGCAACAAAAACCATTTTATCGCTTGAAGACAATTAAAAATCTTGTAGATCAATCTCTTCTCTGATTATAAAGGCCTACCTTTACCGATTACGTTGCTCATGCACCCCCATGACACGACATTTGCTCCGGCGACAATTGCTTCGGGCTTATTTTGTCTAAGATGTAGGGTTAGGGTTGCAATAAGGTTTTTGAATTGCGCTTTGTTGTTATTACTATGTTATTTTTGTTTCGTTTTGTTCTTGTAAAGGTCTGTATTTCAGAAATGTTGGCGAAATTTGTCTCTTGTGTACTGTGCTTTTTAGCAGGTAATCAGATTGATTTATCGTACTACACCTCCGTA
Organism: Lytechinus pictus; assembly: GCF_037042905.1. Lineage (NCBI taxonomy): Eukaryota > Metazoa > Echinodermata > Echinoidea > Temnopleuroida > Toxopneustidae > Lytechinus > Lytechinus pictus. The sequence continues at coordinate 3,673,316 of NW_026974140.1, read as the reverse complement.
CTGTATTCTCATTCTCTACAAAGCAATGAAGGCTAAATAAATCTAGATTAATACTCCGTATTCCACTCTAAATTGAACACCATGATTATATTAAATCACTTGGACTGGATCTCTTGAAATGAATTCCCCGGTTATTGTCATCAATCGGAATTATATAATTGTTGCCAATTTTTATGTCAGAGGTTTGATTTTATGGTTTGGTATCAATAAATTAGAAAGAAATCAACCTACTTATGACTTGGCTCTCTCCGCTGTCAGATGTCGGTAGATGAGATGTATTAATCATACAGAAAATATTGAATATCTAATCCTACTGGATTGATACTCTGTATATATCATTTATTTAACCCACAATGTTAAATAGGGCATGGGGATTCAGATCCAGGTCGCCTGGATTTTCTTTCAAATCTTCCTCGTAGTCTAACAAATTATGGGTAATAAGACGCATGATCATTGGTAATAAAACTGTCTATTCAATCAGTTAGCCTAGCTTTTGTGCCGTCGTTGTATTTTTCAGCTATTACGTAACGACACATGAATATCTTATATGCTTATCGAATGGTAATCCATTCCATTTTTTAAATATTATAATGAGGAAATTATCTAACAATCAATCAATCCATCATCAGTTGGTTATTACTCTGCAGGTAAAATAGTTTTCATGATCATGATGAATACATTTTTTGAACAATTTCTTATTATTCAGTGAATCTATAAAAAAAATATGGCAATGTGACCTTAGTTCGCGCGTGTCCAGATCGAGATCGCGATACCAGCTATTAAGGCCTTACATTACACTTACATTACATGTACCAGCGAAAGGCATTGACTGTATACCTGTATACGGATAATTTACCACAATTTTTCTTTGTTGTTCTTTTTTTGTGATTGCATTGAAGCATACTCAAAATAAACAGAATGAACTGAGAATAGAATTAAAATGATAACGAATTAGTATCCAGTGCAGTGTTTAGGCCTTAACTATTTGGTATATTTTTTTGTTTTAACTTTTCAGCGAAAATGAACTCGCTTGGCTTCTGTTCTGTAGAAGCCGCTCGTCTCAAAGGCTACAGCACTAAAGCTGATATGATAGCTAGGCATATCTGGTGATGGAATGGGTTTTAATAAACCCTCAGTGAAAGCATGAGCATGTCTATATACATGACGTGCAGGAAATTAGTACATTTTGTTAGTGACCTTGCCCTCAGAACCTTGAAAATCAAATAAATGCTCCCAGTGCACCAAATTGTAAATTATCTTAACATGCTTTATTTGATATTTAATAAAAATCAATATAATTTACAATGAATGTTATCTTCACTGGCCTGTAATAGCTCTATTATTTTGGCAACCAGTCCAAGAGAAAGAGAGAGAGAGAGCGATAGCGTTGAAATGCCGAACGCTGATAAAGATGCCAATGCGTCTGTTTTGTTTAAAAGCCACCTCCTCTTTTAAAATGCAATCGTACATTTCATAATTATGAAATGCAAGGAATTTTAAATATTTTAACTGATGCTTATGAAGAAAAAAATCTTAGTTAATGAAGATTGTATCTGGAAATTTGTGAAATATTTGTTTTCTCAATGAACTGTCCGCATGTGACGTCACATATATCTCAGAATTTCGGATTTCAGATAGATATCAAGCCTCAGCTTAAAAGTTATGTAACATACCGGACTACTATGCTAGCCCCCCCCCCCCTTTGAAAAAAAATAAATCCTAATCTTAAATTGATATAATTGTCAACACATATAATTTCTATTAATGTGCTAAATCAGGATTTTTAACTACCATGACTATACACAATAGTTTAGAAGTCAGTTGTTGAAACAAAAGAGTAGCTTATTATACTTAAAGTGTCGTTGAACATTCTGTTTTATCTTCAAACTGATGTTGGATTCAACCAAACTATCATGGCTTGAAGAATATAAATCTGAAAAAATCACGCTTATCCATCGAGAATAATGAGCTCAATTTTTTTAATTCAATTCCAGCTTTCGTTTCATCTCCGCATCCCCGCGCCCTTGGTTCTCCTACCCGAAATTGACGTTAATGTGAAATAGGATAGTGGTGGTCGCCTGATGCTTAAATTGATCTGGTGGTTAGAGACCTACTGATAATCCCCTGGTAAGGGAGCTTGGGCCAAATAATTTACCAAGGTCCGTCGAGGTTTGCAAACATTTCTCTTATACATCTCATGTATTCGTCAAGGCTTATTGCAAGATTTCCTCTGTGCCAGAGGCGCATTTTCTTGTTTTAAATGGCATGCATTGCAGTAAGAGACACTTGGAATAGAATTTGCGGTAATTTGATGCAGCACCGTGATTCCTCTAACGCTAGGACACCTGTTAAAGTGGTGACTTCCTTACATTGTTAGGCGGGCACTTAAGTATCATGGTTGTTGCCTCTGCTTTTTTCATGTATTGCTTTCCTGGAAATAAAAAAAAATGTTTTCCTGTTTAAACCAATGACAATAAGCGGGAATGAAATATCTTGTAGGTCTATTTACATTTGGTGAACCATGAGAGAATTAGAGTTATTACTCGTAATTTTTTGTTTTCGTTTGATTTAAGTTTTGTCATTGCTTCATAGAGATTTCAGGATAAGTTGAGGTGGAACAATAATTAAAGTAGTTTCTATCGTGCGACCGGAAACTGTCTCGTGAAGAATGAAAATAAGAGCAATTATAATAACAAACTAATTCCTGATAAATCATTCAAATATTGGACTTCTCTACAGTTGGAGTGTTATGAATAATACAACCTTTTTTCTTCATTATTTCTGTCTGTGTTGATAGTTGATAGGTACATAATGAGCTGTGAATTTAATCTATACAATCAAAGCCAAGTGGCCAGTCACTGCGACACAAAGATTTATACTTGTAGAGCTTGAAGTGGGGTAAGAAAAGGGGGAAACTGCACATACACAGTCTTCGAAATTCGATGATCTAAATTTTTTATTAGAAGCGATCACATGTCTATATTGTAGAGATATTTAGAAATTAATTATTTTCCCCTCAATGATCTTAAAATGTGTCAAAGGCAATATATCGGCCAATACCTTTGAACCTTCCAAAAGTGAGCCAATTAAAGTTTTATTTAATACCGCACAGTATGCAAACAAAGCTAAAACAACGACATGGATTTCTTTCGGAACCTTTCGCAGCCACACTTTCTGAATTCAATTGCATAATACTCCAAAACCTGATATGATACATTTATAAAGTTAATGGCCCGTATTCTGAAGTCGGGTTTAACTTAAACTCAGGTTTAAAGTTTTGGTTTAAGTATGGAGAGCCAATTGTTACATAAATCACTAACAGTAGAGATATCATACTTCAGCTCATTTGGCTCTCAAATCATTCATAATTGTCTAGGAAGTATCAAAAGATAATTTTCTTCATCATCGATGAATCAGGAAAGAGCACAGTAAACATAAGAAACATACAACTAGATAAAAAATTTGACACTTTTGGCTTTTCATACTTAAACCACAACTTTAAACCTGAGTTTAAGTTAAACCCGACTTCAGAATACGGGCCAATATGAATATATACGGTTCGAGAAAATAATAACATTCGACTTAGAACCGGAATGAAATTACATTTGCTTCCGATTGTAATAACTTTTCACAGGAATCCTGGTTCAGTATTTCACTAGAATAATACTCCAGAACCTTGTGGGAATCCGGGTTGCTATCTACGATTGTCATATGTTATCCATAAGCACGTGGCAGAAAAAAAATGTACAGACAAATGTTGACAAGCAAAGAAAAAAAAATCACTACAAAATTGAGGTCATTGGTCATTTCGTTCCAGGAAAAATTTGAGAAGCAAAGTAAAAAACAAAAGAGGTCCTTACTTGCGTATGCATGACATATTCCCCTAAAGAAATATATTTTGGTCTCTCAAGGGGGGGGGGGGGCAGATGTACCCCTGCCTGGATTCGCCAGTGGCACATAGGATACAAGGATATAAGATTCGTTTTAATTGATGCAGGATTTTATTTTACTTAGAATACAAATATGCAATTTAGCAGCACCTGAAAAACACACACTCCGCACAATATCAGCTACATGAGTTCCACTAACATCGAAAGAGATGTTTATTTCTATTTCATCCATTTTCTCTTCAACTGACTTTAGGCAAGGCTTTATCACAACGTTAAATATAAGATCGAATCAGCGGGCACCGTTTTATCCAAGGTGTATACTTTTCTTTCCAACGGTGCAACATTATATTCGCCTAGAATTGGTAGCTTTTGATTAACATTTTGATCTCTAAATGCATGTACTATCAGTATTAATTTATCAGTTAATGTACATCGTGATATTATAGGTGTTTTTATGGATTGTTGTATGTTTCATCTCTTGCGGCCAGTTAACAAAAACATTGTACACCTTATACTGAATCATTCAAATCTACCAGGATCTATGATAGTAGAAATTCTAATTGTTACACTCTCTCAAACACACACTTTCTCTATTTCTCTCTCTCTCTCGATCTCTTCCTCTTTTTTTCTTTTCTTTATTCCCATCTCTTCCGTGCCAATTTCTGGTTCGACAGAATTCATTGTTTTTATGTTATTTGGCCGCATGTATTTTCAATTTTGGTTTATCACGATGGGGATGAATGTCGTAATTTAATACATGCACCCCCAACATGATAAACAACCTTTCTATGTGTTTTGATATTTCTTATGATGTAGAATTTGTGTAAATTGAGTTTTTTTTATTTGATATTGATTGTATTTTTATGTAAATGATTGTAAAGGGTTATGCAATTCGGCTTTTCAGCCGCTATAGATACCCTTGTTGAAATAAACCGTTTTAAATAAATAAATAAATAAAATTGTTATTTGCAACCAACTTCTTTCCTTGAATTATCACTGATATGACGATTTCTAATGACGTTTATAACCCCCCCCAAAAAAAAATAATATAATAAAAAAAAATATAAAAGGATTCGAATTTAATCTTTTAGCAAATCTTCCCAAATGATGTGTTGGGTATCAAAATCTTTTTGGATTTTCTACTTCCTGAAATATGAGAAGAAATAAGATGAGTGACGGTTTTGACTACGCTCTTTGCCAATCTCTATAGGCATCATCGCTATCGGCAAAGTACTCTTCGTGCTTTACTTAGTTTTTTGGGATTCCCCCTAGGACTTCACCGTTTAGAAACCTTATCATAAATTTTAACAAGATATTATATTACTTTCGTCTTTTAACTGCTATTGAGGCTTCCTTTTTAGCTAATTTTTGCCTTTACGTGGAGAGAATAGAGTTTTCTGTTCACCGTTATTGACGTTTCATAATCAACAACACCACTTAACATGCTTAATCATTTCTAGCACTACACGTACACAGTACGTATAGTCTAATTTTATTCACCTACTTTGCTACTCCTCGTTTGATTTTGTTTTCATATAATTTTGATTCTCTTTTGTAGCTTTGAATTTGATTCCTACACTAAAATAAATTTCTATTCCGAAAGATATGTCGTGTAGATATTTCATAAAAATTATAATCATATACATTTCCATAATAGCGAGGAAGAAGTATCGACTAGTTTTGGACCCGAAGCCCACATTTATAATTCGGAACACATCAATCATGTCAATGCTTGTACCTGACTAGCAATGTATCAATATTTTTTATGTTTTGGTGGAAGAAGTAATGTTTTGAGACTACGATTAATTGCACTAGTATACATACGATTTTTCTGATTAAAACCCATTTAAAGCTTAAAGGACCAACAATTAATCTAAATCATACAAAACCATAGTTGCGGATTACTCTTTTTTTCAGCCATTAATTATTCGTAGTATAACATTTTTTCTTGATGAGAATAATTGTTTCACTAAAATCGTAAGATAAATTCCCCAAAACATATTTTGATTTCATATAACCCACATCATTTAGGACATGTGAGTCAGTAATCTACTAATGAATTGAAACAGTGACGCAGCTTAGCAAATTTAAAAAAAGTTAACCATGTAGAGCTCAATTGCAAAAGGGGTTAGATCCATTTTTCATCAAATTTGATTTTTTTTTGTCTCAATGTATAGACTTTTGTAGCTGTATAAGATGACACCAAAGAAAAGTTGAATTTCGTATTAAAAAGTGAACGAAAATGACAAAGAAAAATCACTTTTTTCAAAAGGGGTTAGATCCACAAAGGATATTTTTGGAAAAAAAAAAAAATGAAGACAAGTAGATTTCTTTTATTTCCAATTACATGTTCATACGGCAGGGTAGTACACCATGGCGATTTAGTTTCCTTTAAGAATATAGCAATATGGGAGAATGAAAAACATGATTTTTCTCGGAATGGTCCAAGGTGTATTTAGCCCCTTTGCAATAAAACTCTTCTAGGCCGGGGGTAAGGGTTAACCCCTCCAACAATTCGCCCAATATTTTCGCCGCACGAATTTATTTAACCGCGCCGCTTGCTGGCTTTTTACTTTCAAGTCCTGCGAATCTTTCGAGACCAAATTTGCGACACCCGGGTTTCGAAATTACGCAACATTTTAAAAGCGTACGACAGAGACCCAAAATTGCCCAAAACGTGAGTTCGTGTTCAAAGTAAATGCAATTGTGTATTAAAAAAACACATAAATGTATTATAATTTTTAGTTTTCCTGGTCTAAATAGATTTATTTTATGTTTTGTATGATCTCAAAGGAGTCCCCGACAAAGTTCATTGAACAAACAATGAAAAACAAAATGACGAATGCCAAGAACACCACAAAAAGTTTCTACACCAAAAATCAAGACATTTTGAGCTTTATTCCTGGAGTTAGAGGAAAAAGTAAGATTTTGCATACATTAGCATAAATTAGCATAACCTATTAATAGCGATTTGCATGAAATAAATTGCTGACATACAGTTTTTTAGATTATGCCCCAGACAACCCGCGTGCCAAATTTTGGCGCGAGCTTTAATGAGCAAGGACAGGACCTAGGCAATATTTTAAACTCATTTCAAGAAGAAGATTGTTATTATATTCAAGTAATGAACAATTCAATTTTGGGTCGGGTGTAGGCCTATACGAGATGTGACTCAATGGTAGGATCCCCTCGCGTGATTTTATGCCATTAAGCATACTGAATAATCATTCTCCGTACACATTCTGCTCATTTTAGCGAATGAAATCATTTTTTCTGTATCCATAGCAACTAAATACATTTCGATTTATACCCTGCAGGTATGATCTGAAAAACATTCCAACTAAATGACAGGTATTGCGATTATGTGGGTAAATACAACAGAACGGAGAAGGTTGGAGATGCATTATATATTTGAAAGGAACGAAAATTGCATATTTTTTTTGAAATTTGTATCTCGTATTAAAAACAGATATCAAATCAACTTCGACACAGATGGAGACCATCCTACCTATTGTGGTTCTAAAGAATTGTTGGATTTATGATCAATTATATTTTTAAACCCCAAAATGCATGTATGACATCACAGACTTTAGGCCGTCAATTTAATTGAAGGGAAGAGAAATTAAATCGCGATGATGTATGCTATAACATTAATAAGAACAATAATATACGGTATACTTACCCAGGGTAGCCTCTTCAGTATTTAGGTATAGTTTTTGTCATTCCTCAGAAATTAAAAAATGTCCATGATATTTTTGGGGAGGGTTAAGGGTTACAACTTAAACCAAGGTCATGACAATGCGTGTGTGTCTATATTTTGTTAAGTTTAGTCTTCCATTTTTTCTTTAAAAAAATAATCATAGGCCTAAGAGATTATAAAAGACTTAAACTTTTCTTCAATAAAATGCTAAATAAATATTTATTGAAATATTTCATCATGATCCAAAATTAAAACGAATGAATGCCTCACATTCATCTCTGACAGATGCAGGCTTGAATTTCATCGCCAGGTTTCTTTCATTATAACCAAAATTGCGAAGTGTAAAATTATATGTAATGACAATGTTTTAATGCCGATCTTTACATTATAGGTGAGCAGTGATGATTTTTTTGTATTAAGATGACATGATATTGACTTACATGGCTTTGTTGATTTATTAAAAAAAAATATTCGAAGCATGTTCTCTGTATTTGTCAGTATAGTACTTTAAAAAAAGATCGCATTATTGTAAGAAACGTTATTCTTTTCGTGGAAAGTGACAAGTGAATTGAAAGACAACTGCCATAAGTAAAATGTGGCCCTTATTTTAATTGAAGGATCGTATTTATGATAGTCATCTTTATTTTCAAATTTTCATTTTTTCACGAAGTTGAATAAAATGATACGATATTTTAGGAAAGGTGAAATAAAAAATTTCTTGAGCTTTGACATTACTCTCTATTCTAATCTGGAAGGACAGTTCATTAAAAGGTACCCCCTATTACATCCCTTCAGAACCCTCACATTAAAATGTCCTCGCCACATCCCCAACTACTAATCAAAACAATTAAAACTCAAAACTAGCACTAGCACTAAGGTAGAAAAATAGAAATAAGAATCGCCCGCACACTAACAAGTGGCACAATGACCGGTATTAGTCAGGTTAATGTCGATAGTACCCCGATACATTGCCTATATCTCTTTCCATGGCCCCGCCTTAAACGTAGAGCAGCGAAATACGAAACAATATCGATAGCTCCTTAATCGAATAAGAATGAAACAAACAAACAATTAGAGATATAAAGTGACGCTTCGGCGATCTTACCCGAAAAGGTATACAAGTCAGAGCTAAAGTAAAAAAGGTAAGGATAAATTACTTCCAAAAAATAATGATTCAATAAACCTTACAAACATCAGTTTGTTTGAAGACAGAGCTTTATAGTTCAAAAACAAAATGTGAAATTGTACATTTCTTGGAAATGACTCAAAATGTCATCAAGCGATTGGATGTGATTAATTTTGTGGGGGATTAGGTGTAACGATCCACTGTGCATTTAAAAAATAAAACATTTCCTGTTTATTAATAATTATGATAATTATCATTTTAAAATTGTTATCAACATAGTCCTTTCTCTGCTTTATATGGAAGTTCATTTTGTTAATCAAACATATGTAATACTTAAAATTTTCAAGTACATGGCAAAGACATTTTGAGATAAGGGTAAAATAATCATAATTCGAAACATGACCTTATAATATTTAATTTTGTTAGATTAATTTGTTGCTATGAGAACATACCCCCCTCTCCTTGTAGCATTAACCTGTATCAAGGGAAATTAAAGGAAATGAGCTGGTGCGACATCATGACAAATGAGAAAAGAGGGAAAATCAAGCGAAATTGGTATCATGTGTTTTTAGATATCACATATACAAAAAACCCAAATGAATCTTACCATGGTCCTCTGTTGCACTCAACTACACGATCACTTAATATATATTTCGCCATTATCACTCAGGAAATAAAAACATCGAAAGAGTTGCATTAATTGTCCCAGAATGTTGGGGGAAAAACATGTTGGGCGTTATTTTGAGGCGTTAAATTGAGCCAGGTCATGTTAATATCAAACAACAAATGGTTGAGGGGCGAGATGCTTAAATTTGCAACACTGAGAATCGCCGACTTAATACCTAGTCGTGCAATGATGCATACATGTCAGCAACGTGTTGACCGAACTATCACAGAAGCTTACCGACATAATTACAAAACTCACAAGATTTTACACCAATATGACAAGGGGAAGCGACTCTATCATGAACAGCGATGACTGGAAGTCATTTCCCTGGACCTGATTGTCTGTGCCTTGAGGGTTTTCTTGGCCGACATTTCCAGCCGATGTGATCAAGCAACATAAAAGAGAATTGGAACTCAGAGCAATAAGGGTGAGAAGTCCGATTGAAATTTGATGACGTAACTGATAGCCAACCCGTAAAAAAGGAAATAGGAAGCGGCTTGTACTTTAAATTTTAAAGCTCTATATTGCTCGCATTTTCTAACCTTAATGTATTTCCTGATGTTAGAAACTTGTTTAAGGAGTGTGATGTTCATTCTTCAGCTCATTTTCTTTTACCGTTTTCTTCACCCCTCCCTTGTTTACTCTCCTTCATCATTTACCTCTTCCCATTGTAATTATCACTCTGGATTCCTTGAAGTATTTGGGAAATGTTCAGTTGCTTACACAGCAAAATAATTTTTCTCTCACAAGTTGACATTTCAGATTGAAGAGTTAGAGACACGATGTGAGTATAAAGTTGGTTTGGAATTCTTCTTTTTCATTTGGTTTTCATGATTTAAAAAGATCAAACTCAACTCAGGCGTATTACCAATTATGCAGCAGCCGAAAGGTGTCAATAAGGTGTTGCTTTAAACCTCACTAACCATTTCCTAAACCAACGGTATATCCTGATAAAGGGGCTGTTGTATCATGATTCTGTTTAATGCCCTATCATCATCGGTGTCTCTTTCAGTCACCCTGGAGATAGATCAGGATAGGACCGATTAATGTCCAAATGTGTGCGCTGTTCTTTCTTAATTGATCGTATACATAACCAATTGCCCTTTGTTCACCAAAAGCAATGTGTTAATATGATGAGGGGAACGAAATCACTGCAGGTCACTGAGTGCTCACCTTTAAAAACCATCTCGTATTCATTTGACTTCGACAGCAATTACATTACAAAACAAAGATCGAAATGAACTAAGACGGGTATAGACTGTTGGTGATCGGGTAAAGGAATCAATCGTCCAGTCTGCCTTTGGTATTCTTTCAGTCGTGTTAAACCGGTCTAGAAAGATTATGGTTCATTACACCATCTTCACATAAAAAACTACGCCACGATCCACAGAGATGTCACCACTGACTGTTTGATCACAAGTGAATTATCGATTGAGAGTAGTATTAATTAATCAATTCAAATCGGTACAAATTCTCAATATATAAAAAGCGAATAATAACCATGATAATCAAATAGTGAGGATTGCAAAATAAGATATTGAACTACTCGGCATTAGCTACACACATGGTACTGAAAGACTTCACTTGAATTCCAAACTAATTGAGTCGATCTTAGACTGGCATGGACACACACCAACCAAACGGAATCTTCAAGGAATACACACATATTCTACCAACTCCATAAAAACTCAACGATACTCGAAATTGACGAGAATGAAGAGGGGGGCTGTGTCGATGTCTGAACGACCCATAATCAAATACAAACTTTATCTTTTGCTCTGTTTTTTTTCTCAGGTTCTTCGAGACGCGTACATGTATCAAATAGGGAACACAAATAATTCTGAAGGAGTGTTTTGTTCGACTTTGCTTAGAAACAATTGATTAAAATGTTGCTTGCAAAGTTCTTGAAATTGCTGCCTATATAGCATGTATAGTGGGATATTGTCCTTTGTTCTAGGGTACAATGTCCTATTGGGTGGTTAATATGACTGGGTATTGTCCTTCGTCAGAGGTGATAATAGAGAGGGTTTTTGTTTTCATTTACTAGGAGCCGCTCTCTACAACGCACTAATTCCTTTCAAATGCAAGTCATATCATAATGGAAAGCTGATGGGATTTTGTCGAAAGTTGGTGGACCGGGACAGCAGCGTAGTCTCTTGACTCTGGACAACAAAAATATCAGATTGTTAGTCTGGTGCCAATCTTCTGATGACCTGCTGTCCAGACCCACCAATTGTCGACAATAGCCTATCGGCTATCCATTTTGATTGACTTGCATTTTCAAAGGAATTGGTGCGTTTTAGAGAGCGGCTCCGTAGTAAATGCGAAAACTCTCTAATGGTTCTAGAGAGTGGTTAACCTTATGGTGAATTGTCCCAAGTCCTAAGGGATAATGGTTCTAGAGGTTGGTTATGGTGTGTTGTCCTATTAAAGTCATAGGGGATAAAGTTCCTAACGGGTGGTAATGCCTAAGTCACAATTGCCCGCTGGTGGCAGGACACCGGGGGTAGCAGGACACCGGGTGTAGCGACGGGGTGAGCGATCTTTTTCAAGCACCCGTCCCCAACGGCTAAATAATCCTTAATACATCACAGTCACAAAGCCGTACATACACCTGATTTTTTTTTTGCCGGGGAGGGAGCGATTAATGGCCGGACATCGACCGGACATCTGATACTAATCCACGATTAATCCTACGGTGATCATGCGATTGCCGGACATTGAACCGCACATCGTACTGTCATTGGTGGAGTACCATACGGACATCGTACGATGCCTGGGCGAAAACAAACCGGTGTACTTTACCTTTTGGGATCTTCTTGTGCTGTGAAGTGAAAAAAACGCGCTGAGAACTGTGCGTGAGAAATGACGCGAATTATAAAGGGCACCCGACGCACCTGTGTTCATCGACCGATGTCAATCACATTGGCCATGCATCGATCATACAATATATCTATGAATAACGGTCGGACGACGGTCGGTTAGTGACTTAAGCCCCTTTCACAATTGACGTACGACCATTTGCGATCTTTTGGTCGTGCGACAGGCTGCAACAGGCATCAATCGCTAGTCATCTCATAAGATCGCACAGAGGCTTTCACAGTTGCAACAGCTGTCGTACAACAAAAACAACCAGTAAACCCCGTTGCACGAGTAAGTCGCATATGCTCTTATTGTGCTCGTGCAATCACATGCGAGTGTTGCACGAGGGATTGCGAGTGGAACGGCCGCATACATGCGAATGAAACGGTAGTGCAATGTTGTAAGCCGTTGCGATCGGTCTTGCAACAGTCTTATGGCCCATATTATTATCGCAACCAGTCGCAAGACAGGTCTCTGTACATGTAGGTCGCTTGCACATGTGCAAGTGTTGTACGACCTCCAGTCGACTAAATGCGACTAAACTTGGTTGTGCCACCTCTCGCACCAAGTCGTACAGCGTTGAACAACACTCACACGATGATCGCCCGACCGATGATACGACCCCGGGTACGGCCTGATGCGAGTGAATCGATCGTATTTGATCGCGTTCGGATTTTGAACATGTTCAAAGTTCAGATTTGACCAGTCACGACCACCTCGAGTTCGTGCGACCGTCTACAACGACTGCGAGTGCTCGCAAGACACCAAGAGATCGATCGTGCAACAACAAGAAAAAACTGTTGCAGGTGGTCGTAAACAGGTCGTACGTCAATTGTGAAAGGGGCTTAATGTCCAGACAGACATTGGTCGATAATCGGCCGATGTCTGTCCCATGTCTGATTTCAAGGACGTGACCTCCGATGATAAGGACACCGGTTGATTCACGGTCGGACATGGGACGATACTTGAACGATGTGTCAATGATAGGTGGCCTATTATAAAGATCGGTGAAGACATCGGTCAATATTAACTCCCAGTTATCTTTGTCCGATCACCCCTCCAGTGCTACCTGAGAGCCCTGGTCATCGCACGATGAACGCGGGTGTCCGGCCAGCAACCAGTCCAAAATGACCCCCCCCCCCAACATCGCAAGTACATCGTAAACCTAATCGTACTGGAATGAGGTATATGTATTACCTTTGTGGGGGTATTGTCCTCCGTCCAAGGCGATAGTGGATCTAGAGGGTGGCTATCCTAGTGGAATATCGCCGTAAGTCCTATAGGATAATGGTTCTAGAGGATGATAAGGGCCAATGGTCCAAATGGATTGTTATTATGATGGGGTATTGTCCTTCATCGTCATAAGGGTTGATTATCCTGTCCTCCGTCCTGGCTTACCATCTCCCAGACAGAAATCAACTACATTCTTACAAATACCAAAAAAATATAAAATAAAACATAATCCAAATTTGTATTCCGTTCTCCTACACTTTAAGGGGCAAGCCAAGTAAACTCATAATTCACAGGATACCATCTCCCAGACAGAAATCAACTACATTCTTACAAATACCAAAAAAAATAAAAATAAAAAATAATCCAAATGGCATTCCGTTCTCCTACACTTTAAGGGGCAAGCCAAGTAGGCTCATAATTCACAGGATACCATCTCCCAGACAGAAATCAACTACATTTTTACCAATACCAAAATATTAAAAAATCTTAATCTGAATGGGCATTCCGTTCTCCTACAATTTAAGGGGCAAGCCAAGTAGGCTCATAATTCATAGGACACCATCTCCCAGACATAAATTAACTACATTCTTACAAATACCAACAATTAAAAACAAAACTACATAATCTAATGGGCGTTCCGTTCTCCTACACTTTAAGGGTCAAGCCCAGTAGGCTCATGATTCACAGGACACCATCGCCCAGACAGAAGTTAACTACATTCTTACAAATACCAAAAAAAAAACATCTTCTGACTCGGCATTCCGTTCTTCTAAACTTTAAGGGGCAAGCCCGGTAGGCTCATAATTCACAGGACACCATCTCCCAGGAAGTAATTAACTACATTCTTACAAATACCAACAAATAAAAAAAAACACTACATAATAGACGCATAACACCTACAAGTCGCTATGCGTTAGGAAAGCACGAAATGTGGTTAGAGATTTAAAAAATAAACATCAAATATACATTAAATAAATAAAATAAAATATATTAAAACATAGATTGAACCTGAGTGAACATTCTGAAAGAGTTTGGATTTCAATTGTACTTTGAATTGCTCAAGCTGGGTAATAATTCGTAAAGTCGGTGGTAGCATAGATCCATGGTGGTATAGAGAATTACATCGTGCTGGTGCAACTATGTGGAAAGCCCGATCTCCATATGATTTGGTATTGACAGTAATTTCACAGAAAATTTTGTGAACCAGAACGGAGATTACGGTTTAGTTCATGAATTCGGACAAGTTCTTGAAGATAAGCATGATTAAAACATATAGAAACGCTAAATATCAGCAAATGATGCACAAGGAGTGATTTAGTTTCCTCAGTACTCTGAATGTATGATTTCTTTCAAAGGTCGATGAGTCATGATTAGAATTGAACGAAAATAGCAGTGTTATAATTCAACTTCCGGTTGATTACCATTTTGAGCGATGGATCAAGATTCAATAAGTAAATTATATTATTCAATAATCATTGTTCCAAATGAATGGTCTTCGCAGATATTTTGATCATGGGGGAAACCTTATTATACAGGAATTCAAAATAAATATTTGCAAGAGTAATATTACCATGATTACGTTGAATAAAATGAAGAACAGTTAGAAAGCCATGAAAATGGATAGTGGTTCGAAATGAGCTCCTCTCTGATATTATCGTAATATACTGAATATCTCATTTTGAGGGTGTTTTTATTAGCATTTCTAGCTTGAAATTGCAGAATCTGGTACAAGTTTTTGGCGTGACTTTGTAAAAATGTGCAATTAAAATAAAGTAATCCGGTCTTGTTTTCTCTGGGAAATGGCATTAAAAGAATGGCGCTCACTAGATCCCTTTATTCGTCATCGTCAGATGACATGGACCCTGATTGATTTCTTCTGTTCTTTGATCATTTTGATATTCATCTATTTATTATTTGAATATAAGATAAAGTTTGATAGTTGTCCCATTTTAATATTATATGAATGAGTAGATGTGAATGATAAAAGTGTTGGTTGTAGTGGTGGGGGAGGGGGTGATTCCTTTGTCCCATGAATACCCATACCTCAATGCAATAGTAATGATGTAACATGGCTGATGACAATGTGGTTAATGACGATAAAAAAAATCATCTGCGTCATTCATTGAGAAACTTAGCAACATCAATGTAAAGAATATTCGTAAAATGATATTGAGAATTATTTAGCGAGGCGCTTGAAGTGGCAGAGCAACGACCGGCGTCTGATTTGTTTACTCTCCTCAAACCTTTAATGAAACTCAAACTAGAATTATGTAAGATATAGTCCTGCAGCTATTTTTCTACATTTTTGGGGAAATAGTCATTTTGATTTGGTCTAGTTATTTGCATGGGAGGCGGAAAAAACAATGTTTTACATCATATCGCGTTGAAAAATCAAATTTTTCCAGTTAAATCATGACAACCGCACGGCAATTTAGAATAACCTTCAAGTACATGATGTAGGCCTACAACAGTGAACTCCCACACAAATCTTTCAAACATTCTCATTTTCTATTTTCCTTCTAAGATTCTAATTAATGCGCTATTTTCTGTCTAAATAATCGTCATGTTTTGATGCCATTTTAGGTATCTTATTACCTCATTAATCGATAAAACCGTATGTGTATCGTGTTGGGAATATGCCGGTATATATGCGCATGAGCAGATGAAGGTCACTGGCCATAAAACGGGAATAGTGCTTCTTGAATAACTGAGATGATCGTGGTTATTCATCTGTTATTTTAAAATATGCATGTTATCCCATTCAAGAATAACAACGCGTTCAGTCATTACTTGACTTAATCGACGTTTTATACCGGAAATACAGCACAGACTATTATGACGTTCTGGCTGTATTTTCACTAGTGGACGAGCTAATCGAAAACTCCCCATCATGGGATGGGAGGGTGTTTTTACTTCTGTTACTCATTCAGTTCAATTATTGCGTCGCTATAAATTCTTTTTTTTGGTCATATTTGTATTTTTTTTTCTACAGACTAAGTATCTACTTTGTTCTAGATGATTTGAATGTTATATTCTCTTTTTTTTTGTACTATTTTTTTTTGTATTATGAATAATTATTTATTTGACTTTGTGAACAGTGTTACTTGTATGATTTTGAACTGAATGATTTTAATAAATAATATTACAAAAAAAAAGAGATACGATCAACTTCAAACGACTAGAATAGAAGCTACAACTGGTCTCTCATTTAATTTAGCTTATTTAACTTCGGTGTGGTAATGCATGATCATGTGTATCAGGACTTTTACTACACATTTAGTTTCAATGTTAAGTATGGTCTTAACTTAATTTATTGAAATATAAATTATTATACTCAAACTCCGTTATAAACATCGGGAAAGGCTTATACGCTTACACATTAGCCCTCCGTACGTCAGTTACAAGCAAATTTACAAACAGGTTTATCCACCATGTCTTCCAGTCATTAGATTATGTGGTATTGCACTATTCATTTCACTATTCAATTTATTATTGCAATCAGAAAATTCGTTCACAAATAGGGCCATTAGTTCACGGGAAGAGTAACCACCTGATTCTTCGTGCATTACAGCACAAAACATGAACATCGTACTCTTGGTCTTTAAGACGCCAGTTTTATCAAAGATTTAGCAGTATATTGTGTGTTTATCTGTTTATGTATTCTAGCCTGAGACTGTTCGTGCAGGAAACTTGTAATATTCTACGTAAATGGGTTAAAAAAGGACCTTCACAATGGATCGAATGTATTCAGCTACGCCTTATGTCATCCATTTAAGATCTAAAATTTACATTATGCATGGCAGGTAAGTCGTTTACATCATGGCTAGTGGCAGACGTTCTAGATCCTGTCGTGACAATGAAAGAGATAACAGTCCAAATTGAATTTAATTGAAAAGGGGGAATGGAAACACAAAATAAGGCTTAACATGAATTTACATGACAAGGAAGGCACAATATAAACAGACCGAATCGAAGAGCTGTAGATATAAGGGTAAGGAATTACAACCTTAAGTCATATAGTAGGGCACAGTTGACCCGAATTTAAATGGAGCAACAAAAGAAATAGAGAGATGTCCCCCTTTTCCTCGATCCCTATTCCAATGCGCTTTTACAAATCCCGAGGGTGTTTGCTCGCATTTGTCTTTAACATTGTAATGTCGCTGTTTGACGTGATTGAGCTGAACTTTGCAGCTAGGAAAATATGCTTTGTCATTTAATTGTAAAACGATTCTTCTTCTACGTTAGTTCTCCTTCCCCCATTCCAAGTTTATATTATTTTGAATTTAATAAACAGAATACGTAATATGAGATGCCAGGAGTTGTTATACTCTGTTGTTCGTTTAACGTTTTAGCATTTTCAGTGTGTCTGTCATGGGAAAATTGCCCAAAGTGCCGAAAATTTCATTCCAGAAAAAAATGGGTGTCATTGCCTGTCTAGTGACTAAACGTGCTCCATTATCATGACCATGACAATAATGTATATTGATTGGTGTGGTGTAAAGACAGGAAGCATTAATATTCATTGTAATAACAATGCGATGATTTAGATTCTGAATGTAAAGAGATGAAATAAACTAAACTAGAATTAAAGCAAATGAATGAATGGCTAAAGAGAGGAAGCAACACCAAAGAAAACAAGGCGGATAGACAGAAAACATGTAGTTATAGTGAGTAGGAAGACGGAAAGAAGTAAATGAAGGACGGAGGAACAGGGGCAGAAAAGAGAAACAACAAGAGAAGAAAAAATAGAAGGGGTAAGAGCGACTATCCAAAATAAGCGGTTATGTTAGTTGCAGATATTGTTGCCGTTGTGCCCTGTATTCATATCTTATGATGATATCATACATCAAATGATGAACAATTGCAACCGTCGGCTGCCGTTCTAAACATAATACTTACTCTGAGTCTCCATTCCGTCCTTACCCGTCATCTACACTATACCGTATCATGCTATTTTCTACTGTCAAAGCAAATGGCACATGATCTTATCGGGGTTTCTAGGTTCCTAAATGGAGTTCGGTCATATAAAGTGATTGATGTGTTTTTCCGAACTCATTGCGTGATTTTAGTAGTTAAAGGAATTCGAGCTTTTTGCATGCTCTTAGCATCCAGGTGATGTATAGGCCCTCTTTGAATACGTGTTCGCCGTCAGTGATTGCCGCGGTGTTTGATACATGCTGTTTTCTTCTTCAACGGCAGCCGATTCATCATAACTGCTTGTATTGTTCTTGTCTTACTTGTGTTACAACATATGTGATTTGAATCGAGGCATGTTTTTTTGTGTGTGTGTGGTTGACGTTTGTCATACAAATTAATAATGGTATTTCGTATTGACAAAGATGGGAGGGTAAGCAAACGCACATCATGTTCATTTTAGTATTCTTATTTTACATCTGATAATGTGAATGCAAGTACGTACATGGAATGTCATAAGTATTTAATCTATGAGCTATCTCCGATAAATCCCAATAAAAAGAAAGTTGAATTAAAACACTGTGGTAACGTGTTATTGGGATCTTGATGCGCTACCAATCAAGTAGGTTTAGATTTAGTCCTAATAGTGATATACGTGATATCTGATATGAGTTTACGAGCATTACACGTAATGTGATTGCTAAGCATATTCTTCTCGCCTCATCTGGTATCCCTTGTCCGAGATTTGCCAAATCAAAGGAAGGAATGTCTGTGATCCGATTGTACAGAGCACTGTAGCTATATATGCTTGGAGATTTCTGTTATTGTTGTCCAGAGTCTGGTGTCAAGTCCGAATCTATTTACCATGAAATGTAACCAAATTTACATAGGCCCTCTAGGATTATATGAAGAATAACAAACTCCCCTAGATCACATAGAATGCTCCTTGTTTCAGAATAGGTAAGTTGTAGTTGAGAGACGACAGAGAAAACAATTCCATGGTTGGCAAAACTTGACACACACCCTATAACGCAATTGCTATCTTCGAACTAAGTACATATCCCATCAAGGTGCACAAAGTTCAGTGTCATTTGGAAAATCGAGCATCAGTATGGTCATCAAGGCAAGTGAATCACAGGACTGCATTGACCGTCATTTAAATGTGGTCAACACCTGAGCTTGTAAGCTATATCAGTGGAAAGTCTTATCGCAGTACTGAAAGGCATTGGGTTTCTTAATGGTCAGCACAGAACTCATATCGAAGAGAAGAGAACTGTGAATATTGCTAGAGGACCGCTAAGATGTAGCAATTAAAGTCGGAACCAAATGAAAGACCTTGGAATTCAAGGCTTACGAAGACAGATGGGTTACAATGGACAGGATAATTGATGATCAACGGCATTTGTAAAGTGTCTTTTGCAGCATACGCCGTATTTACCATTGGAATTTAAACAATGTTAATCGTGTAGTTTTTGTTTAATCCAGACTGAGCAACAGTGTCAAACTCATAATGAATTTTCGTCATGTGTTCTACAAATATATGAAAAAAAATCAGCTTTTTATTCATTTTTCCTTTTTAAAACTTTTTAAAACCCTTTCCAGGAAGAACAAGTGAGTGTATCATGCAAACCTACAGTTTCGGGCCTCTACCAACAAGACAGCTTTGCACAATGTCCGCGTTGGACAAAGAAGTTCAAAACTTTATGGTTAATTTGACTGGCTAAATAAACGACTACTTGACTTCCATACACACATACACTTTAATGAACAAAAAATGCAGTTGGCACCTTAACGTTTTTCGCTTGGAAAGAAAAAAAACATTGACCATGTTAACTGTATCATTCTCTAAATAAACCCTCAAGTATCATTGAAGACTTCATTCAACGTAACAATACCTTGTCCAATACGTTTGGTATGAAAAACATAGACAATCATCAAGAATTTCGTCAGTATTGCCCACTATCTGTATGATCTTGAGGGTTCGACGCTCTCTTAATGAGTCCCAATGTATATAAATTATTGTCCCGAGTGTATAATGTCATACTGTCTTTGCTGTCAGGGACAGAATATCAGGATATTACGATAAATTGTTGTTTAGATATATAAAGATGGTGGAATTTGTCACAAAATACATGTCACTAAGTGAAATTTATTGTGTATCTTATTGGATGATGCATGCCACTGTGTTGAACATATTCACATCTATAGTCTCTTCAGTTTGAACACTATCGGCTTCCAGCAAATGGGACTATGAGAGGTTTATAGCCACTAAGCCAATAAGTAAGACTAGAAATAAGAAATCAAAGCTTTAATAATAATAATAACGATACATGAAATTTGTATAGCGCACTTTCCATCTTGATTAGATGCTCAAGGCGCTTCAGAGCAGAACAACAACAAAACTATTTACATACAATACATGTCTGAAGTACTGAACAATAAGTTAATGTATATCAAAAAGCACTCTTAAACACAGTAAAACGTGTCTATAGTGACCATCTAAGGGGAACACAAGACGGGGCCTTTATGAACAGGTGGCTGCTATAGACAGGTTCTTATACACACAAGCTTCCTCCATGGAAATCTGTTTTAGTGGTCACTATAGACAGGTGGCCACTAACACATGTTTGACTATTCATTTGGCACAACGACATTCATTCATTCGACATTATTTCAATGTAATTTAATAAAACATGTTTTATATTTCGTAGATGAATTATGTAAACATCCGCAATTAATGTTATATCTAACCTTAGTGAAACCCATGTTCCTACTTGTATTAATTTGATGTGATGATGCTTGTTACATATATCACCAAATCATGAGATGGCATTGCAGAAGAGGGGGGATTCTAGTTAATTCATTTCTAGTTAATATGTTATTTCATTCAACAGATCTGAACCCAGACGACATAAATCCTGCGTTGATATGGTTTTAATCTTATGCGTTATGATGGTAAGACATACCTTTCCAGATCTGGACACGATGCTTTTACGGACTGAAATTTTAGAGCAGCGGAGATCCAAATATCAATATTCGAAAACGATTGCCCACGTGCAATATGGACGGCCCGTTAGATACACGTGTTACCTTTTGAAATAAACGTACCATATAGGGATGATGCATTTTCTTATTGATACCATTCAAAGAGTTTCATTAAACAGCCAGGCAGACCATCCCTACGTCATTCGATACCTTCGCGAGGGCGTAGATAGGATTGTTCTCGGAGGAGCATCGCTTGTCGTAAATAAACGGTGTAAAATTCGCGTCTTCACACTCGCTGCCGTTAACACAAACATGACAAGAATATGAGAGGAGAAAGACCTACGAACTAAATGCCAATTAAGTAATGACTTTGTGATTAGTTGTGGTGCGTTCATGAACAAACTTGGGGTCAATGCGAACCTTGCGTACCCCTTGTCTACGCCTCTGAATGTATGCATCCCACTCAGCTCTGGCTTCCTGGAGCGGGGATAGTTGCAATCGATTGGACCTTTTTGTTCACGTCTGAAGGTCAACTAGTAGATTGAGTGGAATGATTTAAAGAAGAGACACCTCTCATTTAACAAATGATGCCCCATACATTATCTTTTGTTTCTTTGGATTCTTCATGTCAACCCTATGTTTCATTTACGTGGCCATCAATTTAAAATGCCTTTTTATATTATGGGTGCTTTGCATTTAGATGGTGTGATATAATTCTCCTGGTGTCAGTCGGTGGGAAAGAGGTAAAGGAGATGGCGTACCTTCTTCCCGCAGTCATTGGGAATGTGACGAAAATAATCATTTCGATGTCGGGGATGCAGCTGCCTAACAATACTCTTCCCCTTTATGCTTATTGGCTAGTATGTACTATTGACAGAAGTGTTGGCATAATACGGTCTTGTAAGACATTGTTGCATTAATTTAAATCTCTCCCCTTTTCTCCCCATCTCTCTACTCCTCTCCCTATCCCCTCTATCAGCCTTTCTACTCCTTCAATCTGAAGTTTTGATATCTATACCGGATATCCATTATCGATTTATCTAACGTGGTGTCTGCAGCCGCTTTCTATCTCTTTAATTTTCATCCATCACAGCTTTGGATGCAATCAAATAGTTCTTACTTTGTGAACACTGACTGGAATCTATAAGGTTTATGGAAGATGCCATGATGTACTTAAGCGAAATATTCCTGTGAGGAATAATTTAATTGAAGCTCGACTCCTGAAATAACTTTAGCATTACTTAGAAGTAAAATTTACTGAAGGAAATCTTGTAATTGCATTGTGTCTCTGTATTTGATGAGGAAAATGTTTTTAGTAGTTTTTAATGTAATTAATGACATTCCTTCTCTCTTACCGAGCAACCGAATATGATATTAATCCAAACCACATGTGTCAAATATAATCATGTCCACTTTTTAATTCATGTAAAATCATGATTGTAGTATCTACGGTAATGCTATCATCTGAACATCGTGACGATGGTACCTGGACAATGAAATAATACTAATGGTCCGTTACTGAATGTTTAAACCATGCTACACTGAACCACGGTGCTGTCAATGTATCACATATTAAGGTACAGTTGTTTAGCCACAGCATCATTATAGATTAATACCTTATGTGCCTTTAAAAATGATTCGTATGATACTCATGACATAATAACATATCGGAATGTAATGGCATTGATCTACCCTAGTATAATTCTAACGTTTGTTTTGTTTCTCTTTGTATGTTTAATAGTGATTGATCGATCGCTTTATTCCTGTCCATATGACCTCTCTTGAATGCCTATTTTCTTTCTTCAGTTTTTCATTGTCTAACTATCTTAATCGAATCTAAATTTGCCCCTTTTTTATTCGAATTTCTAAATTTCTTATGCTTTCATAATCACATTACCTTTATCAGATTTTGTATCACTTTACATTTCTTCGTAAGTGTCACCTACAATAAACCAGAGAGCTGTTTTACAGAGTTTGAAATAGTCAGCCTCGAAAAAAATATCGCTGATGAAATGAAATTGATATGACATTCCCTTGTGTCAAATGTAATGTTTATGTCATATGGATACAAGTCTGCCATGGAAAAATAAGCATAGCAAATCCAGGCATCAACAACCTTTCATCCCCAAATACGAACCATAATATTAATGAATCTTGCTTCGTCGAGAAAGAGAGCGTTTTCCATGACAGGTACCGGTTTTAATTAGTTCTTTCAAGATGGAGAATGATATTAAGCTACGAATCAGGAGTCCGAATCAGGAGTCAGAAAATATGCACGCAAGGCTAGATTTTATCATATTTATTATGAGTGTCGAGTGAAAGGAAATCGGAAGTAGGATTTGTACCTGGTAAACCTTTCACTTGGTGTTTACTGCTTTAAGACGCAGCATTTTGTTGCATTCTTGAAGATCCTTTTTTCTTCCAGATTTAGAAAAATACGCATAATACTCATGAAGATGCTTTAATGAGAGAGTGATATACACTGCAGACAGAAGTTAATTTGAAGGCAAATAATTTTGTTCTTGCATGCCCTTTCCTTAAAATATGATAATTTCGACTACAAACACAGATCATAGCCGTTGCGACTAGTGCGCCCAGAGTTGTGCTCGTGTGTTTGGATAGGCAAATGGGTTGGTGGTGGGTGAGGTGATACATGACTCGGGTCTACCGCAAACGTGACAAAGATGTTCTTACTTTGTAAAAGCTTTTAAATCTTCTTAAAAGGCCCACTCATATCCCCAAAAGGCTATCTATCTTGCAAATTTTAAAGTAAAGATTTTTACAGGTAGTGCGTCAATGCGAAATCTTTACATATATACAACACTAAATGGAAAAAAAGGCTTCCTAGCTTCCAAAAGATGAACAAGCCAATTAGGTTTAACGTGTACTAGGTAGCAGTTCGTATGATTTTCCAAGCCGAGGCTCATGCACAGGTTTTACGATTAGATGGAGAACTATCTTTAACTGCCGTTGATTTGGAAGTTTTCCAATAGTAGTGATAAAGTCAATCCTTAGTTTCCTTAAATACTCAGACGCCATTTTCATGGAGAACTATTTGCTAACAAATTGATTAAGTATTTGTTTTTATTCTGCAGGGAAAAAATATCCCCAAATAGAAATTAATAAGAAATGAGAAGAAAAGTTGTTTTGAGTTTACAGCAACTTTAAATTGGTAATTTTCTGCACATTGAATAAAATATATTACACTGTATAAATATTTAGAAGCAGGGGTCAAAATACTGGGCTTAATCTAGATGTAAACGCGGTGTTATCATGAAAATACCAATGGTTGTCATTGAATTTGATGTGTTTTCATATTTTACAATAGAAACAAAAGTTTTGATAAAGATAAAATTCAACCCCAATCCAATTTTTACCACATGAGGTCCATTTTCACATCTTTTATGTCTTTAATTTCACCCAGCATGAAAATATATTTATGAATCAAATTATCGTGGAGGCCTGTCAAATAGTACATTTGCATAAACATTGTTAACAGGCAGGTACAAGCCAAGTTGACAGCTTCATCAAAAGAACGCATCTGATAGTCAGATAATGAAACGGTAGATTATTAAACTGACATAGATGTATACGGGTGTTGTAGTAATAATTGTGATAAAGATATGCCATTGGTAAGAATATAGAACTAGAACAAGGATAACTGTTAAAAGGGTTGTTTTCTGAACTGTTGAAAGATGAATTATTCTCTTATTCCCAATTATGATTGGTGCAATCGATGATAGATACAACTGGGTAAAATGTTATACAAATAATGAATGTGTATGCGTGCAATGGGAAGAATATTTTCATGAGATGAAAGATGTACAGTTCCATTCAACGAGGCGTTAGCCGAGTTGAATGGAACTTTTAATCTTTCATCGAATGTAAATATTATTTCCATTGCACAAATATTTATATTCATTATTTGTTTTATATAACTCATATAAGTTACAAAGTTTTTAAAAATGTAAAAAAGGAATAAAAAAGATAAAGATTAGGTTGGCCTATTTCCAGCAACTCCTTTTCTCTGATAATTGCTAGTCGGTGGATTACACCATGTATCGACAGCTCATCAGCCCTTTTCTTTCATGTTTGTGACGCGCATTGCTTCATGGATCTGAGTCGAGTGCGCACAGTCAGTTTGATCTGCGCTAACTTCATGCGCGCAAACACACACACACATACATACACAAAAAGGTAAGTAGACATACACATGATTATACTGAGGGAGCGCTAGCGCGCGTACCGTGCAATGGAAAAATAAAAAATGCACGCAGTAAAGAATGGACCAAATATTGAATACCTTTCAACCAATCAGATGGCAAGAATCTTCGTTTGAGTTATATAATTCTCAATGGATCATCCTAAGATAAGTTTTTGATGACATTTCATTCCCATTTTCTTGTTTCCTCGTTCTTGTTTTTTTTTTATTGTTTCTCTTATTCTTCCTATAACATTTCTGAAAAAATCAATGATATTACCCAAACATGATCCAATTATTGCCCGTGTGACATTTACCGCTTCTTCAGACACGTTTGTCTCAAAGCTTCCTCAAATTTCCTCCAAGCTTAGTGTAGTACCTTATCACAGCATACGATGAGTGATTATCATCTTTGATCCGTGCTATTCAATATAATAATGCAAAGAAAGAGCCCTGGAGATCTGTAATGTTATCATCTTTATTACATTGTATCACCCTATTTGCTTTCTTTCTTCTGGCTCTTGTTTTAATCATCTTCGAAAACAGCACCTAAAGTATTGAAGTATCACCTGCGTGCTTTGTTTTACAAATGCAAAGAATCGGTCCCATCCATCCCTCCCTATCAGCATACTTAAAGTAGTTGGCCGTCGCCTTTATTTTCAATTAATTATGTTCTAGATTACTTCTTTTCCAGAAAATTCATGCAAACAGACAGTTAAAATACACAAGTATGCCGATGTGTACAGGTTGGTATGTCTAAATCAATGCATCCGTATTTACGGGATGAATATCGTGAAGTACTTCATTTTTTTTATATGATAATGGTTCTAGAATTACTATTTTTAATTAAGCATCCTGACATTGTAGTTTTTCCCCGTTGTATGAATACCTTTCCAAGACAAACTTTATTGGCATTGTATCTTCGTTATTTTCCCATTGTGTAACTTTGGGAACATGAAAAATTAACTCCATTACCCAATAGATCTTATACACGGTATCGTAATGTAAGTTACCCCGTAACCCTTAATTTGACACCATAGCCGCTATCGAAACCTCATTTTACCTATAACCACGTGTCATTTCTAATCAACAACTAGTCGGCGTTAAATTTGAAACCATGGCCCGTTAGCAAAAAAATTGTATACGGCTCGATTTTTGGCGGGGAAAGGAACCGTTGTAGTGCCGATAGGGAATTGGGAGTATTTTGTCTTCTCGATAGTGGGTGATGATGCGACAACAAAGCAGTACTTTAAAAGGCTAAGGTACCTTTTGAAGTGTAGACTATAAGCAAAGTGGTATGGATTGTGGAATATTTCGCACCTGCTCTACAAAATCAATGTTCCGCTCTTTTGAAATCCAAGGTGGATGCTTCGGTCAACTTTCTGTCGCAGCATCGTTATGCAGTTTACTTTCCTCCCCGTTTAATTTGTTGTTTTACTCTTGAATCATATGAACTTTTGGTTCTCACTTAATTAGCATGTTTATACGAAAATAATACTTAAAAATAAACATATAACCATGCAATACATAATAAAGATATGATAGTGAGGCTGTGGAACAAATTAAGGAAAAGAGAAGTTGTGTACATAAGGACAGAGATAATTTGCGTGGGTGAGGAAGGGTGCGTGCGTGTATGTGCGTGTGCTGTACGTCTGAGTGTCAACGAGGGAGAGAGAGAGATCAAACTAGATACGCTGTTGATATTTTAACAGCTTTTCTTGCATCGTTTCTTCATTCTTCATATGCTGAAAGCAAAGCATCATTATAGTAAACTTATAATGAAACCTCAAGATTATTTTATTTATTATATGTTGGAATTCTTAAGAAGAGGATATGTATATATCGGCACCATTGTATTTTTAAGTTCTAATTTCTATCATGCTAAGACTATGTATCTACTCAGTCGAACACAGCAAGAACAATGTCACTTAATTTGATATACATGTACATTAATAAACACTCATTTCGAAACTAAGATGTAATAATATTTCTACTGAGAATAGGAATTTAATTACTTTGTAATATTACTGTCTTCAAATATGTACAAGTCTTCCTTTTCGTTTCGGCGTTTGTGTGTGAGTGTGTATATAGGTATTGTTATATTTTAAGACAGTGTGTGTTATGATGGTTGACTCTTTGTTGCGGTGTGTATAGTGAAGTCGCACGTTTAATGTACCATCTTTTTTACTATATACTTGATCGATTAAATTCACCTTGGGAGAACTAGGTCTGTAACTAACAAACTGTAAACAACGTTCATAACCTCTTGTTATGTAGGAGGGCTCCCCAATGACCTGACAATATTGAAAGCATGATTATTTAATTGATATCGAATCAGCATAAAGAAATTGGAGCGTAAAGAAAAAAATAATGAAAAACGAATTTGCATAAAAAAACCATTATCATTATGACATGAGTAGGCCATGCTAGGTTTCGGCATGAATCCACTCATGAAGATACACTTCCGGGGTTGTATTGATAAATCAATTTTTCAAACCACCTTGGATATTGTTGGATTTATTATAGGATTTCTTGTATATATAAAATCACGTAATCTTGTTTTGAATATGTATAGTTATGATGTACGTTGTTAAGAAGAAATACATTCCATCTTTACAGTGTTTCGCATTAAACATAACTCATGTCAATTCATTGTCATCTTACTGTTCTTCATGTATATGACATTGACGTCATCAGAAATTGTAACTCTCGAACAATAATGACAGAAACTGTAATTAATAGGTATAAATAAATTAGGTGAACAAAAAAAACATTTTCATTCTCCGCGAATTTATAGGTTTTGGTGAGGCATGGAGAGAGGATTATGATAAATAGTTATGTACCTTTTACTTTTATATATTTGAATACTTAATTCGAAAAATATATAATCCATATCATTCAATTTTTCAAAGATAAAAATCTCTTGATGCGAATCCCCTTCTTCTGCTGAATTAGTTATGCTATCCTGTACTGCCTAGGAGAAGGACAGATAGTTATAGCACAATTCACTAGAATGAACTCAAATTATCTGATCCAATTCAAGCTCTCAATATCCCAACCCAGAAGCACTCCGAATGATAAACCAAATTTAGTTTCCATCAATGGCTTTCAAAGTTTATTTAGACTGCCTATAGTTTGCGGGAATGTTCTTTCTCAAAGAAAATGCATTTGCACGATGAAGTCAGATTACATGGCGTTCTAGCCAAATGCAGCTTACCACCAAAATTCATATGAAAATAAAATTATGCTGAAAGAAAAACCGGGGAACGGTATTCTACTACCACACGAGGCTTTGTAAAAACAGCCGCTAAGGTTATTTAAGTATCGTTTTCATTTCATGGGAATACCTAATACCGCTGAAAGATCAAGATTTCATTCTTTTGGCATGTTTAGAGATTCTAAAAGCTGTTATTAGAGCTATGTCTTAGATGATGGATTGGGCGGAATGTGTGGTGCTATAGGTACGAATCTTCCGATTAAGGTTTAAAGGATTTCTACAATATCGTATTGGTTTTTAGAAGCATTCCTTACCTTGTACAATTTCATACCTTTTAATTTTAATTTGAATACGGTAAACAGGCATGCCTTGTTCATTACGCATTTGATATAATCCTTTTAAAACAAATGACTCAGGTTACTCAGCGCGATGAATTATTCAATAGCTTTAAACTCTTTACCTCACATTTGACTGCTGAAGTGTACAACCGTGATAGTGGAATATTTCAGAATTATTAGATCTCGTTGAAAAGAAAATTATGTGTACCCTTTTCTTCTTTTTGTTAGATATTTTGTAATGACGTAAGTAACAATAATATTACCAAAATAAAAAAAATGATTCAATTTGAAATGACAATGATGAATCCTTTGCTTTCGAAAACTATTGAAAACAATACCTCATGCTCAAAATTATTTTTGAAATCGATTTTTATCATGTTTTTTGTATATTGATTGATTGCATGATCATGATACTCCAGTATCCACAAGTATCCTCATAATTACACTCACATATGTTTATTCTCAGAACCGCTTTTTTTTAGCACTCTCGTATATCTTTTCTGAGTATTTTTTGCATCACTTAATTACCTGAAACATCTCAGCACTGGACACGCTGCTTAGAAAACAGCAGGTTGTACCAAGTGATTTTAATTGCATGCGGCAGTTTGGTGAGACTTCATGGCCGATAGTCGTTTACACCATGGATCCTACTAGACCCATCATGCCCATGGTTATACCAACCAACATATTTGTACATCAGAATTTGTAATTAGACAGTGTAGAGCAGAAACTTGACAAAATTGTGATAATTAAGTATTTGTATATTTCCGTATTTTAGTTGTTTGACAAAACATCAGATGTCATTGGGATTATCAAACACTGGGGGGCTGGTTTCAACCATTCATGTAGATTTGAAGAGTCCTTAGCCCATGGCTATCGGAGACTCCTTCCTTGCATCTCATTATAACATGAATCATACGGGCGCATGCTGTAAACCATCGCGAGTCAGTGTCATGGGCTAGGACGACGGATTTCAGTACTGGCGGCAAAATTCTATGATACCAATATTGCTGACATTCACGTTTCATGAAATTAGACGTAATGCTTCACATTATGCAAAAAACAAAGATCTATACAACTCATTTGCATGCTGAATGACAAAAAAATAACATTCTGGTGAGAAAATTGGTTTTGTACGCAATTATTTTATTTCGACAATACTTTACCTGACGTAATCATCTCATCACAAACGAGAACAATGCATTCATATTTATGAATATTTAAATCAAATACCACTATTGCAATAAATAGCTTGTAAACCACTAGGTATGCCGGTTAAATGTCAAAAGCTACTGAATTATTTTAAAGTGCTCCTTTAAGATGTTTGTAAAATAAAGACATGATATCAGCTGAATCAATATATTATCCTTTGGTACTTATTTCACAAACTAAGACTTAATTTCTTTCAAATAAAAAAAAAAGGTTACCCCTACTTTGTTTTAGGGGATTTGATTTGATTTATTTTATTTAAACACGGTAAAAAACCCTAAATCAGCAAATTGCTGGTTTTCCGAGAGGCCGTGCAATATACAAACTTTGTCATCTAAAGCAGGCTGGAGCCCTTTTAAATATTTTCCCTTAATTTTTTTGGATGTAGAATTATCACAATTTCATTTATTCACAAATAATTTCAGAATGGAACAATTCTCATTCGTTCTTTTTTATTATTTCGACACCAATTTCTCAAATCCCCACATAACGAGGTCTTATGAAATCGCAAATACAACCTTCAAAGCCCAACGAGATTTAGAGATTCGGGTCAGACCAGATATTGATTTCTCTCTCACAACAATGGAAATCTCATAAAATGGCAAATGCAATAATGGCCGATACAGGGTAACATTTCGATCCGTACAAATCTATTTTTATTCTTGGTGTATACTCCATACATCCGTAATTTTAGATATCTCTTCGGGATCGTATTTTGCTTGGGTGAGTAATACCATGGTTCTAAAATAATTCATTCCTGCCATTGATGTAAGCAAATCAAATTAAAATTGAGACCCTCTGCAAAACCTCTAAATGGTATGCTTATTTCAATTTTAATTCCAATCTCCATGATAGTGAAGAGCAATTATCAGCATGATCACGACAAATGGTAACTTACAAATATGGTATTTTATATGCAGCCCAAAGAATTATCAAAAACAAGATATCAAAGAGTTGTATGATGTTTTCTTTTTGTAGGTCACCGACACTTACTTATTTCGCCAGGATAGCTTTGTAATTTACTTTTGGTATACATATTGTTATACAGTGACTTACTTATTTCAAGAGTTATAGGAGACAGAAGCATTTTTTCTTTAAAAAATCAATATTACAAGACGATTAACCATGGATATGACAAGGTCATAGCAAGGATCACATATTTTTCTTGCTTTCTGATTTGTACCCACTAGGTTCCTTATTGCGTTACTGTCACTAGAGTTCGGTATAATTTTAGTATTGCCCGTTGTTGTTCGTGATGTATGACTAAGAAAACAAAAATAGCTATAGTGTATTCTGGTATTCTAAAATTATCTAAAGCTATTTTAAGTCGATCACAATTTTTTTTTTTTTTTTTAAAGCGGATTGGAGAACAAATCTCACATTGTCCCACGGTGTAAGCCACAGTCTGTTCACCGTGTGGCATACAATGTGAAATCACCTACGCACTGTTAAATTTAAATTTTTCAACAGTGTGAATCACATATTCACATAGTCAACATTGGGAAAACGCTGTGAGCAGTGACACTGTCGAGGTGTCCACAGTGCCAAAACAACTTCACACTGTTGAATTTGAGCATTTTCACAGAGTGAATAATAATTCACATAGTCCACTATATGACCAAACTGTGATCACACTGTATGACTTTGTGTTCTTTCCAGCAGGGAAAACACTCAGGAAAAAAAACAGTTGTCTTGTTTTCTGACCAAATAACGGACTTGTAGACATGAAACAGGACATCAACAGATATCAGATTTGATTATTTGATATACGTGAAGCAAAAACAAATCACATGCATTTGTTATCAACTTCTTATTCAAAATGTTAACTAATTGTTGCAGATTAGAGTATTTAAGCATAATTATCAAAGTCAACGTCACCATGATTACGTAAGAAGTAATCATTTTCTTCGGATACATGTATACACAGGTGGGAGTACAATCCCTGACAACGAACATATTAATAAAACACATCAACATATCACCAAAAAACGGTACCTAAACAATTCATGCGACATGAACCAATTACATCTTACACATTAAGTATGAGAACTAAAATGGCGGAGTTTTTGGTCAATCAGTTTTTACCAATCATTCTCCTTTCCCATATCATCCTTGTCATGCTTGTTAAAAACAAGTAAAGAGAGGAAATCATAAATTCCAACCGCCTCAAAGTTTTACCTATGCGTGTAATATTAAGTGAAGAAAGATCTTGTCCCCACCCTCACAGGGCCAAAGCGGCACGGCGCCGTTAAGAATCAATATGGTTGACGCCAAATCTTTGTGCGCCCTTCTTTACCTGCTGTGAAATGTGAGTGTGTTATGCGTTCAAACAGCCTGGCACCATTTCTATCACATTTCAATCACTGGGGGTATTGCCATGCCAAGTGGCTCCCTGTAGGGTTAAGGGTGATACTAGCTTTATATTACACCACTCATTCATACACATATCACCGTACTTCATCTTACTCATCAAAACCATAATAAATCATCATTACACCCACACACACACACAGAGCAAAATGGCACACGCTCATTCGTATCACCGTGTTCATACCACAGATACATCACACCGAGAACAAAAATCCTGTCTTTCTTTGGTGCTTGTAAATAAGATATGGTATAGGTTTCACCATATATGTATATATATATATATATATATATATATATACATATGTCTGGGTAAGTGCGTGAGTGGGTGTGTGTATGTGCGTGAAGAAAACTTTGTACGTCTGTTATAAGTGCAATTTATATAAATCAATATATATATATATTTGCATGATAATGATGAACTCTTTCTGAAAAAATTGCCACTTTCAAGATATTTTTCAGTAACGTTGTCCTTCTTTAGATTTGTTGTATTAGTTACGATTTCTTGATTTAAAAAAAATAAGTACTAAGCGCACAGAAACGTTGTTAGCGGTAACAATGCGAAAACAGAGGCCCTGTTACAACCGGTTATGTGGTAGCGATGCCTAATGTGACAACAATTCATTGCTTACACATTGAAATGAATAATTAGAATTCACAATCTGAAAGATGTGACTTACTGTTAGCGCTTTTTTTTATAGGCTAACAATTTTTCTGTGCGGTCTCCACTGGATTTTATATCTTTTATTTACATATGATTTGAAAACCATTGATACCTATATTTTGAGAACTAAAACAATTAAGAAATCGGTGATTGTTTGAATAACAACATCTTACTTAATACATTATCATTATGGTGTATACTCGTTTTAGTTGTTTACTCAAGCTCAACCTCACACCCTCTCTCTCTTTCTCTCTTTGAATGTACAAATATTTATTTGAAAGATTTTTTTTTTAAACCGATAAAAAGATAGCGTCCTTACGAAATAAAAAAAAAGATATAGACGAAAAATGTTTTGGAGTATATCTAAACCTTCCCAATATCGAATATCGGAAACCCTATTCACAAAAAAAAATAAAAACAATAAAATTAAAATTATTTTTTTTCTTTGAATGAGCATTTCTAAAAGATTTAGAGTAGAAATTATAATTTAAAAAAATGGGTATCTGCACACACACGCTCGCATCTCTCTACGCGCACACAAACTCATACACGCAAATCCTTCGGAACACACACACACAACCTCACACACGCATACGCGCAAACCACCGGAACAGACATACGCACATCCTAACTTAATCTTGGACACTACATTGTAGGCTACTTGCTCAAAACCGAAGCTAATAACTATTACGAGCATTATCTGTACCTCTGCATTTGAACAAGAATACCTTTGAAGATAAAATATTTTAGAGTAAACTTGCTGAAAAACAAATGTTAAACTATATCTCCATGGAATATAGGTAAAACACGGGTTTAGTGACGATTTTTCAAAATTGATATACATATTTTTTTTACTTATCATACAAAATTTTAATCACAATTCATATTCCTGTACAAAAGTTAATTCTCCTTTGAGTTTTATAGATATTATCTAAGATATTAATATTCTCAAAGAGTATATTTAAAATGCTGCATACTCTCCATGTAGCATCCTTTCGTCCACACTAGAAATGTCTTTGCATTGCTCCGAAGATGTTAAGCCTCTTCCATTTCAAGTTTGTCCCCCGGTTCTCTCTTTTTTAATCAGTAGGAAGGGATTCAATGTTTTCCAAGGGGGAAACATTTTTTGCAAAAAGGTCAATCATCGTCTGAATCAAAATTCTTTGCCTTTTAAAAATTCAACACCCTTCCAATTGATTTCGTTGTCTCTGTCAACGTTTCAGGGGTGAGAAAAGAACTGCAAAGCATGGGCCTCTCCATAATTTTTTTTTCTCAGTGAAGATTCTATCCACTTCTCACAGCTGATATATCTAGCCAGCACCGTTTTTACAACGTTTTCTCTGCTCACATCTTCCTTCTTGAAACAACAACTCCCCGTCACCTAGCAGTTGAAAAGGATATTGTTGTTTTCGAATTGATCATGGATGTACATCCATGATTCAACATCGCTGCACTTCGAAACAATGATAATTTTTGTGTAACTTTTTCCTTGTCTTGATAGCAACGGAATCTAGCAAAGGTCATCGTTTCTTGTGACAGGCAACTACCCATATATTTTGTTAGGGCAACTGTATTTATTTGCAGCTTTCATTTCAAGGACAGCATTCAAATAAAACCTCCAGGATACAAAAAAGAAGATTTTTGTAAGTGCCCTGTAGACTAAGGACCCCAGCTGGCGACCTCTCGAGTATTCACCGGTATATTGATCTGGCTTTCGGCTACATTTCCATTGCTCAGCACAGCAAATGTCAGCGTCCGGCATAAGAAAGATAGAGAGCTGGAGAGAAATGTCAATAAAGTTTCAGGCTTTACACGGATCATTTTGCAGAGCGAAGGTCCGGAATAAACAATGCGACTAGAAACTGCGTAGCGTACTTCCAGCAGAAAGTGAGGTTTCAATACGTAACTTTTGTACTACAGGGCGTACTGAATCATATTCCAAGACACGTGTCTTCACTGAGGATCAGCATTAAAGATAATTCAGGAAGTATTTACATTCTAGTGTCGGCTTGGCTTATTTTAAGGTACTCCTGTGTAGTAGCCTGAGTGGTTGACTTGCTTGAAGGTACCCGCCGTGATGAACCCGATGTGTTAATGTGGAATGCTTGCTTGAATGCGTCCCGATAACGATTACTCATTAAAGTGTAAATGATTGGATTGATGACAGCGTTGATGTAGGAAAGAGACCTACCGGTATAAGAAAGCACTTCCTGTGTTTTCGAATCCCCGATGAAGTCGTCCCCTGACAGTGAAGCAATCATGTTCAATGCAGAGACGATCTCGAAAGGAGCTAAACAACAGAAGAAGAATGCACCATTTATCACGAGCATTCTCGCCACCTGATCTCTCATTTTTGTGTCGTTGTCTTTGGTCCCTCCATGAACTCGCAATCTTTCTATTGACCTGTTCAAACCTCTGATGATCTCGATGTAAAGCACTACATTAACAACGAGAGAAATAAAGAAAGGGATGGTCTGCATACCTTGCGCATAGGCACTAATCCATTCATGTAAGGGATGACACAACGCGAATGATTCCGGATAGCCGGCAAACTGCTCCCCAGGAGGCCATGATATACAGAATTTATTTAAAAAGAGATTGGACGGTGTTAATGATGCAGACGCTATGGCCGATATAATCCAAGAGGCTACAGTTACAACTGCTGTCTTGTTAAATTTACTCGTTTCACTCTTCTTCTGTGGACGACATACTGCGCAGAACCGTTCAACAGACACGAGGGTAATGAAGAACAATGAAGCAATGTAAGCTGTGTCAGAGAAGAGGAATACCCAGATACAACCACTCCGACCCATAGGGCCATCATCATCCCTAATCGGTGAGACAGCAAATCGCCAAATTTTCTCTCCAATTGCCATCAAAAGAAAAATGATGTCAGAAATCGCCAAATTCAGAAGGTAGCAATTAGTACAAGTTCGCATCCGAGGGATTTTAAGCACGACATAAATGAAGGCGAGGTTGTCAAGCACACCGACCACCAAGAGAAGAGGGAGAAACGCCGCGATGTAAAAGACGTGTCCCGGTCCATATGTCATGTAAGGGACATCTTCAATTGTAATGTTAAAACTGTCCTCGCAATCAAGATCCATGAGTGAATCGTTATGCTTCCCTCCTAACGCTCTGAACTTTCTAAAGTGGGCATGGTAAGAGGTTGCGCTTTATATAAAAACACCACCAAGTCATGAAGTGAATGAAGGAGACACCAACAAGGCACTAGACACTTGCAAATCACTCTCGTCACTGAAGTTGTACGAGTAATCAGCGAAAACAGTGGATATGGGATCATTCAGCGCATGCGCCTATACATGATTTCACGCTCCACATCTCTCATTGGTCAGTTGTGCGTATCACAGTCACCGCACAAGCTAGAGGCGCGTTTCGATTGGCTTCCAAGCTTTCTGCGGAGGCCACGTCTCCATTCGCCTAATCGCAAGTTACATTAAACGGTCTGCTGGTGTTTTTTTTATATGAGTGTTTAAAGCCGTTTAGCAATATTTGTGGTCCTA
Organism: Lytechinus pictus; assembly: GCF_037042905.1. Classification (NCBI taxonomy): domain Eukaryota; kingdom Metazoa; phylum Echinodermata; class Echinoidea; order Temnopleuroida; family Toxopneustidae; genus Lytechinus; species Lytechinus pictus. The sequence goes on along the minus strand of NW_026974140.1, from coordinate 3,636,419 downwards.
CATTATGTTTCAGTCAACCTTTAAGAAAATAAAATCAATATGATTAAAAATAGAATTGTGTTGATCTTTTCACGGTCGACCTTCACCCTCGAGAAACAAGGACGCGTCATAGAATAGAGAGGGAAAATGCATACATCATTTCATGGGGAACTGGTAGTTACTTTGTTTTCATTTGAATTTGAGATTCATATATTTTTATTTTTGGATTAAGACGGTATTTCATCGTCAAAATACAATTGATTATTTAAATTTTTTTTCCTGGGTGAAATATAAATCAGAACGATCATTTATATCATATAACAAATAATTCATACCAATGTTGACAAATGCTTTATTTGCCCTGTTTTTATTTCTCTTTTTTTTATATGTAAATATTACTTTACTTGTATTAACATCATGATAAATTTTATTTCCACATGCTAATTTAAAAAGATGCGTGCATTATGTCTATTTGTTATGTGCATTACGTTCTGCGTATGAAACATACATATGATGAATGTATTTCATTCTTATTTTTCTGTACATTATATATTTTTGGTTTTGTAACTTTTTCGTCGATTCCTGTATTCTTGGTTGCCTTTGATTTTGCGTGTGTTCATGTGGATGTTTTGATGAAATGAAATAAATCAATATTTGAAAAAATCTAACTCAATAATTGGAAATTTCTTAATGTAAGGTTTTGTGATTACAGGAAAAAAAAGGACGTAATCAACTCAGAAATGTAATCTCTAAGTAAATTTACACTCTTGAGATTTTGTTTTGCCAACCTATAAGTTAGAATATAAGTTCAAATATATACAACAAAAAACTGTTGGTTAAATCAAAATTGCATGCAAAATGAATCTTGATTTTTAAACCAATATTTGCTCCGTTCATATATGAATTATTTTAAGCAACTTTTCGGCTGGTTATAAAAAATATGAGGTTTATGCTCTCAAAAGTGAATAAATAAACCGAGGAAGAATCAATTTAACTTGCATTTTATAGATCATTTACGATCCGCCATGCGTTGTGGCAGCTTTCTATTTACATGCGTGATGCGTTTTTGATGAAGTGTAATGATTACCATGCGTTCCACGATTAGGTATCTGTCTAGAAATAGAAAGGGTCTTACTATTCTGTCGGGCGAGAGGAAGTTGGGGTATCCGTGTGGTAGTAATTTGTTGAAAGCTGGAGTTGCTTTTAGAAATACCAAGAGTCAAGTGCCTCAAGAGGAAATGGAATTTCACCACTTCATCTCATTTAATAGGAAACAGAAGCTATGGTATATGGTTAGAAGTATGGCAAATTAAACATAAATGCTTGTCACTTGGTTGCTATACAATTACAGACAGAATTGTAAAATGCTTGGGTATTGAATAAATTTGGGTGTAAAATAATCTAAAAAAAAGAGTTATCTAATATTCAATACTACATGATTAGTGGAAAACGCTTGTATTATCAAAATTTGGGATAAACGTCAGTGAAATTCAAATAGATTCAAGCACAAGTCAGGATTTTACACATTTAATTTCCTTTCATAAAAGACTTGTCCATTATACAGGTACAAGGAGCCTGTACTATCAGCATCAATTTAATCTGTAGTGTAGCATTAAAGTGTAGCATTCACAAATTGATTTCATGTAAGAATTTAGATCTCTCGAGGTAGTATTCTGTTTGTTCTCATAATTTACCAATAGAATAAAGCAGGGGCGTGAATCGACTATAATCAATAGAAGAATGACCCAAGTCCATATCTGGCCAAATTGAGTCAACCCATGTACACATTGAATTATTTTGCTAATACACGAGTCAATATTTTGTGTTTCATTTTGCTTTTATTTAACGTAACTGAAATTAGCTGAAAACTTATCAAGATCTTCAATGGACATACCTCAAAATCATTTTGTTTTGCTTCATTTACTCGAGATATCTATCATGGACTTAGATCGTTCTTGTATTAAGCACAATTGCCAATTTACAGTGTCGGTTTTCTATAGTAGATATGAAACGAGAGTGATTGATGATTATCGCATTGTTTGGTTGACCGTTAACGTGTCTAACAACAGAGGGCCCTTTTCATTCATTTTCCCGGTCAGGTATGAAGCTAATCGATCGATGAAACACGTTTTCCAATTCTCTGCCAAAAGAAATAACAGTGAACGTGCCTTCAATTTTATAAACTAAAAATATGTAAATCGACTGTGGCTTTATTGGCATGAGTTCATCCTTGATTAGTAAACACTGAATTAATATGGGGTCGAGATATTAAAAGAGATATAATATTACTATAGCCGTATACAGTTTTTCTTTCCATGGGGGGCAGGATGCGTAAAAAAAATTCGAAGAAGCGAGAAAAGAAAACCACCGGATTGTCACTGGGGTGCTTTTTGTATTTTCTTTAGAGTGACATGGAAATATTTTTTCACACTTTTGGTGAAAAATGTGGTGAAAAATTTCAGCGAAAATTGTATATAAGTTTTCAAAATTTCTGGGGACAACTGCCTCCGCCCCAATTCGTACGGCTAAAATAATTTTGCTTGTTTCGAAAATGAACATTGAAAAAAAAAAGGGTAAAGAATAGACGATTTTTTTAAATATACATATTCTGATTATCTATATATTTTGACAAAAACGACTTATTTTTTAGATTCACAGTTCAATGAATGGTATATTTTGACAGAGACTATAGAAACCTTTGCTATTGATAATACCTTACATCGTATGTATTTAATCTCCATTTCCAATGAATACCAAGATTGTTATTCTCATTTAGATTCATTTTTCTTATACTTAAGTTTATTACACAAATACCAATTTCCTCTTAACAGAAAATTGCATTTCTTAACCGACCAATGGGAAAAAAACATGCAGTCATTTTCCGCATTGAATTTAAAACTCCACACCAATGGAAAAACAAAAAACCGCATGCCCTATGTTATATTATATAATATAAAATATTAGGATAAGTTCTGATAAACATTTACGAATAGGAACTTATCTAAATATTGTGGCATAGCATCGCATTATATCTAGTCACCCGGAAGACCCCTGGATAGACCAACAGCACCATGATTGATGCTCCTGAGTAGGGCCATCTTCCTGTCTTCATTTATCAATTACACATGAACTATTTTATATGTATTGTCAATTGATTGTTAACAGAAATGAATTCAATTCAGTAAAAAAAAATGTTTTCTATCCAAACTACAATGTCTAGGGCTCTATATATGAAGCTTAAGTTGGAAACTTACAGCATCAGTGAATATACGTGTATTGAATCAATGAAATGTAACTCTCCTGGAATCAATCAAATTTAACGCTTCTGTATACAGTGTATAGGATTATCCCATGTAGTATTACCACATTTTCCATTTTTTGAGAAAGGAGCAAATTCCAAGAATAGTTTAGATGATGTTTCAAACATGTGAATGCGCCGCAAGTCCTAACTATTTACGCTAACGTGTAAAAAATCATATGACATCATGTACAGACTTCTTAGTGATAAATTCTATAAACTCCATATGAAATCCCTACACGTAGCTTTTGACCATACAAAACAAATATCTATAATACCACATACATGTAGCTGTTAAACTAGGATCTTAGTTATTAGGTGTAAATCCCTCAACATATTGACAGAGTCTTTTAGGAGCATTCTGTATTGTAAATTTGCTATCTAGAGTGTTTTCTTTCCTGGGCCTTACAGAAGAAGTGCAGTTAATATCAGAGGTTGACTCCATTTAGATCAGAAGTGAAACGATCCGCCCATTTCCCGCCAAAATTGGTGATCGCGTTTCACACTCACACCAATTAAGAAAGAGCAAATTGCTTGATTACTGACACGGAAGACGTCCGGAAATAGAAAACCTTACCGAAAGCGTCTTTGTTTCTCCAAGAATATCCCATGTAGATCGATATCGGTTGATATGCAAATAGGTTGGTGATCGGTAAAACGCTGGACTCCAAAACGTTCACCACTACTTGGAAAAGATTGGTTAAATATTGGATTCAAGCTAGTCGAAAATGAAATCAATAAAATAATAGTTCAGCAGTGCATACTTCTGAGAGGGGTATATTCACAATGTGCATTTAAAGTTTATGAAACCAATTTATCATGGAAAATAATCATAAGATGGGTATATAGAAAGAAAGTAAAACAAAAAAAACGATTGACAAGAAGAAGGGGAATTGAAGATGTTTATTGGGAAATAGATTTAAAAATATACATATTATATAATAAACAATCATGATAATAATGAAAGTAATTAAAGTAGTAATAGTGATGACGCAGTGTTAAGAGTATATATTATAAATGATGGTACAATGATAATTTCAATAACGATAACAAATTATATAAACAAAAACGATTAAATTGTATATTTATATATTTATACATAATGATTTTAAGTAATAAATTTAGGCTATCGTATTGTACGTTGTGTTTGTATACTTACAGTCCTGATGAAGATCAAAGATCGAAAGTTAGACAACTAATAAAGGATGATTTTATAGAAGCTACGACCGAATCATAGCACATTATGTAAACAAATAAATGCGAATAAATACGAAGAGGGGATGAAAGGAAGAGGCCGACGGAGAAACACGAAGAAAGCGACGATGGTGGTAATGATGCGCATACATTTGTAATTCCGAAGCTTCGTTATTCTGAAGGTTCGGTTATTCCAAAGGTTCGGATTTCCGAAGGTTCGTAATTCCGAAGGTTCGTTAATCCGAAAAAGAAATAATGTTCGTTAATCCATGGACCTATGAAAGCTGGACATTCATCGGTTAGTTAGTGAATTCACTAACATCTGACTGTCATTGTCATGTGAATAACATTCTCTTCATATTTATCTCCTGTGATACCATCATGGTCGCCGTCAATTAAACCATGAGTTACAGAAGCTTTCGGTGATTAGACATTTAACATTAGACAAATTGTATGCGCAGAATGTAATAAATCACCTGAATTCTCGGAAATTAATGTGCAGTTCTGGTTTACAAATGGTTATCTTAGTTCCATGGTTTTTATTTGGAAAAATGTATGAATATCTCAAGATAGAGGCTGAAATGAAATTGATTGATTGTAATTTGTAATCACATTTTAAAGATTTCCTCATAATATTCCAGAGAAACATGGTGGGTTTCTTGTAGGGGTCGTCCCCCTCTCGTTGTTAGAAAAGTCATTATGAGTGTGCAGAAGCGTGCAAATCGATAATAATAAATTTGATATCACAAAAATCGTCTGCTTCTCAATTTGCTGTTCCAAATCTGAAACATCTTAATTGAAAGGTATAATCTGCTACAAGACATCAGCCAACAAACGGCAAAAAGAGCAAAACATTCCTTTGTGAAGATCAGATTCGCCTTGGTAGTCGCTATTGTCAAAGCACCTGTATGTTATCATTAATATGCACATAATCAGGAGACGGCGACTATGATTGCATCACTAGAATGCTCGCGTTAATCGTCCATTTCTTATAGGTCCATGGTTAATCCGAAAACGAAATGAGGTTCGTATTAAATTCCGAAGGTTCGTTTTTCCGAAGGTTCGATAATCCGAAAACGAAATAAGGTTCGTTGTTCCGAAGGTTCGTTAGTCCGAAAACGAAATGATTAACGAACCTTATTTCGTTTTCGGACTAACGAACCTTCGGAACAACGAACCTTATTTCGTTTTCGGATTATCGAACCTTCGGAAAAACGAACCTTCGGAATAACGCCACAAATGTTCGGATTAACGTACCCTTTTACGTTTTCGGATTAACGAACATCGAGGTATAGGCAATTTACGTGTTTCGGAATTACGAACCTTCGGAATAAAGAACCTTCGGAATTACGAACCTTCGGAATTACGAAGTGTAACCGGTAATGATGACAAGAGAAACATAAACATGATAAAGGCCATAATGTTAGGAAGGGGGAAAGAAAGGGAGTGTTGTAAAGAGGAAATACATAGCCCTCTATTCACACAATACGTTATTCTCCATGATAGATGATTTCTAACTCTAATATCAAAGACAATTTCTAAATTAGAAATGGGGTATATAATCTTGAAAAGAGACTCAATGGCAGCTGTTACAGGCGCCACGCTTCCGTTAAAAATCATGTCTATATGGAAACCTCACTTAATTCCCAAACGATGTGTGAAAAAGAATGTTGCAGATATAGGTTTTCAGTCCCACTTTTTTTGTTGATATTCTAAGTTAAGGTGGTATAATATACAGCATTCTAATTTAATGTACAGAAGATCAACATGCTTCATCATTAAGGCTTGTTTCTTCGTTTGAAACAAAGGAAAGGAAATAAAATCTGTCATATTTATAGGTATTTAACATATTTGATTTTTTTCTTGCATTCTACAGTTCTATGTTTCCAAGGAATTATCACAAATTGTCCTCTTAATGCAGTGATTCCAGTGGTTTTAGAAACAACAATAGTATATTATATAAACATTGTAGTGTTTCTTATTCAAATGGAGACCACTCTGAATTTTGATTTAGCCACAAATCAAGACGAGTACATGATGCATAGACGGCTTACTAGCTATAGGTCAGGTTTTAGGGGGAAATCTAGTGTGCATAAGAACAAAAAAGAAATTCATAAATATTTGGGGCACGAAACATGGGGAATGTGACTGATATGAAGTATATTATCTTGATCATTTTTGTCCAGATTTATGTTTAGAAAATAAGTCATAATATACAACTTTTTTCAATCACAAATAGCGAAATGGTAAACACACATTTGTACAAATCAATAATGCACATGTCATCCCATTTATTAGGTGCATGATAAAAGAGCATTATAGAGCCATCCTGGGAATCGAACCAGAAACTTCTTGTGTATAGTCATTGCCTTAGACCACCTGGTCACAGTACCTCCGTCACCTTTAATGCCACTTAATGACCTTACATTCAAGATCCCAAGCCAGTATAGATTTAAAATGCAGTTTCCACGTTGTTACCAAGCAGGGGCGGATCCAGGATTTTCCAAAGGGGGGGGGGGTGGCACAATTTGACCGGCCAAAAAAAAATCATTAAAAGATGAAGGTCATTTTGTCCCACGTACAATTTGACAAGCAAAAAAAGGGTTCTCGTTTTTGAATGAACGGCATATTCCAATTAAGAATATTTGCTTTGAATAAAAAAGGGGGCACACTTGTGTATGAACGACATATTTACATTAAAAATATTGACTATGACTCTGAAAGGGGGCACGGGCCGGATTTGCATCCCCGGATTCGCCACTACTACCAAGTACCCAACAGTATTTCTATACTGTACAATTTTTCTTATTTTACAAGAAGCTTTGTCATGCCTTAATGAGAAACTAACTGTATATGTCAATCTGTAATAACCAGATAACTGGTACTTGAAGGGAGGTATTGTGTAAAAGAGAAGAACTCATTTTCGTAACGAATATTATCAATCAAGAAAACAGGCTGAGTAGCGGAACTTAAACAACCAATTTTCACCCAAAGGATTTTACCTTTTGGCCATGTGACTGCTTCTATATAACAATGAAGGGAAAACTTTGTTATTCTTTAAAGTTTTCTCCTTTCAGCAAAAGCACTACGATTAATCCGTTAATGGAATTCTTCATCTCATCTTTAACTTCCAGAAGAAGGTACAATAGACACGTTTTGATCTTCAGCCCCAGATGACGGTTAGACGTTAAGAATATTTATTTTACCCTAGGAAAAGTTTCCCTGATCCAGGAAAACCATGGGGACCAATGACGTTTCAACTGGAACCTCTTGGTGATACCCCTTTGAGGGAATTTTTGCGTTTGAACACGTCTGGTTTTCCTCTTAAAGGACAAGTTTGACATGATATTTATAATCATGCTTCAATATGCATACCCGATCAATCTTCATGAAACTCTTCTTCCATTGGAGTAAGGTAAGGTGCTGTTCATCAAACACACATTAGAAACCATGCATCTATCCTTTTGTTTTGTATCGAAAATACTTTTAGATGATACAAACGTTACTATTATGAATAAAGTGCCTTAGTGATGGCGGTTGAATTAAGCAACTTTTAAGTTAATAAAAGTATATATAGGCAAAAATGACATCCTAATGGCGTAGTCACACTTTCCCTACGGCGGCCGTAGGGCGAGTCAAAACCAGCCGTTTCAACATGTTTTGTACCAGCTACATACATGTATAGGTGGATTGAATAAAAATGAATAAAATTGCTATTTTCGATTCGCCACGGCCGCCGTAGGGAAATGTGACTGTAGCATTCATCACAAGGATTTGAAATACATCCAAATCGATTGCAGTTAGTGACCAGAAAAACTCTGGATTTTGTTGTTGTTCCTAAAGATTTACCTGCATTTTCAAATTTGAATTCGAATCTTGAAGCTTTTAATATTAATCGTTGAATTATTTAACTAAATTCAGTGTTTGGCTGCTAAATAATCACATCCATTCTGGAATCATTTTAAATCCATGAATTTTAAAAGTGTGATATGAATGATACAAAGTATATGTTTTAGCTGTTGATTAGGAATTCGAAGATTTAAACCACACTTATCGTGTGACTTCATCGTGTACATCGAGGCCAATTTACAATTGGTAAGTTATGTGAAGCATATGCATCTTCAAAAACAAAGTAAATAAATGACATACGCCTATCATCTGAGAAAAAAACATGTCTAAGGAATTCAAGGTCGACGAGAAGGTGGTATTAGTATAGTTTGCTCGGAAAACCCATCACTCGAGTTAAAAGTCAATTGGAAGTTGTAGTATAGGGTGTCTCCTCCAAGAATCCGACGGGTGCCACCTGGGCACCCTTGGGCATTATTTTTAATTGTCATAGGCCACGCCCACTTTTTCACATACCTCTTAAATATGATTTTCATATTTTACGGAATTAACATGTCAGGTTTGGTATCAAACTAAAGCTAATGAAAAATTTAATGCAAATATGTGGATTTCTGGGCATTTTAATCACGCATATGTCAGTTACAGTGTTCTTCTGTGTATCATTTTGTTTGTACTCGCTGGACATTGAAGGATTATGATATTGCTGTTGGTGATAACCAAGTATTTATTCTAAGTCTTGAACTAGTTGTGTAATGCTGTTTGTGTGTAAACCTCCACGGCATCCTGCAAAGTTTGATTTCTTGTCATGAAAATGGCCGAATTGGATCATTTAGATTTTAAAAAAGTATATATATATATATATGAACCCTTTCGTGCAAAAATTACATCATTTGCCACCTTAATGTGTATGGGATTTGTTGCCGAGTTGATACAATTACGAGCTGAATTCAATGTACTGACATTTTCAAGGATATCATTTTTATATCTTACGTGGCACACTGCATTGCGACATCTGATTATACGTTACTTTTGTTCCCCGACATGCTAAATTATAGGTTAATTCTAATTTCAAAGGAAACGATCGATACAAAATAAAATAATAATCTTACTGTGCTCTCTCTCTCTCTTCCTATTTTTGAAAATAGCACATTTCCACCTGTCCTCTCTAAGTAAGCCAGGAGTTATAGAAAACAAGAAGATTAAAATATGTCGCTCTTGAAGGTCAGTTATTATCCTGATTCTAAATTCATTATTTCATGCGAGATTTCCCCTTTTCAGAAATAAATGTCAACAAAAACCATGGTGGACATGCAATGCATGTAATGTCCTTTCTTTGGAGAGCTGTGCTACATAACAAAGAATTATCGTCACTTTCTATTAATTATGTTTGTTTTCATTTTCAATATAAGGCTACATACACTAAACAAAAAATACTTTAAATTTGATCTGGTTGATTTTCACTTTCAAAAAGGAAAAAGGACATCCATTACCTCTTTAGTTTTACTTATTCATATAAACAAAAATGAAATCACATTTCATTCGTTTTGTATATTAAGGAGTAACTCAAAAGAGAGGTCAAACTGGGATTAAACATAATTCAAATAATCAAAATTTATGTTTAACAGTTCAAACAATTTTAAGAAGATGCAAATATTTCAACATCGAAGTCGTTAAAAGTGTCTAAAAATCTGTAAATGTATAATCTATACTGACGACATCCAATACGGAAAAATAAGGTTCCCCTTGATGTTTCTTTTTTCCTTACTTATTTTAGGGTAAAACATGTAAAAAGATCTACTAAGGGGTCTACTAAGCTTTCGAAATACTCTTGATCGTTCTCCATCAGCATCGAGTTTTTGTCATCAACATCAGGTTTAAAGAATGAGTTTTATTGACCTATTCTGTTCAGGAAAAAAAAAAAGGTTTACCCGTCACTGTGCGTAACCTTAATTCAGGCTCCGTGACATTACAGAAAGAAAAATAATGCCATTTGGCTTTTAGTCCTTGCCTTCGATAAGTCGATAAAACGGTTTGCAAGTTTGTTTTTCATCTGACCGGGATGGGCTGAGTGCGTGCCAGAGACCTATTTGGCACATCAGCAGTGATGTTTTTGCTAACGAGTCAACAGGACAATCCATCAATGCCAACCGAAAAAGGACTTTAGTATTCTTTCTTTATATCCTATGATATAACTTTTCACCCGCTTTCATCGATGTATTCACACTGAAAATCGATCCGTTGAAGGATGTGGTCATTGGGGAATGATGGGTTTATTTTTTACATTAAGATGGAAATAGTAAGATGGTTTGACAATATATTTAAGTGTCCAAAAGGTTGTTGAAATCTCAATGGGTAGAATCGTGCCCAAAGGACAAACAAGGTCTAGGTAATTATGTGGACAATTTTGTTTTTGGATCTGGATTTGGGGTAAGAATCAAAGTCCGGCCAGAATTTGCATATTTCTGTGAAGGATGTGCCTTTAGTTGTCGCAGTGTTAAAATGAAAAAAAATTGAAAGGAGCCCACCTTGAAATAGTTGCAATTGATGATAATGAAAACCTACAACATTGTTCTGTATTTAAGACCGAGGTTCAAAGATTTACTTGAACTATATTGCTTTCTGACAGTGATGACGTATGCAGAATTTTCTTTCAATAAAACATCTGCTTTCATCAACAATATTTCATGTATCGCGAGGTCGTCAGATTCAATATCGAGTTGGCTTTTCCAATTAAGTGTGTCACGTCTTCAGAAGATAGCGAAACTAATAATGTGTTTTTTTCTTCAAGATATTTGAATTGGTATTTAATTTGATTTTAATTTGTGATATTTGTTTGGCCTACCGTCATGTACCGATGACTGAATATATCATATAAGCAACGCTGTCTCTATGACGTTCTCAATTTAATGCTATCATTTTTTTCTTAACCCGTCCTCTAAAATTTCCAATTCCTTATTACAAGAACAAGGTTGGAACCAGCCCACGTTAATTACAAGTAGACGGAATATTTATTTGGCATCGTAAATATTTATTTAGCTACGTAATAAATTTTATTTACTTGAAGAACAAACAAACATACATAGGTTGTCCCCTGATATTTGTGTTGTATTTTGCCTAACTTTTTAAGGCGTGTTGTTTATATGACAAAATTATTTTCAACATTCGATCTGAATATGCATATATGACCTGCCACCCCAAAACCAACAATAAGTCGACCAAAATGAATATTGAAATATTTATTAAGCTTTAAATTCATTCCCTAAGCTTTAAAATGATATAGAACATGTTAAAACTGACCAACAATAACCATTACAAGTACTTGATTGAATGCAGAGGAAATTCAGCAAGAGCTTAAAAAATGAGGAGAAATTAAGGTTTGAAGTTCAGGGTTCACTCAAGCATGAAATGTGCATACTGTGTAATCTCAGTGAAACTTCCAAGCAGTCCGAAAAAGTAGTGTCCAAGAAACTCTTGTATCTTTTCTTTCATTCAACTTCATGACTTCAAATTTTCACGGTATGAAGAAAAAGAATTGCTCTTTGAGGTAAGCTATTATATATCTTTTTTTGGTTTTTGAAGACCAATTTACTATTTTGGCTATTTACAGAGAACCTTAACTGGCGATTTATTGGTGGTTTTGGGGGGATGGTAGGTCACATATAATATAATTATTTACTACATGACATGAGGGACAGGCAACGCCGGTGCAATTTTTCACGATTTTAAAGAGCAAATAATGAAATTGAAATATCGATTTAATTTGATTTCTTTATTTATATATGGAATAAAATGACAAAAAATTCATAATCATTCATCTTGTTTGAAAAGGGCGTATAACAATTAGCATAATTGCTGTCGTGACAAGGTATATTTATAAAGTATGAGGTTAAAGTTACATTGGTATAAAAGTCAATATCAACATGCCACTCTAATCTTCGTAGTCATGATGTTAAAGTCATTTATCACACCAAGCGCATTAGAATTAACAAACATGATAGCTACATAGCGACCTCTTCAGACTGTAGTGAATTATTTACATTTGATATAAAGAAATAAATTTGTAAGTTATATGAATCACGCAAATGCATTACATATTTCGCTATCCCTTGGCATGTCTTGATCTGCCGGTGCAGTTTCAGAAAGCAAATTCTTGATAAAGAATTCGAGTTGCACAAATCAAGATGGACTCATGTAATGTTTGTTCATTGATATATTTAACGTCTTGCGGACATGGTACTGATTACGAGTAATTCATCATATTTCTTCAGTGTACAGTATGTACCGTACATACTAAACAATGAAGCTCATATGTTAAAGGAATGACTTTAAACAATGTTGACGTGTTAGGGAGATTACTGCAACGGACTGCAATAGAGCGAATGGGTGGCGCGTGAAGCTCTGAAAAGAAATATATGGAGGCAATGACCGGTAGGAAGGCTTATTTGTTTTCACAGGACTTCAAGTGCACTTCTGTCACTATCGATGTACATGTATTTTAGAAGCGGATCCTTGGTGTGTTCGTGCTAATGTGTTGTCAGAACCATCTATAAACAATGTTTGAGTGAATTGGGGTACCGCTAGTCAAAATCAGACATTAGCTTGTACCTATCTGCTATACACTTTCTTAACAATCCATTGATGATTTCAACTTTCTAATCGTTTGCGGACACAAGCCATTCCGTCTTTATTATAAATGATATGTGCTGAAATCAAGTATTAACCTTTCGATTAAATGCAAACATTATTTTCCAAAAAGTAAGTTGTAGAGAGAGAGAGGGGGAGAAAAAATAGTATTGATAGTCGTTGTATTTTGTTTCCACGTCCACATGGATATTCTTATCGAAACCAGGCCTGATCAAAACCCATAAGATTAATTGAATTAAGAAACCTACGTGTTTATGAATGAATAAATAACGCGTAGAAAGTCTCAACCGAAATACTCATAATTTGGGTGTGAGTAGCATTATCTAATTCTTCTTCAGCAATTTAGAAATTCAATATACAATCCATCAGTCTGTTCTCTTCATCTCGGCCACATTTTAATAGACATAAGCCCAGATATATTCCTACGATCGATTATATGTAGATATCCACCCTACTTTGTTTACGGTCACGGGGCAATAGTTTGTATCTCATCATTTACTTAATCAACCAGTCTGCTGCTCGCTAGGGACCCATAATTCGGAGAACCCTTGCAAATATTACCATTGATAGATCTGGCAGGACTTGATCCCCGAGTGCTTAACCAGCGAAAAAAAGCCTAATCAAATAGTATTGGCGACAAATAGCACACTTTATTGCGTAAACCTCGATGCAAACAAGCTTGATATCTAACGTAGATCGTACGAAGCATTTTAACATTATACACAGACTCACGTACTTTCTCCCTCACACATACACACCCAAAAATCTACGCACAAATGCACACACACACCCACACTGACTTTAATCGGGATGGATCTTGCGAATCTTTTGGAATAGCATATATTTAATTGTTTACAAAAAATTATAGTCAATTTAATCATGATGGTTATTCTGAAGAATTACAAATACTACAAATGTGCATATTCAGATAAGGTGGTCGGTCATAAAGAGATGCGACTATATTAACTTTACCATTATTGCAATGTTTATGGATAGTTTCAATCTGGCTGGCTGCCGAGCACTGTAACCACGGTAGTTGCCGTGATAGAAAACATACTACAGTTTCTTAATGAAACAGCTCTCAGAAAACACATAGGCCGTATCAATACAACCACTGTCAATAATAACTCATATTTTACGTAGACACGTATGTATTATTTGAGATTGATGTTTACAGATACCCACTATACCCTTTTCATAAAAAGGGCGTTTTTATAGAACATTTCATCTATTTCATATATCATTTCATTATATCATTGAGAAATTTGAAAGTCTTCTTTCGATTATAGGCTTTCTTTACCTCAGTACATAGATACATGTAGGAAGAATTACTGCCCAAAGTTGTTTCAGAATTGATAATTCATCATCTTAACTTTTGAACATCTCTTGATTTATTCGCTTTGAATCCTTGTAATTTCGTTGTATTTTAGCACTGTTACAAAAGAGAGAGAGGGAAACATTATGAGCTCGAGAAAAACACGTACATAACTATAGAAGAACCGTTGAACTTTACGCCTCAGCAGCCCTTCTGTTTACCCGACCAGAAGAGAGAGAAAAAAAGTTCGTGGCGCCTACCTCACATCAATAGCGTGCATCTTTACCAGGACTGCCTTTGGTATTCCTTAGAGGCCTGACATTTTATAGGCAGGCAGAGAAAATCCACTGGAATCAACAAGCAAGATTTGAGATAGCTCTTCATTGTAATGCAGACTAATGAGTTTCTTTAAAAGTAGGCCATTCGAAAGTTTAGAAAGGCAAAATATGCTAACTTTATCAAAAAATAAACGAATTTATACAATTATCATAATTTTATAATTCATATGAGTTAGAACATTAAGTTATACACCAATATTTGCATACTTTTCACTCTCATTGAATCGCGAAAATTGAAGTGCGATAGAATACTACATTTTATGACAATCAAAAATCAACTTAGAACAGCATAATTAAAACCTTTTTTTTTTATATTCTCGGGACAGTGAAGCAAATTCAATTTAACTTAAATCTATTTTAACGCCGTCAACTTAGACATCAGTTAGCCTAATGGTAAAAAGTTTTCTTCAACAAGAAATTTGAACAATGAATCCTTTGATGATAACATTGAAGATTGGCGAGGGGGAACATAATGTAATATACTACTAAACACAGAATGTATACATGGTACAAGTCAGTGACTTCTTTAAATTTTTTAAATGATATAACCAAGGGATTAACATCAAAGTTATGTGATCTTAATTTCAACATGCTGTTGGGCTTAACACGTCATGGTTTACCTTGAACACACACACAAATGGGTCTTCTTATCACAGTATCATTCAGGTTCTAGGTATCTGTCGATAATTACCTCGGCGATGGAAAGAAATCCATCCCCAATAAGTAACCCGATATGTGGGCATTACCGAAGAGCTTCTTGCTAAATTATGGAATGCCAACATAATTGGACGACCTTGGCTTTCGGTGACAAATTATAGGACGGGACGGCCTGAGCTTCTGCTGAAGAAAATGTTATCAAGGTAGAAAGTTTCACATACTTTGCATGGATCTAGTCAAAAGAAAAGTGAACATTGGGATGAGTTCTTAGAAAATGTACATTGAAAGTCTATTGGCGGGACTACATGTATACCGTGAAAGCAAATGGTCATCCTAATTCCGTTTTCCATTTTGTTGGATAAACTTGAGGAATATGATAATTTTGAGAAATCAATGTCTTACCGTGAAATTTAAGAAGAATATCACTGAGAAAAACCAACAAATTATTGTTTTCCAAATACCCTTACGTTAATTACACAACAGACGATAGCTTAAACCGTAGACTTGATGTTTTTCTCTGTTCGTAACTCGTTTAACCTTTTAAAAAATCGAGCCAATTTGGTATGATTTAGTAATTCGAGTTATTAGAGTAACAATTCACAGTAACTTTGAGACATTGCCCTATACACAATAATACAAATACACACACTCGCATACACATTCATATAAAGAATTTGTTATTTACTTATAGTTAATTCAGGTTTGTTCTAACTAAACGAATCATTAGAGAAGGTTAAGTAAAATATATTCAGCAAAATTCTTTTTACGAGGAACATGGATTGTTTCTACCTAAACTGTTGATGTAAAAAGTATTTTTCTTATATGCTTTCCACACTGCAATTGCGTAACTCCAAACTATCCTTAATCCTGGACTATCCTTAACCCCATACTATTTTTTTTCGGTTTCAGTCTTTCTTAACCCCATACTATTTGCTTAGCCGGGGTAAACGCCTTAACCCTGGACCATCGCACAGCTCAGGAATATTGATGATCTTGCCACACAGAGCGTGATTAATGTGCAATTTCGACGTTTGTGATTGGCTAATGCTTAGCCCCACTTTTCCTTAGCCCGGTTTCGTTTCATACTGCATCTCTTAGCACCGCAATTGTGTTGCTAGAACTGCAATAAGCCGGCTAACACTGCCTTTTTGCAGGGCCAAATAATACCTTACTATTTACCGTGCTAGCCCACTTTGCTAAAACGTAGTGTGAAAACGAAGTGGGCTAAGCTTAACCCCGGGAAATTGGTGGGGCTAAGACCCCCCCCCTTCCCCTTAGCCCCACCTACATGTATTTCCCGGGGTTAAATCCATATGTATTGGAAGTATCAATAGTTAGACCTTCCTTATTATCCTCCCTCAACCATGCGACACTCTGGATGAATGAGGCAAAGCTCCAAAAAACACCTGAAACCACATGAAACTGATAAGTGAAAATAGCAATGGTGAAGAATTTCTGACGTTTGTGGTCTGACTCAACTCGCTTCCTCCGTCAAGTGCTATACACACCTGTTGAACTTTAATCTGTAAGACGATATGATCAAGTGGAAGCACATCCTTAAATGGTACGCAATCTCGGAGTCGCTAGGTATTTGTGATGCGTGTTGTCTTTTTAGTAACAAGCCCGTGAATGTCTAGTGTGATTGCATTTTAAAGAGAAGTACAATGTGCCTGTCGTTAAGGTTATTTATCAAATTTCTATTAAAATGTATTTGTGTAGATTTATAATACCAGAAGCTCTTTAATGAATAATAATAAGTTACAATAATTTTGATTTCACATGTTGGACGCGGAGTCAAACTTGTATTGTTTGTTTCATTATGGAGGCAATCGCATAATGATATAATCTTATTTGAGAAGAATAAGATGAATGTACTGTAATTAGGTGTAGGTGTATAGCATCGTGGCTCTCTCAGCTACACATCACTTGCAATTTGCATGTAACCCTGGTTAAAATAAGGACAACCCTAAAATTCCAACACGTTCTTATCATACGTGCAATGTCGATGCAATACATAGTGTTGCGTGTTATATATATTTACATTTCTTTACATTTCAAATCAACTAGAAATGAGGGTCTATCCTCACCACACATGCACACATACCCTTTCAAACACACCCAAGCCCACATACACATAAGACATCTCCGATGGTATATTTTGTAAGTAATCCCATCCCTTTATTTTACAAATAAACCAATACGTTGAAAAGAAATTGCCTTTTATTGATTGGGTTTAAGCCTGACAGAATGTTTCCACTAGTGAGAGTAAATGGTGTTTTTTCCCCGAAAAGAGACAGAATAATTAGTAAATTACTTTCAGAAAGCATGTATTTCCATGTCAATCGTAATTTTCGAATCATCGAGGCGCCGAATGAATTAAATGACATTTACTTTTTCAAATTGCATTGCATCAGCGATTGTTTCACTCCCTTTTGCCTGTACAAATGAAAATAAAAAGATATTTTTCTATTTTGAATATTCACTATTTCAATAGTTTCTATAGCGCATCAGCATCTTTGATTGATTTTACTCATAATGGGAAAACTAATGCCAACTGATTTATTCATCTGTGTTAAATTTGATGCTGAGAGTAGTTACCAAGATATTTCAAATCTTTGGTAATAACATCAAGAACTTTTAGATATGGCAAGTATCAGACTTGATTGTATACGAACTATCTTCGACAAAATGGGCCTTCTGATGGAAACATAAAGGAATAAACTTTCCTTTTTTATGAGGGAAATATTATTTTCTTCACAAAGTCATCAAAGAGAAGGGAATAGCATTAGCGAGTGGGAAGTGTCGTTGAGAGAATCAAAAGGATAAAAGAAGAAATTAAATTCAGGCAACATTGTCTTTCAAATAAAGTACACTCATAACATTTATCACATCCTGTTTTGCACGACATTGCATTTTGCTACATAGTTTAAAAGCATCTCAATCAGACACCATTCATGTTCATTTGGAAGACAAGTCTAATGGCGTCGAAGTAATTAATTCATTTGTAGTCAACCACGTTTTTTATGTTACCGAAGGGGATAACGTGTATGCTTTTGTTAAGAAATTGTTTTTTTCCATCAGGCAAATATACCTAATATAGGTCTCCCGCTCAATTTCATATTTGAATCATTTAATTTAATTTAAGCAAAATAATTAAATAAATCGCTAGAATTTAGATATTAAGCAGCATGCAATTTCATGAATTCTTAAGCAAAACCATTTTCCGCATGTGTGTTCATTATCTCTGTCAAGTGAATCTTAATAAAGAGCATGCAATTTAATGAATGGGCAACCAAAAAAAAAACATTTTTCTACATGTGAATTCATTACATTTGCAACATCTTTTTCAAATGTGTTATTCATATGTTAAGTAGGTGCATGAAAATTAAGAATGTGCATTCAAAATCAGATGTTGCATGGCTTGGCAGCTGATTAGTCAAACGAATTATCGTATAGGCAAGCATGTTTTAAATTAGTGCATTTGATTTAAGATGTTAAGGAATAACTTAATATGTTGATTATTATACAGATGCTATGCAAACCAAACGAATTACACATCATTAATTGTGAACTCTCAAGAGTGAAAATGGTTGCTCAAGCAGTCCTATCGACCTTTGTTGATTAAATTGAATGCGCATTTCCTGAATTTCATTGCGCAATATTTAGAATAAAAAAGGTACATTCGTTACTTTGTAAGACTAACAAACCTCTTTGCCTTAGAACGAAATCAAAAGCGCATGACAAATATTGAATAGATCAAAATTTGATACCGAAAGCTAAGGTTATATTTTACAACTGAATATTTGATGGAGTTTGCAGATCATAGTACGACGGTTAAAAATGCGGTCAGCTAATGTGAGTTATGGAAACAGTGTGACTAAAATGTTATTTATCATGTGATATAAGCGTCCGCGAAGACAATTTGTGGACCGGTAAATTAATAATCCTTTTTCATTTACATCAATTGGGGCCTAATTTATAAGTAGAAAATAACGCATTTCTGAAAATTTGGCGATAATCATGAACATCTTTCTATTAAAGAGTGAAAACCAGAAGAGGTAAAAAAAGTCTGAAATCGAAATAGTTTTCTATTGTTGCAGTGAGAGAGTTACACCGGTGTAGCCAGAAATTCTAAGCAGCATTCCTGGCCTGGGCCAAGTCGCGAGGATGAAAGAAGCATTGACCAATGAAATGATTTGAGAGGGTAAGGTTACATTATTTTCTGTATGAAAGATGAACTTAAACTCACTAAGTATAAAATTAGGGTTAGGATTTTTATGTTAAGAATGGAGACTAGAATATGAATCACTGGCAGCATACAGGTGAGCATTCAAGAGGCTAGGGCATGGCGACAACTTGCTATTTGAACCAACGAAATTTCATACATCGAACGTGTACGTCTTATGCAATAATGTTTGTCACCGGCTACATTTATCCTTTCGCACTACCAACATAGTAAGATATTCCAGTAAACATGGTAAAGGGGACATTTATCTGATGCATAACGACCCATCACTAATACTGTGCTATATGTACCACATTAACCTAGCTCATATCAGGCACTGAAGCGAATAGGTGAAACCAATTTAAGAATTTACGACACAGCAAGTAACAAAGAATTGTACGTGAAAATTTCTATTTTTGGTGATGTAATTTAGAAACAATTCAAAACCTGTATGTTTAGCTTTTATCTAAACCGGAAAGGGTATCTTTATTTCCGTTGATATATATTTATAATCATTTTGTTTGCCGATTAAAAAAAAAACGGCGGAGGGGCATTTCTCCGATCCTTCCGATATACGCCAGTGAGATTGTATTATGTAGAAATAATTTACATTACAAATATGAGCAATCCCAATCTCTGCAGTTGGAAAAATGCTGATATTGGTGTGATGAGATATCGTGACTGGGCGATTAGCGAGTTTGTATATTTCATAATATTTTAGTCTTTCCTTTTATGAAGGCATTGAATCTTATTAGGCAGACAAGGTGGATGGACTGCGAAGTGCTTGATATAGATAGAATTTCGTTTTCAGTGTACTGCACCTAGTCATATGTGAGTTTGCTTAGCTTTCTGTCATTTTCGGTGTCTTCAAGTGGTGCAGGAATAAAAAAGTGACATGCAAATATTCCATGAATTGTGGCATATTTGCATGTTGATCAAATTATGGCGTTTGCATTCTTTGGTGAATTGTTTTCAGAGAATATGTAAAACGGATATTATTACTATACGGGAGGGAGTGGATCTAGGAACGCGGAAAGTTGGTCCTGACTTTTGATAAGGGTTGTAGTGTTTTCATGAATGTCATTTGACCAATATATTCCTATTGTAAAAGCAATGCAGCATCAACAAATTCATGAATTTAGTAATGAAGTTGATTATCCTGCACAGAGCAGTTTTTGGGGGTAAAATAAATAGGCCTACCTAGACTCGCCTACGTATGGCTTATATGGTTTGTAAAAAAGAAAATCAAATTTCATCAATCATTCCAACCCTGGAGATGAGGGGCAAAACTAGTGGACCAAATAACTAAATAGGAAACTTTGCTGCCAGCCCCGAATCCGTCGCCTATTTTCATAATTTCTCCCGCGCTTCTTATGAAATTATATATCAACAGCATAATCACATTATCAAACTAGTTTGTATGCGACTGAAAGCAGGCATTTAAGGAATTCCTAGTCGTATGTGTTTACTGATATTCTTCATTTTCCGTAACCGTGCATTCTAAACCGCAGTGCTGCCGTTGTTAAATCGTGCTGATAGATCTTAATACCAAAGTATATATATTCATATAATTTTCAACTGCATGAAACTTTCCTTTCTGGATACGTGACAGATCTCGTTTTACCTTCCTTAGATATTAAATCGATCGATCGACGCACTATTATATCGTTAATATCTTAACCTAATTTGGAGACAGATGCGTGTAGATATATTGGAATAATAGTATCACACTGAACGTGTTTCTCAGGTAAATCTAAGAATTGGGGTATGGCCTGCATAGTCGTTTTTCAGAGAAATGAGACATATGTGCATATTTCTACTTTCCCAAATAAGATGTTAAAGATGCATATATCTCCCCGTGTCCATTCTATTATATTCCATTAATGGTCTATTGGTGATTCAGATTGATAAATCGACTGAAACTTTAGTGTTCACTTTTGCCGGGAAACACAGTCGTTAACGTGGTTAAGTGATATCTTTGCAAGCAATGCAGGATTGATCTCTCAGAATTGAAAAATAGGTCGGAACTTCTGTTTTCAAAGAAATCTCGAGAAATCTTGAGAAGAATGACAAAGATGCTGTTTTATAATTCATTATGAGATAAAATTACACATCCAACAGTTTTCAGAATTAATACTACTTAACATAGTCATTTTGAGGAAAATTCAGACCTTACTCTCGATGGCCTATAACTATTTAGAAAAATCGTATTAAATAAGAATTTTTTTTTAAAGAGTTTTTTCACTTGTAGATTGAGCAATTGCCATGGGTAATGATATGTAAATTGATGATTGTTGGGTTTAACAGTATACCTGAATTTATATCATTATAACTCTACTTTATAAAGCAGGACACCAAAGCAGAGGCTCGTTATACATCTTTATGGATGTTTAATTCATTCGATTCCTCACTGAGATATATCACTGACCAAAAAAATGATGAAACTTAAGAAATGATTAGAGATCATTTGCATGAATAGATGCTCAATCTCCCGTAGGTGTCATAAGCTTGCTAAGCTTCCTTTATGGAAATAATGTTATTCGCTATATCGCTGAAATATAATTTAACTTTTTCATTGTTTTGCTCATTACATCAAACGACTAATGTTCTAATCATCACTTACCCCGAATACGTACATTGAAGTCGTGTGGATATAGTTGATTTTTTTTTTTACCGATTCAAAGGCGTGAGTATAGGATTCAAATCCGTGACACGTTATTGCCGTTGGTGTGGTAGGATTTCGTGACATATA
The DNA here is from genome assembly GCF_037042905.1 of Lytechinus pictus. Classification (NCBI taxonomy): domain Eukaryota; kingdom Metazoa; phylum Echinodermata; class Echinoidea; order Temnopleuroida; family Toxopneustidae; genus Lytechinus; species Lytechinus pictus. The sequence continues at coordinate 3,614,171 of NW_026974140.1, read as the reverse complement.
TAATTTATTTTAATGTTCGTGAAGGAAACACCTTTCTTCATTGTTTTTAATTGGAACGAAAGTTGATCACATTATCACCTTTATTACGTTCATTGTATTCCTGTGAATACTCTCAGTTAAATGAGATTAATGTTTACTTCGATATTTCTTATACGAACTATTTGTGTTAATCTTATCTTTGTGAACCTAAAACTTTTTCGGGCACCGGATGTCTGGAGAGATATCAAATATTAAACATCACAACTAGAGGTCGAACGCTTCCTTTCTCTATACCAGAATAAAGATGCTACTTGAAAAAATTGCCTTGAGATATTCAGCCCGCCGAACAACCAAAACAAGACAGCTAAAGATAAGAGAGGGAGAGCAAAAAGAAATGCAAAGTATCCGGAGCCAAAGTGCCAAGGAAGTCGCGCCAAACCCTCCAATTTCTAAGGCATTCGTCAAATTGAAGATTCAGACCTCTGAACCTCCCCTTTGCCGAATCTGGAACAAACCAATATTCAAGCAAAAAAGACATCGATCACTACCAACCCCCCAGGAACTATTTGCTTCTCCTTTTCATCTCTGTGCAAGCCTAAGATGAAAGAGAGGGTTGGGGGAACAAGGAAAAGGAGGGAATTGGCCTGAGGGGAAACATCCTTCACTCAATATCAATTTTCAAGCTGAATAATACTGTATTCCAATAATTTATCATAATTTATCACAATTAACGTTTCAACGCGATATACCTTGAATGTTCAGTGTTGTTGTTTTTTTGCATTTGGTATAATATGAAAATGAAAACTTCTGAAGCAATAACGCCCACTGCTTCATTTTACCTGTTGATTATCTTTTGATATCAATTTTAAGCACTTAGATTTGATTATTGTTCAAAATAGATGCTTCACGAACATTATACATAGCAGCTTTACCCTTAGTAACCCCTGCCTGCCTCTTCCACCATTTCTGATTTTCTTTAAGCTAAAAATTAGATCAACCTATATCACATCTAAATCGGGTAAGTCATGTTGGACATGGTAGGTGATCTCTGAGCTGGTTGTTAAAGATCGAACTATTCTGAACTTTGAAGACCTCACCTAATGTTAATTAGAAAGATGGATAAGATTACTTCGTCCCATACAATGTACACATGTATCATCATCGAGTAGGAGATGTTAGCATGTGAAATATTTGAACAGTAATTTTCTTATACTGCTAATTGGTGAAACAAAAATAAGTCTATTTCAATATTTCTTCATCTTCCGAAGAATCGATTTTTTTTCCTTCTAATATGTCAGTGAATCAAGCCCTGAAACTCGAATCTATCCAACTTGTCTGTGGCATGAGACACCCACATCGTTCTTTATTCACCACAGAAGACGTAAGAAATTCAGAAATATCCTATCATATGTAACGTAATAAACTACTACTATTTCAAATAGACCTGCTAATATTTCCGCTAGCTACCACTAAAATTGGTAGAATAATGTAATCAATTTATTTAGCTATGGTCAGTATATTCTTTTTCTTTGATTCAATTTCTCACCTTGTGATGCGGTGTATTTATTGATATTTGTTTACATTGATTTCTTGCTTTTAGATTCTGAGTAATGTCATATTTGTTTTCATAATTATGTAACTTTAAATGCAAATGTATGGTATGTTTATGTCACATGAAAATACTTCAGTGGATTCACCTAGATGGGGTATGGGTTAGGGGAGGGTCCGCTGACTATAGTTATTTGTTTAACTTTGCTAAATACCTGACAGCTAATCCAGGTGAATCCAGTGTCTATTATGTTTGTTTTACTGTATTATTATTGCGTTACTGTAACAATTATATTTATCATTGTATTTGAATTATTTTATATTCTGCAAAATGAAATAATAATAATGATAATGATATTTTGGGGGTCAAGATTGGGCAGTTTTAAGGTTAATATTCACGTTGATGTTTTTGTATGAGATACATGTATATAAAGACTTGTAGGGATTGACAAATTCGTATTGAAGTTGCCTTACATGGACAAAGCTGCAGTTGTGAATATCATTACAGCTATAAAAAAAACCATAATAACATAACATCTTCCTTTTTACAATCATTAATCGTAATATCGAAGATATCCCATGTGGTTCACACCAAAATTTTCAGTGAAACGCTACAATGCATTAACATGATCGAGCTCTCCCCTGCTCTTTTAAAAATAAATCATAATTTATTTTAGAGTAATTCCTTGCTCTTCCACCTCACCCACTCATCCTTCGTTATTCATTAAAGTTCGCATCTGACAATTACATCGATAATAGTTGGCCATCTTAGCCAATCACTGACCTACTTTCTTCACTGAGTGAATTAGTTTTAAAAATAATACGCTATTAGTCACAAGTAATTTCCTCTCCATGCGTAATACGCATCGCCAGAGCTGATGGTAGCACATTTATGATAAACTGGGGTCGTGTATCCGAAGCCGCCAGGATATTCCCTTTCAGCAAATCATTATGGGAATTCCAAAATAATTTCCTGCCTGGAACTCATCTCAAATAGAAAATGTCTAATGATTCAAATGGGGGTTCTTCAATTTCGATTAAAGATCTTTATCGAATGAAACAGGGATATGTCAATTCATTATTCTTAAAAGGGGCGGTTATTGTTACGACGTAATGTAAATATACAATTTTGATTTTAAACCTGGCATTTCGAGATAATACCGTGAAGCCAAAGACCTCTTTTTGTCAGTTAGACTTTCATATAGTTTTCATTAATTTCATTCGGAAACCCCCTTCCCGATTCTATGGGTGAAGGGTTTTCAAAATAGAACGTTAAGCTATTCCTGGCTATAATTTTTCAGATTTTGGTAGGAAAATGAAAATATATTATTATTATTATAGTTTTGCCATTATTATCATATCTGCTGGACTACTAGGGAGCCTCCAAATTCTCACACTTCGATGTACACCATAGGATGGCAAAGTACATTAACGACATCCTGAATCTCCAACCAGCTGATTGTGGTTAGGGAGCTAATGCCGGGCTCCCGAATTAGGGGTGATGGCTCGAGCGGGCACCCAGAAAAACCTGCGACAAAAGGGCTCTATGCGCCCCAGCAGGTAGCGGTGGTAGTGGAATTTTAATTCCGTTCCAGCCGCGTAAAATGCCGACGATTCGCCTTCCATCTGCCAAGAATCATGGGATAAGAAAGGCATTTAGCTGGTGGGTAGAATGGCACAGAACTCGAGAGCAACTTAAATAACAATTGGTAATATTGCTCCGTCGGTACAGAAAATATGAGTGTCAGTAAACACCGGGTTCACGTCGTAATATTTCTCGCTCCCTCTTTTGGGGCCTGAGTGACTTACTGCTGCAGTAGCGTAAGGCTGCCGCAAAGCTGCTGGGCGGCGGTCGAGGTGCGGCTCCGAGGAGTCGTCGACGGTTTCTGAATAGAAGAATCGCGGGTGGGAGGCCTTGAGAATTGTTCATAATCTCATTTGCCTGTTTTTGACCTTCAAACTCGTCCTTGAGGAGAGAGGCAATCGCTCCCCCGAACAAGTGCTTCTCAGATGGTATCCAGAGTGTGCCGACAATGGTCAGCATAGATTCATAAAGGAGCAAACTATGTGAGACGGAAATGTTTAACTCCGAGGCTTCTTGAACGTATGGCGAGAAGCGTTCAGAATATGCCGTTGCACGCAAGACTATCTGCTCGTAACGGTCATCTGGGGGTGTTTCATGAAAGGAATGTCAGATGCTTCTTTTGACCAATCCCGTTTATCCGACAGTTACAGTGACTCTCAGCCGAACAAGGCGAGAAGTCTGAACTAATAACTTGTCGGGCAAATAATTGATGAACGCTCCCCCCCCCCCCAATATCTTAACTCTGGCATAAGCAGAGACTGAGAAGCGGGTTCCCACTCTAGTTCCCACCCTACGTGTTGAGGGAGACCCTTGGTTCCTCTCAAAGGCGGGCTTAAAATCATTTGCAAGGGGGATGCCCAACGTGGGCGCTACCCTTGAAAGAAAACGAATGACTCATCTCCATCATCAACCGACTCAATAGGAAAGAATGGGGAAGATACCGCTGGAGTAGTGCTTACTATGCGGTGTAGGCTTGGGAGCCGTGCCCATGGATGAGTCATGGAAGGATTCGTCGACTAACAAGTAGTCTTCCTCAGTAACCTAAATGGACGGTCTCCTCCGAGGGTGGAGCGCTAAGGTCTGCCGGGGCGGCGTGACCACGTACATTTCTTTCGGGTTTACTCATACTGCCAGCAGTAATGGCTCGTTGAGCCGGCATGACTGTACTATGCAGGGCTTGATGCACAGGAGGAGTCACCCCCTATGCAGGACCTGGGCGCCAGTGAAAACGTGAGTAACACTGGCAGCTTTACTCGGCGTGGAAAGGCTTTCTACGCCTGGCTGATCACTATGGTGTGCTGGAACACCAGCGAATACGACCTGTGAGGTGCTCGGTGAAACGAGCCCACACTGCTTCAGAGCACTATGAATTAGATTCATTAGTGTACGAGCCTCCACGCAGGAGGGCGCAGGATCAGAAGAGGGTAAAAAGAAGCTTTGAATCTGGTCGAGGATCCTCGACAGCCGCCACCCAGATTGCCGGGACGGCTGGCGTCAAGTCGCTGCCACCTGTTTTGGGGTCAGGCTCGGCACCTCGTTTTAGACCTGGGTGATTTGTCCCTCTAACCAAAAGCGAAGAGCCGACAGAGTCAAGTCAGCGCGCCTTTTACTCCCCTTTGCCCTGGCCCGCGGTGCGGGTTTTATCGGGCATCCAGCCTAATATACAAATAGCGAATAGGCATGAGTGCGATGGTGCGAGATTTCGCATGAGGTGAAAGAAAGATGCTCTATTCAACGAGGCGTTAGCCGAGTTGAATAGAGTGTTTCTTTCTTTCACCGAATGCGAAATCTCGCACCATTGCACGAATAAGAATATTCGCTATTTGTGTTGTACAACGCCTCGGAGTTTAGCGAATTTATGAAAAAACAAAGAGTTTTTCCTGCAGTAATCTATGAAAAGGGAGCAAAAATATGGAAAGCGAAAAGCAAAATCCCACAGTACAAGCGAACACGTACACCTCGGGCAGCATTGCGCATTTAGCCAGCAGGCTATACGCGTATTGCACCTGCATTTTTACTGAGCGCAATGAATTAAATCGTATTGTGACGTCACCTCCTAAAGCCGTGCAACGGTACATTTTGGACGGTACATTTTGGATGGTACGTCTTTTGTGCAACGGTACGAATGTTTGACATTCAGCCTTAGGCCTCCCATTTGCTCGCGTACAACAAGCTAAGTAGGCGTTGTACAATATATTTTAATGCCCGGGAGAGAGCAGCGCTCCGTTCCCGGCCCAGTGACCCGATGGCCAGTGAGTCGGACAGACGTAGGGAAGACGCCAAGGATTCGGATTTCCCCTCCCGTTTAGGACTCATCGCGGGGTCGTTGGCCATCACCTTGAGGGCACGTGAACGTCTTCCATAGGACAACATGGTTCCACCTCCTCTCAAGCCCGTCACAAAGGACTCTTACGTTTGCCTTTATACTCATCGGCGCTTCAGAAAAAAACACGTGAGGAGGACTCGTCCACGGCGGTGAAGATGGGCCCGCCGGTAGATTAGTCGAAACTCATCCTCTCCTTGTTTGTCTGAAACAAAGTTATGTAGGGAGAGAAACAGGGGGAGACACCCGTGGACCCCAAAGGTGTAGTAACAGAAAACAAATGAGAAAAAATCATTTTGTTTTGTTCTAGATAATCAACTACTTAATAAGGCAGACAATGGTTAATAATTAATAGTTATTGATCAACATAGTACAAGAGAGGGAAGGACAAGTTAGTCATATCTTTATCCACCAACCACGAAGTAGTTCCGATCTTACTAAACCCGTTTTACGAAGGGCTTCCTAACTAGAATCCCTTGATATCGATACTATCGCTAGAAAGAGCAGACGAGACGTAGCCTTAGTTACAAAACAGCATATTTTTCAAAAAAGCTAAATCATTATTAAACTGCAAATATTGTGATGAAGTGGGAAATACATCTAATAAAAATAATAGCAGAGGCCAAATATGCACCGTACATACTTAAACTATGAACAATTGCTGAGAAAATTAAATTATGAATAATTCAGTTCATGACGAAAAAAAAATCACTTGTGGATGTTGAGATGGGTACCCCCGGGATATTAAATTTTAATAGTTTGCGGAAGTAAACCATAAATGTTTTTTTTTTGTAAAAGAATGATAATTATACTTTTCTTAATGATTCCAAACATCATTAAAATATAGTGTAACATGATTTTTTTAAATCTTTAGATACCGAAACATACAATTCGACAAATTCTATGCATAAATCAGAGATAGAATTTATCAAAATGTTGATGAGGGTCTGAAAACTGCGAATACGAGTCCAGTTATGGATTACCTGACGCGGTAGAATCTTTATCGATTAAATCATTTTATTTTCTTTTAAATTAATGGTTTTGAGGCGTTTTATCAACTTTTTATGGTTTCTCTGCAATACAATTATTATTGAATGATATATTCCACTTGTTTTGCAATATAATTTCAACTTATTTGATTGATTACGTAAGATTATAATTTTCAAATTACGAGGCACTTTGCATGTCATAGTCTGCCCATGTGATGCCAATACGCCATTAAGAAAGAAGTTATGACAGGTTCGGAGGTGTCATAAATATTGAGTCAGGTTGTCCGCGATCTTGGCAAAGAGGGCTTCATGAAACGGTTAGCGGACAAGCAGCTCACTATCTCCGATTCAGTCTAGAAGTTAGACTTATGACGGTGTTGAGAAACGGGCCCACGAGGAAAGAACTCACATTTCGAACATAAGAGAAAGGGCGACGCCCAAAACTCCGGCTGTAAAGCTAAGGAGAAAATATTCGCGTAAAAAAAGACGAGAATAGATTAAGACCGGGCTCCGAACAAAGAGCTATCACACAAGAGAGAGCGCGGGGAATCTATGGGAGAAGAAGACCTCGCTTAGACCCCGTATACATAAACAGTACACCGGAATAAAAAAGGAAGAATCTATCAATTCAGAAAATCGCTTAAAATTCGCGCTCAGAGAATTTTAAACAAGCCAAACAATACAGTACCGAAGTAAAAGGGGTTGGCAATGAATCTTATTGCAAAGAAGCAACAAATACGGCCTAAAACCGTATTTTGGAAGTGTACTTAGCTCTTTCAAGGAGAGACTTTTTTTTCGAGACGTCTTCACTCCGCGATGGCGAAGAAACAAAGAGGACCTGCTAGCATGAAATGGGTGTGAACGGAAGAAGAACTGGTCATGGGTTCGCCGGGAGATGGCACTACTGCGCAAAAAAACATATTATTCGAAGTCAATCCATGAAACATCAACTAGCAAAAGTAGATGGATATATCACGATTATTGAAGTAAAATAATAATAAGAATAATATCAATAATGATAATGATAATAATAGTGATCATGGTGATAATCAAGTCAACAATGATGATGATAATAATGATAATAATAGTAACAATAATAATAACCAATACTGATAGCAAGGTTAGTAAAGTTGTTATTTTCCTGAGAATACAAAGCTTTTCTTACAAACCATTAAAACGATATTTACCCCGGCTTTAGATCGAGCTTTCCCTTTATCAGTAGAGCTCAGTCCATTCAAGAAATAGTATAATTAACTATTTGAGGGGAAATCGGATGAGAGCTAGAAACTTATATTTATGTTATAGAAAACAAACAGTAGAAACCAAATGTCTCGAAACACCTGACATAGAGTTTGTAGAAAAGTGTGGAACCAAAACAAAAATACTTTTTGTTAATAACAAACAAAGTAACCATCGAATATAATAACACGTCGGGAATAAATGTAAGCATTCCATGAACATTTAAGGATTGATTTTCATCTCTCATTCTGCTTTCCTGCGAAAACATTACCGCATTGTTTTGATTTAAGTCAGTGCTTTGCAAATTGGCATTCAATGTAAGAGAATTGCACAACATATAAGTGGTAAAGTTGTATTGTTTTAGGTGCGGTAAAATAAAGTGACAAGCGCCGTCAAAGCTTAGCCAATATTAAAAAGGAAAATACAAACACAGCTCTCAACAAGTGCGTATCGCATTTTACTTTTGTCTTGAAATGTGTTTAGTTAAAAAAATAGATGAACAGATTTTATCAATGACAGCTGAAGTACGTTAAGGGGGTGGAAGAGTGGACGAGAGGGGAAAGAAAGGGCATGTGCCTTTTCGTCTCGCGTAAGTGGCAATTTGAGCATGACAGTGCTTCAAATGTTGGTCGATAATGCAAGAAAAGGACAACTTCATCACGAGATTGAATCTGTCTGAGCGATTTAAATTTTACGAAAGCTTGCAAAGAAGTGGTGGTTATTTTTTTAAGAAATGTGTGTGTTAATCTTTCTAACTAGCTGTTGAGATAAGTTGAATTTTCGTCTCCTCTGCTTCTTATCTGGAAATCGATAGCTTTTTGTCTCCAAATGCATTCAAAAGAACACGTGATCGAACATTTAACGTTTAAGGTTGCTATTTCTTAAAGAACAATTGAGATGGTTTGTCGGATTGGCATTGGGTTGAGATTTCTGAGTTTTGTTTAAAGCTGCCAATAACCCTGTCCCTTCACATGCACACATTTTTTTAATATGTTTTTATAAAGGGTTTCATTCAAATGATTTACACAAACTCAAGATAAATGCAATAAAATTCTTCATATTTTATCAACAAGAATATAAATAAATATATACGAACAAACTGAAGCAATTAATGATGAAATTGAATGCCTTAAAAATATAATTTTATACTGTTTAAAAATATACCCGAGCCCCGAACCTCTCTGTAAACCTAATAATCTGGCAAAATTAATCTTAAATTATTTGTAGAAATAAAATCATCGCATCTCTATTTTCACACACACCCTCACGCTCACATATAGGCACTCACTCACTATCCCATCTACACACACAAATATATTTTTAAAGCAGAAAATGGCGCCACTACAATTCTAGATGGGTTTTGTGACTAATGCATCGAAATGCAGACTTATAAATTGAAGACGGAAATCACACACTTAAAAGGAAAAAAGGAAAAAGATAAAAACCAAGCTTGATGAAAGAAATGTTATTGGAATATTATAGATCTCTATATTATAGGCGATCTAAAAAATATATTGAACACCAATTTATACCACGAAAGAGATTGTAGCACCTTAGTTTCTACACTCTAAGAAAGGTTACCCAATATTGGGAACGATGGGAACATGCATGCTGGCTGGATAAAGAGATACCAATATTTTGTAAATGTTGCGTTGAAATTCACCCTTAAAACGGGTATATTACCCAATATGGGGTAAACAAACCCCCAGCTAACATGCTTGTTCCTTTTCTAACCAATATTGGGTAAAATTTTACTGTGTTTTTAGAGTGTATCACGGACAAATCATTTCTTTCCTGATGAAATATAAAAAGGTACAACAAAAATATACTGTACTTTAGAAGGAACTCTTATATCAAATCTTGTTAACTTAGTAATAACGAAGTGATGCCTTTTATTTCCTTTAAAAAATTTATCTCGTATGTGTCAAGTTTTAGCTAAGAAAATCTTGACTTACAAGAGCGACCTCTAAGATAAGATTGATAATCATGAGTTCTCTTTGGTTTAAGCGTGAGAGTCAAAACACACTTGAGGTTGAAGGTACACCTGATTGGGTACGAGTGTGTTTTTTTTTTCATCTTAATATGTCAGACATTTGGTTTTTTTAAGGGAAATCAAACCCCAATAAAAACTTGTTTTTAGAAGAATAAACGTGCAAGTTGATAGGTGAAAGTTTGAACAATATCAGACAAGCAATAAGGAAGTCATGAATTCTTAAAAGTAGTACATTTGGTAATCACTATACCCATAGAGACTTAAAATTGGCCGCATGTGTGATGTCATAACGATGTAAGGCAAGGACTACTCTTCCATGTACTCCAATCAGTGTTGGTCAGAGGCCGGCTTGTCCGAGGCCAAGGCCGGATCACCCAAGGAAAAGGACAAGGCCAAGGCCGACCCACCCGAGGAAAAGGACAAAGCCGAAGCCGGAAGGGTCGAGGCCAGACCGAGGCCGAATATTCCAATGCAAGGCTGGCCGAGACCGGAGAGTCAGGAAAAGGCCAGCCATGGCCATTTTTGTGATATTATTTGGTGGAAACGGCCACAAATTTCATTGAGACCCTAAATACCTGTTATATCTTTGCCCAGTGACGCTCTTTGCTTTAATTATTTATTGTTTTTCCACACCTCCATAAAAACATACACTGATGCTCATATACATACCGGTATACATTGCATAGGCTATAGATATACAATGCACTCATAGTCCATACACACACACACCCACTCATAATTATACATAACCACTTACCAAACCAACCACATAATTAACCCTTTGAGGACGACTAGATTTTTTTTTGCTTTGCCTCAGGTTTTCAGATAGCATTTTGACAAGGCCTCGCGACTTGGCTCTATCCCTCGTCAAGCGGTGGCTGAGACGCGACTAGTGGCCGACAAAGAGAACTGGCGATACACGAGTGAGCGCGAGAGCGAGCGACGAAATCCTCGCACTCACTCGGCCGGCTTTTTGCGAATAGTCTTTGTTCCAGTCTGTAGGTATGTGATATAAATATCACAACAGATACAGGGCCTTTGTTTAAAAGCTCGTTTACGGACTGTTTTGAAATCAAATTATCTGGGAGTCTACAGACAATTCGATTTCAAAACAATCCGAAAGCCTGATGTAAAGTCAAAGTTTTCACTCTAGTTTGAACACTTTGAAATATTGTTGAATAATGTTGACCGTAGATTTAGGATGAGAATATTAAGATATTGACGTAAATGGCGCACGCGCAAAACATTTTTGTTACAGTTGTGCGCACGTGCATTGCAAAAAAATGTTTACCAGTGTCCTTAAAGATGGTCCAATTTGAAAAGTGGGTAGATCTTTTTTTTTTCTTTTCGATAAAAAACACAATTATGGTAACTACTTGTGATCAATCACGACACTTTATAAATACACTATTTCAAATAAAATAATTGTACAAGTTACTTATTAATCTATTTATGTATTTATATTGATATGATGTTTGTTTATTTAGTTATTAAGATAATTTAAAGTATTATCTATTAATTAATTCATGTACAGATAAAACAAGAAGCCTGCTTTACAAGAAATGTGTGCTGTATCCCTCGACACCAAAGGCGTCGATCCTGGGGGGCATGGGGGGCGATCGCCCCGCCAATGAAAATATTGGGGGGCAAACATATCGTTTTGCCCCCCCCCCCAATAATTCCGCATGCATGTGCAAAAATTAAATAAGATTGCAGTGTTACACAGAAATCAGCAAGCGAGATTGAAATACACAACTCGTTCTTTATTTAAAATCGTGCTCAAAATGTCCGTTTTTCAGATTGGAATATAAAGATTTTCAGCTCGCGCTTCGCGCTCGCATCATTTATGTACCAAAACCCATACTTTTCATGATTAATTAGGTGAACAGAATGTCCCGTTCTCAGTTCTAAACCTAAAAAGAACTCCCGCTCTGATTTGCAATAATCTTTTGTTGAATATATATCTTGTTCTTTATTAAAAACGTCCATTAACCTGTCAATTTTTTCAGATCGAAATATCAAAATTTTCAGCTCGCGCTTCGCGCTCGCATCTATTGTTATTTTAGATACCCATCCTAATCATTAGTACCAAAAGTGAATCATTCAGGTCAGAAATTTCAGCTCGCTCTCGATACTCGCATTATCTGTGTAGTGAGAAATGGTTTGTATCCTCCACATGAGTTACTGCTACAAACACTCCTAAACAGGTACCATTCCTGTTTTCAGGTCAGCATTCTAAAAAAATTCAGCTCGCGCTTCGCGCTCGCATTAATTTGTTGGTTAGATATGTGTCCGAGTCTCTTTCTCATATACATATATAAAATTAGGCCTGTGCGTGTGTGTGGGTGAGTTTGTTTGGTGTGATCGAGCGCCTTTAGAACGATTCATGATTTTGCCCCCCCAATCTGAAGAATGGATCGACGCCCCTGCTCGACACATTGTCCTAAATTACCAATAAATACATACAATTAATGATTATTCTTTTTACCTTTTTTCATGTCACTTATAATAAGAAGTCGATTTCTTCTAAGTAATCTTCCAGTGAATTCTCAATGATCTCCGAGATATTTGACGTTTCCAGACTCCAAGACTTTTTGATAACGTTAAACAGCCTTTCATTAAAATGGTTATTCAGCATGTTAAGTGGTCTTTCATCATTGTTCCTATGGATTTGGAACCTCTGCATACATTTGTTTTGTCCATTGGCCACGAGGACCGGGCCTCTATCTTTTGTCAGTCTTCAGTAGTCTTTCAAGCTTCAGGGTCTCTGTACTTTTTTTTTATAGGGGCCTTACACATGTTACATTTATAGTACTCTTTTGTAATTAATGATACAACTGGAAATTTTGTCCCACTTGACTATCCATTTCATAAAATATTGTCTTATTCAGAAAATAGGCCTACGTACGTATCTCTTTTTTTTTTATATTCCTAGATTAAAATAAGATTCAGATCTATAAATTCATTTTTCCATTTGCATCCGGTGACAGCAGAAATATCAATTTCCTTCCAAATAATGTTTTAAGTGAACTCTCCATTACTCCGTTATCCAAGTTTCACTGTACACCTATTAAAAATATCATTTCCAAGATATGTTTCTTCATTTTTACTCAACACATAATAATAACCTTACGTTTTGTTATTATTAGATGTAACGTCATTGATATGTATAGGCAACTGGTGTCCTTTTACTGAATATTCATTACATAGGTAGAAAATCCGTGGGCTATATGATATAACATGCATTGCTAATTTTCGTACCATTTGTTCTATCATAACATATTCATAACTGTGTTTTTATGTCAAGAATTGCGAGGATATTTGTATCATAATATCATTTTGATATGTGTTCCCTTGGCTATTAGGAATATGATCCATCGCTATAATTGTTGAAATTCACTCATCTCTGTTTTCATGGATTTGCACTAGTTTCCGTTCAATCTGTAGAATATGACGCCTTTACTGGCAAATGTCACCCGAATTAAGTTTTGATCATCACATTCGATTAATTCGTAATTTGAAGAATATTTGACATATATATTTATATAATACATCAAAATGGCTGCAATTTATTCTTCCTCTTCGACGCCATAGTTATGAAAGTACCAGTTTAAAATATTCATTAGAATCGCTTGGAGAGGAAGAATATTTCCTTTCCCTCTATTGGAGGTTATTAGTTTTCTTGATGGTTTAGCAAGCCCAGTGTATTTGTTACTGTCTACTTCAGTAAATAATGTGAAGTAGAAAGGCAAACAAAAATGCTTCTCTTGCAGGAAATTAAAAGAGATCAAACACATCTATCGGGGTACATCGCAAGGATTTTCAGTGGGAAAATGTCCACAACTTAGAGGTAAAGAGAGGTTGAGCAAAAAGACATACACTGTAAAAGTTCCAGTGTTAATTCAACCCGCATACGAAATAAAAAACAAAATCGGTTTGATGCTGAACTGGTGATGGTTAACGCTTATCTAGTTCGATCATAAATACCGGGATAGTGTTAAAGAAACACCGGTGCCCCTATATAAAGAAAATATCATATCCAATGATATATTAAGATATCAGCATTTTGAAGAAAAGGTGTAATACGAAGGGAAATGTTTCAGGGGAGTGAAACATTTGAATTTAAAAAAAAATCAAAATCTTAACACTAAGGAGTCCCACAATAGACCTTCAGATGTTTTTATCGTGTAACAAAATGATGTTTCAGTTTAAAAGTTTGATGGGAATGAATAACTTAAACAAACATCTGAGCTGCAAGGTTCCAATTAAAAATAATTAGTGCTAAAACAAGCTAAAACTTGAAACACCATCCCAATGTTCCATATTCATGTACAACATGAGAACATGATTTTACAGTCACAAGAAGAGCATTAAATGATTATTTATCAGTCAAAGATATTCAGAGTCAAAGTTTTAGGTAATTTTACCAGGGTCTCTGTAACATTATGCATCGCTCTCAATGAATTTATATTAAATTTGTAAGCAGCACAGTGCACTGCCTTTCGCCGTATTTTATTGTTTTATTATTTTTAAATTGAAAGGTCATCTTAATCTCAGAAACGGAGGACCCAAAAAGGATCCTTGCAGACAACCCCCAAAACTTAATGACTAAATATAACGGGAAAATTTTAATTTCATAATCCTGTTATTAATACAAGTTTCCAGGGGAAAAAAAAGACAATCACTTACTCAACGAACACTGTTAAACACTGTTTGTAATTTGAATCTTGACAATGTTGCGTCAAAAAGGCACGGCGCAAGTACCTCAGCGCGAGAGGAACTATTTACCTCATGAAAACCTCAGAGATGTAGTTCTGTAAAGCTAGATAATGACGGACAGACCGTGGCCACGAAAACAAATCCGTGACTTATTATTTAAAGGTAATTGGAATTTCGTAATACCTAACGCATGCAGCTTCATAATTGATGCTTTCCCCAATGCAGATCGAGTTAGATTGAGGGTACTGTTCTATTTTATGATTTGCAGGCTTACGGTTAACGTAAGCCAGCAGGGAGACAACCAAGCGTTTTCCATTAGGCCATGCTGGAAATGAGGACGTTGATCTAGTGCAACGGTAAGAAAGTTATTATATTTAGATTTCCAATCAGGTTCGCATTAGGTTCCGGATCTTTTTCAACCAAACACGCTCTCAAATGCTCACGAAAAGAAATCATCTAGTAGCAACTTTGCGCGTTTGTGTCTCTGCTCGTAAATTCTGTACAGACGGGGTGCCACTTCGTGCCTCAGTATGGCATTTCGCAATCACTATAGGCAGACGCTTTCTGTAAGAGAATTTTATCAAAAGCACTTCAATGACAAAACAGTCGTTGTGGAAAATCGGTAAATCAAAACAGCAGTGTCGTCGCGGACAAAAGACATTATTGTAATTATTCGCCTGGTCAAAATCTTCGGACGATCTGCTGTCCCGTTCCGTCAATTTACGACAAAAACCTCTCAGCTGTCCATTGTGATTTGACTTGAATTTTGAAATGAATTGGTGCGTTGTAGAAAGCGTCTGCGTAGAAATTGCGAAAGTACACCTGTGTCGGTTTTAGGCAGAACGTCATTTAAATTTCTCTTCTCAACTTTTTAAAGGCGGTATGAAGGCCCCTTTTTCGGCTAATCATATTTACAGTTTTCATTGTTGATCCTGGTAATGTAATGGCGATACTTGACAACACAAATGTGTGATACCTTATTTTACTAGAACGCCTCGAAAGATGCTCAGAGGAGACTGAGCCATCGATAAAACCTTTGCATGTCACGCTGCTAGTATAAACTCCATTTGGGTATCTTTCATACGATCTTCCGTCAGTGTAGCACCAACAAATACGACGAAGTATTACTATACGAATTTCCGTAAAGCAATCACTACATACAAAACCTAATGTCGTTTCATTAATTTTGTAGCTTATTACAGATGGTAATAAAACAAAGGTGTTGTGGTGCTTTTAATCTTCCTTGTCCTACCGCTTGAGCAGTTACTGTACTTTGTAAACCTAGCTGCCGGGAAAGGAAATGGATGAATTGACAATGTCTAAAGTAAAATAAATTGCTTTAAAGGGAATTAGGATTGTAGCTTATATTTACCTAAAATATCTGAAAACTTCATGACGGAATGGAAGTCAATAACTATCAGATACTCGATTTCAAGATTTTAAAAAATAACCGAAGCTGTGCGTGAATCAGAGCAGAGTGAACGACAACATTGATTCTAAATTGCCGACTGGAGGCATTTTTTAATGGCACCGTTGTACCTATTGACAAATGGAATTTCTAGAGTGAAACTTATGATATATAAATGATCACTCAGCTTCAGTAAAATCCTGTAGCAACAGGTGGAAAGGTGATTTCCATTTTTTAGTAATGAAAAATGTAAGCGGCATTTTTGTGTGTGCATGCATGACTTTTCGTTTACTTTTCACATATTTCCCACATGTATACCCCTAACGTAATCCCAATAATTATCAATATTGAGCGGAAAGTACATTATCCAAAATTCCTTAATATAAGTATGTTTGGGGGCAGAAAAAATATTTTCAGACTGTGAGTTTTAATTTGGAAGCGATAGTAAGTTTTAGGAAATTGTTTACGACGGACTGAAACGGATTCATTTCATGTTTGTTTCATTTGCTATGTCATGATATATTTCTTTATCAGGTTGTTATTAAATTTTCGTTCCAAGAAAAACGTTCGTAATCAAGGATACTGAAAATCAAGAGAATTGCTTTAGCTCTATTCTTATGAATCTATCCTGAGGCAATGTCGGTCAGTTGTCAATAACGATTAACTGTTTTTTACTCACATCGGTCCAGGTTTTTAAGTTCTAGGATAAAAAAAAATGAGCAATCGTGCATACATTCGCATGTCTACAACAATGTACCGTAGACATCTCTCTAGCATCCACACACACAGTCATAACAAAACAATACCGAAAGTTAATGCTACATACATATATATAATATATATATATATGTGTGTGTGTGAGGGTGGGTGTGTATGTGTGTTAGGGGGTGTGTGTGTGTGTGTGTATATATATTATATATAATTGTATTATATTATTTTTCGCGCTTTGGCTGTATAGACGCATTCTTTTCAATTATTATTAAATTATGAAACAAATTCCAAACCAACTGTAAGGAGAAATATAATATGAGAAAATAAATCAGTGCATACTATAGAGCGGCGCTGTGTTTATTTATTTTTTATTTTTTTGCTTTTGCATGTGGATGTGTGATTGTCGAATCCGTAGTTCGTCACACAAGTAGAATCATTTCACCGTAGGTGTGGAGTCATTAGGGGTATATTTGGTAAAGAAGGCGTCGCCAGTTAGAATAATTACAAGTGAAAAATAAAAGAGAAATCATTATTTGAGTTTAACCATTCATGTTACATTATCTTACCTTACTTACAATGATAAGAATGTTGGAAGTAATATTTAATTTTGGGGGGTTGTTGCTGTTGCTGTTGCTATTCCTAATTTCCTTTGGTTATTCTTTGCTTGACGTTCCGTATATTCTTACAGGGTTTTTGGATTTCTTGAAAAACTTGTGTTATGTGTATTCTCACAAAAAGGCCTTTAGCATGAACAGCTGTTTAGAAGTGGAGTTTGTAAAATTTCAATAAATCACATGAATTAAGTCTCCTTTTATCAAGCATTTCTTTTGATTACTGCACTGTGGAGAGGGCAATACTAAAAGAAACCTAAAATTCCTTATAATTAAGCATCAAATCGAAATTTGAATCTTCTGAGCGATTTCATGATTTTACTTTTTACAATTTCTTTTTTGTTTCTTGTTCGATTTCTTAAAAAATATCCCCAATTAATTATCAGGATTTCTTTGTTGCTCATTTTATGAAAATCGTTTTATTACTAAGATTGGATTCTACTTTTAGGAGAGGTGCTAAGAAATAGATTGGCGTTAGTATGTCCATATGGTTTGGTCTGTAACCTTTTCTAACCTAAAACAAAGTGTGTTTCATCTGTTGATTGATGATGCTGTCATTTGTGAGTTTATCCTTACTTTTTGTAAGAATTCGATGGGTGATGTCAGGAAGCACATTCCTTGTTCCTTCGTTTTTCTTATCTCATTTATATTCAACAGAATGACACCCTAGCCTAGGGATGTAATACGCTTGATTAAATGTTTTTGGTGGCGTAACTGATAACTCTTTTAGTAAGAATGATCAAACATTCGCCATTTTACCCGTCCGGTTTGGCTCAGTTACGACCAATTTTAAACCATTTCCGTTCATTTTTTTAGTACGATGTTAAAGGCTCTACATGCTATCATACTCATGTTGTAAAAAAATATATCATTTTGTTGGGGATATTCCGTAAGAGGATAATGAGAGAAATAAGTTATTTATTATAAAATAATCAGCACCTCTATAGTTAAAGAGATTTTACGCGGTTGCGTTTCAATACTCAGTAAATATTTCTATACCAATGATATACACTAAACTTAAAGAAAAATGTTTAGAAAAATAATAAAACAAATTTTGATAATGAAGACAATATATAGAATTGTTATTATCATTGTGATATTAATAATATCCAACCCGCATTTCTACATACATGTTATTTGTACAAAAAAGAAAAAGGTCATTGACTACATTTACCATTAATTTTATTTTTTGGCTTTTACCTTAATGACTTCTTCTTTCAACCATTATAAAAAAATGTTAACCATGCTGCATTATCAAAGAGCGGATAGGAACATCAGATAAAGTTGACATCATTTATTACGATCTTTCGATCAATAATATTGGGGGACCCGGGTTCGATTCCTGGCAGCCAGACAGAGTCATTTAGCCCCGGTGTGCAACGTGGTGACGATAGGATTCGAATTTTAATTTTAGTGTTAAACATAGCATTAAATCACAACGTATAACTGTAACATGAATTTGCACATTCTAATAATTTTGATACCAATTTAGGAGAGGCTGCATGAATTCATTAGCTTTTTCTAATGTATATTCTGTTAATTTTGCAGTCTTTATTACTTTCAGTTGTTTGTTTTTTGTTAAAAAACAATGTAAGCCTAATACCTTTGAATTCTCAGGAGTAAAAATTACCCCCTGAAAAACTAAAATCACGTCCGACACCCGTCCACCCCACCTACCCATATACCCGGATCGACGGTTCTTCATCATTATCAGTTCAGTGTATAAACACGGATAACACGGATAAAGAGAATTTAATAAAAACACGGATTAAGAGAAATGAAAATGAAATTTCAACAGGACTTTATGTAAGTATAATTATGCATATCTGATTCTCTTCAAATATTCCCATGTGACACAAAAAACAACTAACACCAATGACACAACATAAATAAAGAAAAAAAGATTATGTCACCCCAGACATTGAACTTGATCCTCAAATATCCTTATCCTAAAGCAATTGTTGAGGAATGACACAGATTTGGGGGAAAAGACGTGAAAACCACATTCAGGGAAGCTACTTTTAGAAGTCGAACATTAAAAAAACCTTAAGGTACGCTAGATCTGTCAAGAATTGGTGCAAGATTTCACCTGACAGTCCCCCCCCCCCCTCCATCTAGCAAGTTACCATTCTTTCGAATTCCTTGTCAACACCAGAAGAAAGATTCTATAGAATGTTTCCGTTTTGATTTATGAAATCATTCCATTTAAATCGTGACATTTATTCATTTTTAAGCAATTATGAATTTACCCACATCTCATTTATCTAGGGTTCCTCCAGGAAAAATTTGTCAATATGATGACGAAAATCTGGCTGACATAAGATGTTTATCATGAATGTATTAACGTGGAATTATCAACATATGATGTTGATTTTAATCTATTTAGAGTAAGGCATGTCTAGACCATGCATTAAGAAACATGCAGATCATTCATCAACAGGGAAGTTAAACTGATGAGACATGTTTGGAAATGTTAGATTTTGGCTAGCCTGTTTTTCTCTCTTTTCCAATACATTTTCTCTCTTGTTGGTTTTCCTTTTCCGGGTGCGTTGACCGATTCTCTATTTTGTATATTGAACCCTGCGTGTTTCCAATTCATTCCAAATTTCCTTTTCAGAAGTTTCTGTGAACCATGAATTTCATCAAAGTTTACCTTACTCATTTTTGTTTTCTTTAAACCGCTGCCTTAACCAAGCATATTTGCTATTTTGTGCCATTAATGTTGAGATTGAATAGTAATAATAATTATGAAAATGATTATAACCACAATGATTATAATCACCATTGCAATTACATACTAGAGCTAGTCATTTAAATTCGTATGCTGCTTAGTGGTCAGTTGCTCTTCCAGTGGTGTCTGTATTACTATTGTCGTTCTCAATTTTAAAATGCCAAGCACGGCCTTGGTGGAAGAAAGATCCCTTCTATATGCTTCTTTTATCCACATACAAACATTTCAAACTCAACACTTTACTAAAACGTTCCAACAATAGAATGTTACCTACCTCCTGAAAGTTGTCCAAATGTTTGCGAGCGTGGAAACATCAACCTTGCCGAATACAGTAAGTCTCGAACAACCGAAATATTACGGAGGATTCGTTCTCATACCTCTATCTGGTTTCGCTAGTTTACTACTCATTGAAAAGATAAGTTTTGTCATTCTGTTGACTTTAAACAGTTGAACATCGTGTGTTGTGGAGAAGAGAGTTGATCCATCAGCTGTAGAGACAAAAAGAAATGCAAGAAAAGTTTGGATTATCAGAGCTTTTCCACAACAGCTAGTATGGAATTAAGCTCTCGGGGAGTAATGCACAAACCCCTCTTCTTTGTCAGTCACCACTTCATTCTACTTGTTAGTTAATATATAAATCACTAAAAGACGAAGTGACCTCACTCTCTATGAGCAGTTTGGTTTCAAGAACCCTTATTTCATTTGATTGCATATAAATCATTATGAACAAACACGGGAGTTCGCCACTTCTGTATATCAGAAATGTATCAAGGCAGAAGGAGACGCAAATGTTACGAGCCTATATGACTACAGTAAGTTACCATGAAGGGCACACATGAGTATTACAGACCCCCATTCACTCACGTGTTATATCATAGCTCATCAAAAAATCATTAAAAATCAATCCCTCGATAGATTTTGCTTTAATTCACTGACATTAGTCACAATTTACAGTACATTAAGACTTGATATGTTAATCAGGTACTTGCCCAGCTCAATCAAAAGTTAAATGGCCTGAAATAAGACTAACATAATTTCGGCCAGTTCATTGCCAGAAAAACCAGAACTGCATTGTGGGTAATAATAATTAAAATGAAATACAAAAATGCAGTCTAGCCTCCCCAAACGCCTTAATTATGAAAGAGTATGAACATAGCATTATCTCTATCGTTTTTCTTTTGATATACAAACATTTGATCTATTTTTAATGAATTATTTTAATCAATAAAGTCATGTGATCTTTACTTACGCCTGTCCGACATGCTTTGCGCGAATATGAATTACTCTCATGTGCCCTATACTGAGGGTCAAATGACAAAAAGTTGAAAATAATGGTCTCAAAAGAAAGAGTGGGTTCTCCTGAAGAGATTGATACCTTGCATTCAATACCTAATCTGACTAAACGTATTAAAAAAAAGAAAACGTCTCATTAGACACCCCTCATTTTAATGTAAAAATGCAGTGTTCCATTCATATATTTTGTGAGCTTCCTATGGTATTACAGCTACAAGTTCTACTTGCTCGATGTCCATCAATGGGCTAAATATGTATTGTGTGGATTTACAACTTCTTGTTTACATGTTTAATTTTGTTCGAGGCGATTTATTACCTTTGTATTCGCATAAAAATAAACAAAGTAAATAAAAGAAAATTGATAACAAACAAAGAATGTAAGCATTTCTTTTGCTCATTTCGCCTCTCTTCCTCATTATAACCGTTAATTTGGAGGAACAATGGGGGGGTGCTATAGGGATCAACCCCTCCCTGCTTACAAGCTAGGAGGATGGGGTATGTACCCCGACTCAGTTCCACCCCCAACCCCCCCCCCCCCCGCCTGTAGCTTTCAACGAAGTGAATAGTATTCAATTGCGCAATCTATGATGTATAACATCTGACTGAGACAAGTTTATGTATTTTAATGTTTTGTTCATCTTTCTTTCTCTGCGCGCTCTAAATATTGAAAATAGGAATCCTGATGATAATTAGAAGTTATTTATCATTTTGAAATTCCTACTTATTTCATTTCACACTCTCAAACCAACCAGATCTCCTATTGGCAGTAGAAACTCGCATTTCTGCATAATAAATGATAAAAAGCATTGAATGTACATTTGAAAGCGTCATTTCAGCATCGTAAGCGATAAATGCACTAAATGCCGAGTTACATACTTATCAACTGTTGTTAAACATAACCTATCACTTTGCATAAAACTTCTTGAAGCTTTCTCACCACCGATTTCTAGCAGACGACGCCCAGCCATAGCAACGACTGTGTAGAAGTGTAGTCGCGATATAGGGCACACATGAGTATTACAGACCCCCATTCACTCACGTGTTATATCATAGCTCATCAAAAAATCATTAAAAATCAATCCCTCGATAGATTTTGCTTTAATTCACTGACATTAGTCACAATTTACAGTACATTAAGACTTGATATGTTAATCAGGTACTTGCCCAGCTCAATCAAAAGTTAAATGGCCTGAAATAAGACTAACATAATTTCGGCCAGTTCATTGCCAGAAAAACCAGAACTGCATTGTGGGTAATAATAATTAAAATGAAATACAAAAATGCAGTCTAGCCTCCCCAAACGCCTTAATTATGAAAGAGTATGAACATAGCATTATCTCTATCGTTTTTCTTTTGATATACAAACATTTGATCTATTTTTAATGAATTATTTTAATCAATAAAGTCATGTGATCTTTACTTACGCCTGTCCGACATGCTTTGCGCGCATATGAATTACTCTCATGTGCCCTGAATGAATTATATTCACCCAGGATGTTTTGTTAGATAGATGGCGCTATTTAATCTGAAATATCTTCTCTCGTAGGTCCATTGTCCAACTAAATAGCAATAAATTACTTTCAACATGGATATTTTATTAATTCATTTAATTATTTCTGATATTTATACAGGATGGTACAGATCACCAATTTGGTGGTCTTCCATGTGGCCCTGTTAACAAAAGAACAACAAATAATATTAATAAAGAAAATATAAAGTAAGTAATGAACAACAAATAATACAGAAATAAATAATGTGTACAGGCACAAAATATATGTAAACATGTTATTAAAAAAATCATTGGTATCCTTGGGAACTATGTTCATTTGATAATCAATTTTGACAATTAGAATCAAATTTGTTAATTCAAATTTTGAAGGTAGAGCATGAAATAACATGACAATAAACAAGATAAATTAGAACGAAAAAGATATTACCAAATATGAAAAGCGAGAGAATGATTTCAAGTCAACACTGATACCAATGATTTATCTATACTATTAACATTTTTCATATTTAGATTGCTCACAAGACCGCTGAAAATTGACACATTGACAAGGGCCATGTCTAGAAATAAGATATGCATAATATAGTTTCTTTCAAATATAATTATGTTTTTATCTTTGGAATTAATTTACACCTCATCCGCAGATAACATAGATTTCAGATTGTATTCCAAATTTTGCAAAGTAGATGACATTTTGATAGAACTTTCAAGTTGGTCACATACTGTAATTTCTGGAAATTAAAGGACTATGTTTGTACGTATCTGTCGTAAATTTAGGTTTTCACCAATGTATCCTTTACAGCATGTCTTGTACAGTGATCATGTAGCGAGCTGACATGTTGTAAATTATTCTTTAAGTATGTTGGTGCCATGTCATGCATTGATTTATATGTCATCACTGCACGTCCAAACTAGAAACGTGTCTGAATAGGCATCCAACCTAACCTACTAAACATGTCTTTTTAAGGAATTACATCAAATCCTTCTCCCAACAGTATACGTGCAGCTCGTTTTTTTACCTTCTTGTAATTTGATAGTTTGTCTTCGATATCTCTCCTACCAACGGAGGAACAGTAATCAAAATGTGGAAGAACGATGGCATTGTAAAGGAGTTTCAGAGATCTTTTTTTAACATAACTCCTTGCTCGCTTTATTACACTTATATTTTTGAGCAGTTTTGATACCTTTTTCCACATGTTTTGTCCATCGCAACTCCTCATCAATAATAACACCAAGGCACTTGGCCTCCTTAAATCTTTTCAGACAACTGCCGTTTAGTGTGGCAGAAATATCTTCCACTCCATGAAGAATCGATCGTGGTCCAATAAGCATCACATTCGTCTTATCAGCAGTAAGAACTAGACGGTTTTTAGTAACCCATGAGAATACACTTTTCATACGTTCGATTAGCTTTTGTTCTACTTCTATAGCATTAGTTCCGCTGACTGTAAGAGTTGTGTCGTCAGCATACATATCTACAATGCCATCATTAATACATTTTGGTTAACTATTGTTATAGACAGAAAAAGAAGTGGTCCAAGGATGGAGCCCTGTGGAACTCCTATTCTCGTTGCCTCATAGCTGAAGGGCACAGGAAAATTCCACCATATCCTTTCTTTTGTGTAACCAAGATCGCTTGACAAGCGAATAGTCAGAATATTCATGTATATTCAATTGATTAGAGATTTGACCCAAAAAAATGGAAACTATTTTCTAATTTGATTCGACAACCAAGTTTGCTCTACTCTATGAAATATTACTATATTCCTAATATATTTATCCAATTTGGGAAACTAAAACAAACCTTCATAATTCCAATCTCACACAATATGCCAAAATTGGATGATAAAATATATTTGATTTATTTAAGCAATAAGTAATAAACCAACTCGCTATGTTGTGCTCAGTTTTGAAAACGAATATTTGACGCCACAAACCTGCTTTAGTTCTAGTACACCCGTAAATAACAATCATCTTCAGAAAAACAAACCTTTTCCCGTTAAAATACCTCCCGCTTTACCCGTTCTTCTTAGTCCTGCTCATAATTTTGGGATAGTTGAAATGTTTCCATTGCTTATGAAATATCGAATCACATGGTGCACGTGGGTGAAGGGTGCGGGTGTGCATGCTTGTGAGAAAAAGATTTATGTGTAGACGTGTGTGTGTGTGTGGGTGGGTTGAGGGTGCGTGTGTGGATGTGTGCGAGTGTGTCCTTACATATAAAGGTAGGAGAGGATGGAAGTGTGCGATTGTGGCGTGTGAGGGTGTAGGTATGAGGTGAGTGGGTGGGAGTGGGATGGGTTGGTGGTGTGGGTGGGTGGGTGGATGTATGTGTGTGAGAGAGAGAGAGACAGTTTGTATGTGTAAATCACAATGAGAAATGGTGAAGTTATTTTAAAAATAATAAACCATCCAATTACCACTACTAGACAGTGTCATGACCTACCTCAACCCGCCTAAATGTTATATATTTTTTAAATATACAGCGCTATAACTATGCACTCTTGCACTGTTTGTGTTCGGTGTTTTGAAATTGAGTTTTCATCCATGATTCACGTTGCTGTTTTAATTAGAAAATCGACATTGAACACACACCCTTAATTTTCCAAAAATATTACAATAAAATATTATAATGAACAGTAAAGCCCATAATTCTCTAATACGCGTGTTGTGTCGATAAATTCTACTTACACTTTCCGCTTAATACAGGGCATCTACGTTTAGCTGCAGATCTGCGGATCGTGTCTGAATTCATTAGGCTTGGATATATGTATTCTCGGCTTATATCATCTGAAACAGGAACCCGTTTCCTCACCTAGTACACCTAAAATTTCCAAAAAGAAATGTTAATAAAACAATGATGAATCATCGGTATCACAAATATTTCATTATATATGCCATAATGAAAAAAAAAATTATTCTCCAAACTTGTAGAGAATATGGTTTTCCAACACACTCTAGCTAAACGACTTTGAACATACATGCATATGACTAATACATTTTAACATTTCATGTCAACAAAATAAATCTCACGCAATGGCCATGACTTGTAAGCATCCCATTAAATTATATTTCAATCAATTAACATGCAAAATGAAACAGAAGCTTTTCTGTAATAAATTGATCATTCCTTATAGTAACATTCCAGTTTAGCAAGGATAGAAAATTCATCAAATTAAAATGAATAATTGTTTTGTTGTTTACTAACTATAACTACCATGGCTATGCAATTAGAAACTTAATTTATGTTTAATAACCTTTCAGATTGAAACGTATACAAAATGTCTCAAACATGAAGAAAAATATGATGAGCAGCTGAAACAAATTTAAGATTTATATAGATTAATATGAAATCTAAATAACTTCTTTTACGTGTATCCGTGGACGAATTCTTTAGAACTTTCGCCAAATCCATACTGTTCTGGTTTCACAAAAATCATTTTAGCGAAAAAAATAATATTTCTCTTTGACCTTTCCATTAATAAGGGTCCTATACTATGCCAGATTCCATATGGCCATGAACAAAGTTACTTTATTAATATGATAACAATCGCAAAGCTACATTAGATTAAAGACAAGGAGGATTTTTTCTTCTTAAACCCCTTACTAAAAAAGCGTAGGAATATGACTTCTAGTAATGAAAATCATATAAGGAATAAGGTTTCAAAGCGATTGAGATTTTATTTATTATTATTATTTATACTGGCGTACAGATGGGGGAGCTTGTCCCCCCCCCAAAAAAAAAAAAATACATCACGACCAAGAAAAAAGAGAGAAAGGTGAAATATGATAGACATTATTTATTTAATTAAATTATGTCAAAATCTATTACAAAATTAGATTTTTGAATAAAAATATAGAAATTTTTGCTCGCTCGCTTGACTCGCTCACAATTTTTTGTAGAGTTTACGCGATACGCCATATCTAGCCCCCTCATTTTCTTTTCGTGGGGGGATCATTACGCCACTGCAGTCAAGAAAATTAAAAGCTGGTGTCAGCTACATAAGATTTGGAACACGTGAAACCATTGAAATAGAATTACATGAATAGTTACGTACATTCTAATATCTTTCCATGAATATTAGGATTCATCTGAATAGTAATCTTGAATATAGTATACAAATATATCAGGCATTGAGAAAGAGTATAATGAGAATCATTATCCGAGGTTGGGTTGGCAATTAATATTTTTCCCCGAGGGAAAATAGTTATATTACCAGTCCAACCGAGGATTGATAATTCCAACTATGCTTTCAAAGGAAACGCCTGATATATTTGTTTTATATCCCTCTTGAACTTGTAGACCGAATCATTGCTGATGTGTAACTAATCTAGACCAATTCTAACGTTACCGTTCATAGCCCTAATTTAGGCCTGTCGAGCTAATGCCAATCAGTCCCTGGGTAGGCTGCGCGTGGCTTCTACCTAGTCTGCTGGGCAAACCTTTCAATCGAGTAAAAGGGTCTGAATTGCAGCCTGCTCATGCCTTGTGTATTGAAGGCCCTCTCGCTCAGCAAGTTTTGTATGTGCTAGTATTTGCGTGGAGGCACACTTGTTGATCAAAGTTCCAATCAGGGTCTATACCTGCAGACTAGCTTCTACCGACTGCAGTTAATGAGAGGTACGCTCATTCTGCAAGATCATTTTGTGAGCGCGCAGGCTAACTTAATTTAAGACTATGTAGTATCGGATTTTGACTCACCGTATTAGGTATGCAGTATGCTAATTCACCGTCAATTTAGGTGTCCTGTGTGAATGGCCGTCACGGAATTGTATTTCTTGCATGATACTAATCTAGACCCAATTCCACACCGACTTTTCAGATTGTCGGTAAATGAAATGACCGAGAGCTTGTATTTTATTTACTATTATTTAATAGTAATTGTGGGTAAACGGTCAGGGGGCATGCGCAGTTCAACGTTGAGAGAACATATCGAGCATGAACATGCGCAGTTCTCCCCATGAAAGTATATCAAGAAATATACGGAGCTGGAAGAAAACAATACGGAGCTATTTGCAGCGATGTTTCAATTACACTCTGTAACATTATCACGAATTGACCAATCGTTTATCTATAATACTCATGAATATCCATAAGAGGGATGTAATAGACAATAACGAATCTGTAGACTGTACTGGAATTGGTGAAAATCATATTCATCTGTGAGTTTCGCAATACCAGTCGCTGCTAACAGAGGTGCAATCCTAAAAAGAAATATCGCCCAACAGGCAACCTCGGCCGAGCTTGTGCTGATTGGAATACTCAATTGGAATACTAGCTTGCTCTAGATCTCCTACTGTTCCTTCCCTTCTTTCATAGACTGATCCACAAACAAAAGTCTCTTCCCCCTCGAAAAGTACTAGAACCCTCCCTCTCCTCTGGATCTTAAATGACGACTAAAAACGAATTTCTGTATTTTCACGCTCAAAGCCATGGTTTCCGAATTGCAGCAACGCCAGTAACATAAAAGTGACATTAAACAAGGCATGTCCAACAACCATGCAGACAATGACGTAGCCTACAGATCCCAAGGCAATGGTTACATACAGTTAGCCTATCGAATGTTTATAAACAAGACACGTAAAATTCCTGGATTTGAGCTTTTTTCAAATAATGAGGGATTAACTGAGACAGTATTGGCGCGCTTGCTGGCCTTGTTATATTTATCTGTAGTGAAAAGACGGGAAATCAATTCATTCTTTTGAAACTTTAATCCCTAACCCAAGCTGGGCTCAGTTTACTGTACTGGGGTTCACACTGTCCCCCACGTCCTAGTCCAGGATAGAAGGGGTCGAACCTTGTTTTTGTATATATACAATGTTTTTTTATGGTTTCTTGTCAATTCGAGGGTGCTGATTCCGAATCTGAATGATGCCACTCGTGTAACCTTGAGCATTTTCTGCAAATTGGCAAAATCCAATATGGCCGCCAAAATATTCAAATTACCCATGAAAATCATAAAATTGTCCACACATTGGCTTTGAAGTACATGCAATTGTGCTGCCGGAGTGAAATAATATTTGAAAAATGATTTTTGTCAAAATATTTATTTTCTTGATATCAAAATGGCCGCCATCATAGACCCCTGTACAATATGAATGGGGAAAATTAATTTTTACAAAATTGAGCACTGAAATGCAAGTAATTATGATCTATGAGTGAAGCAATGTCTGTAAACATGATTGCTAACGATATATATCATTTGTTATGTCAGTTATGTGATAAATCCTGTATTTTGATATTCAAAATGGCTTTCAAAAGCCCTAACACTATTATGTACAATGTGAATGGTGACACAAAAAAATCACAAGAGTGAGCACTAAAATGCATTTTGTTGAGATAAACGAGTGGAATACTGACTAAAAACATTATTGTTAACGAAATTTATTATTTAACATGCCATGTATGTGATAAACCCTGTATTTTGATATTTAATATGACCGCCAAAGGCCCTAAAATTATGATCTACGATGTGAGAGAGGACAAAAACAATCACAAGGTGAGCACTAAAACGTATTTTTTTGTGGTAAATTAGTGGAATACTGTCTTCAAATATAATTTGCAACGAAATATATTATTCGGGTTTCATATTTGTGTTAAATATTGTATTTTGACTTTCAAAATGGCCGCCAAAAGACATTGACTGTATTATGTACAATCGATCTGGGAAACCAATTTTCACATGAGTCAGCACCTTAACATGCATATAATTGTGATTTAAGAGTAAAATATTGTCTGAAAACATAATTCCTAACAAGATATACCATTCATTCTGCCAGGTAGGTGATAAATAATGTATTTTGAAAGTCAAACTGGCCGCTACAGGCCCTAACGGTAGGCCTATTATGTACTTTGTGAATGGGAACATATAATTTTAACAGAATTTGGCTTTGCTTGACTAAATGGTGTTGCATGTATGAGTGAAATATCGTCTGAAAATATGATTTTGTAACCAAATAGATCATTTCTTATGTTATTTAGGTGATAAATGCTATATTTAAATTTCAAAATGGCTGCAATATGTTTCTTTGTGGAAATTATCTTTCCCCATTCAAATTAGGGAATAAGGGACTATGGCGGCCATTTTTCATTTTTAAAAGGCTGCATTCATCACCTTTATGACACAAGCTATGATATATTTCGTTAGAAATCATTTGGTTTAGACAATACTTAACACTTACATCAAAATTAAGCCATTTTCATAGTAAAAATTTTGTCAAAATTATCTGTCCCCAGTTACAATGTACATACTACTTTGGGCTATGGCAGCAATTTTGAATTTCAAAGTAAGGCCTTTATTACCTTCTCAACCATTATGTGATGTATTTAGTCAGAAATCATGTCCAAGACCAAATTTTACCTATACATCACATAGTTACGTGCGTTTTTGGTTCTCATTCTGGTGATGATTAGTTTCCCTATACGCATATTACAGAATTTGTAGGGGCTTGTGCGGCCGTTTTGAAAGTCAAAATACAGTATTTATCACTTATGGGAGAGGAAATGTTATATTTCATTTAAAAAATCACGTTTTCAAACAATATTTTCCTTATACAACAGAATTATATCGATTTCATAGTCAGGCAAATCCTAATTCTTTCAAAAGTATTTGTCCCCATTTACATTGTAGATAATACTGTAAGGGCCCATAGGGGCCATTTTGAATTTTACAATACAGCATTTATCTCATGCATGAAAAATGAAATGATATGTTTCGCCAGAAATCATGTGTTTAGACAATATTTCACTCGTATAGATTACAATTACATTCATTTTATTGTTTTTACTCTTGTGAAAATTAGTTTCTCCATTCGCTTTGTTCATAATACAGATAGGGCCTATGGCAGCCATTTTGAATGTCAACATGCAGCATAATTACCGAAATTGCAAGGGAAATTATATATTTCGTTAGAAATCCTTGTTGTCAGACAGTGTTACACCAATATTTCGCAGTTATTGGCATTTTAAAGTCAAACAAATTCAAAGGTTGTGAAAATTATTTGTCCCCTTTTATATATTGTACACAGTATAAGGGGTCTATGACAGCCATTTTGAATATCATAATACAGCATTTATCACATTAGATAGTATACAAATGACATAGTTTTGTTAATAGTCATGTTTTCAGACAGTACTCCACTCGCAGGTCACAATAACATGCAATAATAGTGCTCTTGTTTGAAAAAATATTTTCCCCATTCATATTCTACATAATAAAGTAAACAGGGGTTATGGCGGCCATTTTGAATATCAATAAAATAAATATTTTGTCAAATATCGCTTTTCCAATTGGTATTTCACTTCTGCACAACAACTACATGCATTTTATAGCTAATGTGTTGGTAATTTTATGATTTTCATGGGTAATTTGCATATTTTGGCGGCCATATTGGATTTTGGCAATTTGCGGAAAATGCTCAAGGTTACAAGAGTGGCATCATTCAGATTCGGAATCAGCACCCTCGAATTGACAAGAAACCATAAAAAAACAGTGTATATTTAAAAAAACAAGGTTCGACCCCTTGTCTATGGGGCCTATCCTGGACTATCCACACATCCCCCGATCCCCGGGGGACTAGTCGTGACTTACTGCTGCGCGTGGCGATGCAGATCATTTTCTCCCATGTATTTCGCGTGTGCGCATTAAAGGACAAAAACAAGTGCGCCCAATCGGAATGTCGAAAATAGTATTGTTCAATGGAATGTCGACAGGGTCGGCGGAACGTATTTTCGTTTGGGGTGGGGGGGGGGGGGTGGGGGACAAAGCCAAAAAAGGGCGATTATGTGTCAAAATTGTCATTTTGGTGCAAACAAATATTTTCACCATGAGATTATCATCTGCGTGAAGTAGTTGTGTGTTTTGTAGTAATCAAGTTGAGCAAAACCTTTTTGAAGAGATTTCTGATATATTTAGGCTTTATTTTCCCGCGAGCGTAGCGAGCGAGTGGTTTGGATAAAAATTCCGGGGGAACTCCCTGTTAGGGGGGGTAATCTGAACAGGGTGTTAATGGATACACAACAAAAAGTAAGTTCTTTCTTTAACAAACATCCATATTTTCTGAACAAGGAGTGTTAAAGATCTTTTTACATGATGAGCGTGTAGGTAATTATATAAGCTACCCTCTGAGTGAATGTAACAGACTTGTTTTATGTCATGCTCCAGTGAGCACCACCAGAAGGCAAAATTGTCACTTTTTAAAAATCACAAGCCTAATATCATGACTTTGATCCCAGAATATCGAAACCAATTCCACATTGTCATCATGAAAAATATTCAGAATGCTTGGAAATGGTACTTTCTAAAAGACGATACAACTTTTTTTTGCTAAATTCTACGGTTTAATAAACACTAGTAAAAATTTGCTATAATTGAATTTTATCACATTTCTAACGATAAAACTGATCGAATATGATGACATCTATTTTTGGGAAGAGTATCTTCAACAATATTCATCGTTTCACGGTTCGATGAACATTTAATGAAAACAAAAAATGCGATTTTCAAATATCCTAGGCCTGTATTGTTTCATTTTGGGAACTGAAATTATCTCAACTCTTTGTTGTTATGTTCGTGACCAATTAACATGCCTCAATGATTAAAAGGCGTTTAATTAAACATTCACGCTTGAATAAACATGTGGAATGTGAGTAGCTCTTTTTTAGGTTATTGGAAAAAAAATGCAGTTGCTTACTATGGATATCTGTAACAAAACTTCTTGCATAGTTCATTTGATTTGATTTTTATAAGAATGCCGGTGTCTTATTCTTCAGAAAGCACACAATATTTGAAAATTATGCAATGAGAAGAAATTTCAAGGCCTTGTGCCGTATCAAATTATTGTTTTAGTGTGCGCGCCTTTTGGATAGCCATGTGCGAAGTCTCATGAAAAAAAAATATATGCACAAGTAACCAAAATTGTCCCTAAAACCCTTATTTCACTTT
The DNA here is from genome assembly GCF_037042905.1 of Lytechinus pictus. NCBI lineage: Eukaryota > Metazoa > Echinodermata > Echinoidea > Temnopleuroida > Toxopneustidae > Lytechinus > Lytechinus pictus. The sequence goes on along the minus strand of NW_026974140.1, from coordinate 3,581,591 downwards.
TGTTAAAATTCTCTTTTCTTATTTCTCTTTCATAGACATTATGTGCACTCTGGGTGCATAATATTAAAGAATAAGTAACCCTTATTCAATATGGTCGATTTTTTTTCACAAATGTCTTTAGCAGTAAAGTTTATCAACCTACAGGTGAAATTCTGTGTAATAATCAAATTGTTTATTTATGGATGAGTGAGCACGCATCAAATGGGAGATGGTATTTTCAAAGTTACAGACTCATCATGAGGGGCTATAAAATAAATAATGAGGCAAATTATGTTTCTTATGTGAGTTCATTGCCGTTGTTTTTTTATCATGCATCATTTTATTGTTACACATACTGTCCGAACTTTTTACACTTTCATGGTTGAGCGAGCCCACTTGAAAACTTTTTATTGAATAAATACATTCATTTTTCTCCTAACAATTGCTCAGGGTGGGTTGAAATTATGGACAAATCAGTGGTGGATCCAGAATTTGAAAATCGGCATGGGAGCCACTAACATTTTCCAATTTTAACATGTGCTTTTAAGTTATAGGGAGTATACAATAGACCCCTGTGATGATACGTCACAAAATTTTGTGTTCACTTAACCATGAACATACGTTAGCAATTTTTGTGGAGTGGTTAAAGGATGTATAATAAAACAGCATAAGCAGTAAAAGCACCATAAATTACCCCAAAATAAATTTCACCAAAGTCTGTACTTACACAATCTGAAAAATGATTCTTGTAAATTAAAAAAAATTATTCATAATTTTATCTTTGATTACTCATGCGTGACTCAACCGATCAATCTTATTTTTTCCCCAGAAATTGCGTAATGAGTGAAGAAAACCACCTACGAAATGTGATGCTTCAAAATTATTCTTTCAAAAGTTACAGCATTTTGATTTAGGGTTACTTACCTGTTTTTAGTATAGTTAAATGAAATTTGCAAATACTACTACTATTTTATTTAAAATAACAATTCTGCATACGCAGTGCTGAATAGACCAGTTCGAAGTTACCTCATGGGCAAGCTTGTTCAAATGACCTTCTTTTTGTTTTTTACTTCAAAGCAAAATAATTTATTCATGAAAATATGCATGACATAGCAGGATGTAGAAAATGCATAGACCTGAATAGCACAGAATTGAACATTTAGTGAAGGTATTTGTTGCATTCTATATTTAATGTATTGGCATGTTTCTACAGCAGTGTACTTAGCTAACCGTTAAAGGACAAGTCCACCCCAACAAAAAGTCGATTTGAATAAAAAGAGAAAAATCTAACAAGCATAACACTGAAAATTTCATCAAAATTAGATGTAAAATAAGAAAGTTATGACATTTTTAAACTTTGCTTAATTTCACAGAACAGTTATATGCACATCCTGGTCTGAATGCAAATGAGGGGACTGATGACGTCATCCACTCACTATTTCTTTTGTATTTTATTATATGAAATATTATAATTTTCTCCTCATTTTCAAATGAAAAACAATTAATTCCTCCCTGCACATGTAGAATTAGCATTATTTAATACTATATGATCCAGTCAAGTTGGTCCTTATTATCAAATCTATAAAAATATGAAATATTGTTTAATTCAAACAATAGAAAACAACAGAAATAGTGAGTGAGGGACATCACTGACTCTCTCATTTGCACGTCACTGAGTTGTGCATATCACTGTTTTGTGAAAATTAAGCGAACTTTAAAATGTCATAACTTTCTTATTTTACATCCGATTTTGATGAAATTTTCAGAGTTATGCTAGTTTCATATTTCCCTATTTATTCAAATCAACATTTTTCTGGGGTGGACTTGACCTTTAAATAATGGATGCATTGTTGCTTGCCAGTGGATCTAATGAGAAGCACAGTTCAAATGATTATGCATAATCAGGACATCAAAGTTAGTGCTTATCTCATTGAATAATAAATTACCATGTCATTTGATTCAAATGACTTGTATATTCAAAACCAATCATTGATTTTAAACCAAAATGTGAGATTAACTATTTCTATTTAAATGAGAACTTACCGTTTCATGAAAGAATAAACGGCACATATAGAAACTTGTGAAGAAAACAATATTGCTAATAATGTTTTTGAAAAGAGTTAAACTTTCTTCCTCTAAAAAACAAATCAGTCAAGATGTCAAGCATTTGTCTAATTTATTGGAAAATCGTCCATTTTGGGTAATTTTCTTGTTTTCTACCTTGATTCTTATATTTCTGTTTTGATCTCATTATAGTTACCCTTTATGTCGCCTGTAGGTTGAAACCCTTTAGGTTGTCACTCAATGTATAACTTGGGAATTCATTTTCCGATTGCAATTCGGATCCAATGTTTTCCTTGCGGATAGTCAAGTCGCTTTCTATTTATCGGTTTCTTAAAGTTAACCTTTGTCTGCATTCAGGTCGAGGCAGGGGTAATTTCACAAAATCTCAGAATACTCACCAATGGCTTAAAAAAAAACCACTTGGGTGTAAGGGAAACGCCATCGAATCTCCGCGTGATATGCACGACACTATTTTACTTTAAACTTTGAAGAAGTAATTTTTCTCTCATTATTTCCCCGATCTGTCAAAACTGTTGATTTACAACTCACTGTAGGTGGACATATTATAGATAAACAACTTAGTTTTGTCGTGGAATTTTTTGTTACATACAAATTAACACTGAATTAGAAAGACACATGATAGTTTTAACGACTTTGATATATGTTTTTCTCTCGACTGGTCCTGACAAGCTCTTTGTATATGGACGTGAATTGATGTCTTCTAAACTATAATTTGCGGATAAGATTACTTTTGTGGCAATGTGACGGGATACTTAAAACCTTAATCTGTTTGACAGTCTATGCCTGGAATCATAAGAATCAATGCAAATGTCATTCCCAAATGTGTAATCACGTTTTGTAAATATAGAGTTAAAGCATCATCTGACTTTACGGCAGCTCTGTTGATTTGTCAGTTATGGAATCAAAACTTTAAAAGATAACCCTTTTTTTTATTGGTATATTTACTGCAACATCTCTTTATAATGGATTTTGATTTTATGTCTACATTGACCACGCCTACAGTAAAATGAAATAACAATTCTAAGATCGTGTTCTTACACTCCAAAGCGACCTGGTTAGATTTTTAAATGAAAAGATATTTGGCACCGGTATGATTTTCATTTTTTGGAACCGTTAAAGCAATCACATTTTGGGCAACGGGATGTCCGCGGGATGGATGTCCAGGGGGTAGATGTACGGATACGAACAGACATCAGTAAGAATTAACTATTAAAAATACCCTTGAAACTGTTTCAACTTCTCATCGGTTCTTTGTACTGTACGAAATCCATCGTGATAGACCCCGATAAAAATGTTGTCTGATAATTGTTTCATGAATTATTCATGTAGAACACTGTAAAAAAATTGTCAGCGGTCATCCGAACCGTCGTATCAGTCAATTTTGGTCCCCCCCCCCAAAAAAAAAAAAAAAAAAAAAAAAAAATCGATTTTGAAATCGCGGTCAGTCAAAACGTCGTATTGCTTTTTTTCCTATGGCGTTTTTGTACAAGGAAAATCTACGTCGCTCAAACCGATATTACAAGCATGTAGCTCTTTTACCATATTTTCTCGGATCCTTACTTTTGGGTAAAATAAAGATACCAATGTCAAGCAATTGTCTTGGTCTTTCCAACTATGTATTTTTCAAACAATGAATACGTTGTAAAGCTGCTGAACTAAGTGTGAACATTATGGTAAACTTTAAAGTCAATTTTCTCTGAAATGGGTTTGCACCGTCATAACGATTATGTGTGATACGACGGTTCGGATGACCGCCGACGAAATATTGGGTTAAATTTTAACCAGCACGAGGGTAATTATGTGACCAATAAATTTGGGCCAGTATTTTACCCAGTGCGGGAAGTATATTGTCCAGTATGGTTAGAAAATTAAGCAGCAATTACTTTAGAAGTGGCACAATTGTCATCACACTGGATTCTAAAAAAAATGCCCGAAAGAAATGCCCAATGTTGGTTGGACACATAATTACCCCCATGGAGCATTTTTACCCAATATTTTTTAAAGTGAACTTTTTATATCAATTCATCTCCTTTCATACATGCGCCTTGTTTATAATGAGTTCACCGTTTTGAATAGAGGAGATCATGCTTTATATCAATTGATTCTCATAAAAAGTTGGCAGTCCTTATAAAACATGCGTGCGTTTACCAAAATGTGCATTCTTTATTCGAATATTTACTTTTTAAAAGTGCGTAAATTGTTTATAATATCCACCATTCGTTTCAGACAATTTATCCCAAAAATGTGTGATATTAGCATTTTAATAGTTTTGTCGCACTCCTTGGTATCATCCCATTTCATTTACACGGTGAACCACACCCCCCCCCCCCCCACCAAAAAGAAAATCACCTCATGTCCGCGGATTATTTTGATAAAAGTTGCAATTAAAAATAAATTCCAGTTGAGGTAACGATTTCAATATGACTTGGTAAAGAATCCAATAAAATGATCATCAAGGGTCTGTCTGTATGAATAAATGAAAAGTATTTGCCAACATGGCCAAATGATTTCAACTTTGCAATTGCTGATAAATTAGCAAAATAACCATAGCCTCCATTCCTGCAAAAATGTCTGGTCTTTTTCCAAGAAATAATATACACTGTCCGGTATGTGATTATCTATGTTAGCGGTTATCAATGTGATCGTTTTAAGCTTAGATTTCACGATTAAAAAAAGTTCAATTCATGAACTGTTACCACAATGATAGAGCGACAAGTTAACCTTAGTTTAGAAACTCTATCATGACATTAGTGTTCACTTCAACTAAGGGTGCATTTATACACCACTTTTTTACCCTAGAATCGTGATCTGAATCGTGATTCAAATCGTGATTCTGCAGAATACTCCCCTGCTGAAAGCAACGCGCATGAAAAGGTACAATTTCGTAACCTTATCATCATAAACATGATAAAGGACTAATAAATGCGTAGGTCATGTGCGTATTCCAGATGAAAAGAATTGCTTCTAGTACTTTGGTCATCTAAAAATTCAATAAATATTTGAATTACACTCACCTTCAGAAATTGATTCTTGATTATCATTGAGAATTGAGAATTATCACTGAGAATTTAAATTCCTGGGAACTGAATGAATTGATCAATGATGGTGGTTAATGTTGAACAGCGCCACCTTGAACGCCGTATTTTCCATTAGCAAATTCCACATTATTGTGATGTCCGTAAAGAAGGTCTGATGTACTATTTATCACGCTAAGGCTAAGGTCACAACTCCAAAATTTAGCCTGCTCGGCGACCGGGCGGCGAGTTTTTCGTCAATTTCGCCCGGGCACCGACCGGCGGCCGTCCGAGCACCACTGGTTTTGGGGGCATCGCTCGATCGCCGCTCAAAATTTAGCGCGGAGTAAAAATTCTGGCGGCGCCTGCTCACTTTTCACTCGCCGCCCGAAATACGCTCGGCGCCCGGTTGGTCGCCATCCGGGCGCTGATGTAATCGTGCGGTCGCCGTCGACAGATTTAGGTCAAAACTTGAACTCGTTGGATCAACAGCTGTGGAGCGGTCATCGGTTGGTCGCCGGCCGCTGGCCGGTCAGAGATCGTTCGATGATCTCGCGGCGAATTCAAGATCGGACTTACCTAAAATTATGCCGGTGGCCGGTGGGGTACCGCCCGGCATTCGGTGGGTCGTCAGCCGATCACTGCTCGGACGCCAAACAGATAAGTTCCTCGATTTGACGCAGATTTGGCCTTGAGCTATTTCGTTTCAAAACGTTTCAGTTGGATTTGAGGTATTTTTGATTGAAAAAACGAAGAAAAATACATTGACTGGAAAATGTCTTGATCCCGCAGTCAACCCGCTGCAGTTAGCAAAATGTATAATTTAGAACTCCGGTTTTTATCATGCTGCCTAGTTACTGTACGAGCCGCACATGTAGACATGCGCACTGCTATTGCACAGCATGCACAGCGGGGAGCGAGCGCTACAGTCGAACTTCGAGTCGATTTGGTCAGTAATAAACAGTATTATTATTTCTACTCTCAGTATAACGTATCCCTAGAAATATCTTTGGATGTCAATCACCTCCCTGTAGTTGTAAATCATCGAAATATATGAATATCCTAAAATTTACCGAAACAGTCGAGAAAATTGTAGACTGGCGTGTCGGATTGAAACTGAATATACAAGCAGAAAAAATTCACGTTGCCGATTAATAGCTGTATACACAGATCGTTCACAGTGCGCCGTAAAGCTACGCTGCGGGTCTGTATTATGATGAAAATATGTATTTATAACCGTTTTATTCACAACAAACAATTGAAAACGAATGTATAGACTAGTCTTGATAGAATTCTGGAATGATAGAATAAAGTTTCGCCTTGGACCAATTTTAAGAAATGATAGTAATTCCTTTTTTAAAGTGACAAGATGTATAGATTCCATTAACATGATTTAAGAAGGCAGATTATGTCCTTTTATGAATGCATTTTTTCTGGCCCTGCCTTTCGATCTTTGTGTTTCTGTGTCTGTGTGTAGTTAAAGAGAGAGAGATTGAGGGGTGAGAGGAGAGAGAGAAATAAGAGATTATACTAAAGAAAAATAAAGACGGAGAACGAGGGAAAAATAAATGTTAAAGCATAATATTAATTTTGGTAAGTTCAATGGAAGATTCAGTTTTCCTAATATCATAACCATGTTACTTCTAGTAAATGTAATAATTTCCATTGCAAAATATGGTTTTGTACAAAGAAGAAAGGAAAATAAATGGATATTTTAAGAATCTGATGAATATAAAATGTGTGCTTTTTATTGTGAACAGAAATGTTCAAATTTTATTCATAATAATGAAGACCAGGGGAAGGTGGGTGGAAAGATTTATATGTTTCTTCTGACAAAGTGTTCTTTATTTGACGGTACTGATGGATATTATTGTCAGACAAGAAAATAATGATCATGCAAATGCTTACTTCTTTGAGAAGAGGAGGAAAGAATACAGAGGGAAAGAGAGGGAATGGGAAGAGGGAGAAAGAATTTGTATGAGGTGTAGATAATTTTTTTTTTTTTTTCAGAACGGAGAAAATAAGAAGAGAGAGAGAGGGAGGGAAGACATGCAGAAGAGTTGTACTGGTAATTAGTTGGACAGGCTATGCCGGTGAGAGGGAATAGTTCAATTTGGAGGATTTTAGTATCATCACAATGATATCATTTGTAATAAATCTTATCACTATTATTATTATGATTATCACGATAATCATGATTATTCAAAATTGTTTCACCATCCTTTAGTAAACTGAAATACATGACCCAGCCATTACACCCTGGAATAATTTTAGGGACATTTATCTTTCCATTTTTCCCTGTCTCTATTTCGCTTTCCACTATACAGTGCGTATCCAAAAAAAGTTTACACTTAGAAAAAATCCTGTAAAATTATACATTTGTGATATCCTGAAGAATTTTCCACATTTTTAACATTGGTACAGATCAATTTAAGCAAATGACGATGTTACTGTGAGCAAATGATTTGCGCAGAACTTTGAAATAGTTATGCGAATAAAAGTAGACCTTAATCATGAAGATCACATTGAATTTAGCTAGTAAAATTGATTTGAAGATATCTTTTACCTTTTTAACTTGTTTCCTTGCCCAAAACACTTCGAAGATTGCATTGCGCCCCACCCCACTCCCCCACACACTGAGGTTATCGTGACGATATTAGCTTTACAATGAACTGTGATTTACTTGAAATGGCTTAGGCTTGATTTTCATTTTGTTAATCATTGTCAACCTTGGAAAAAGTGTGAAGAAATTTAAACCCACTTTAAATGATAAAAACTTAGTAAAAAAAATGCTGAAAATGTGACAGATGTATGATATAAACTTTTGTTCAGATTCAGTTATGTTCCCAGATCCAGCTGGCACAAAAGTGAAAAAGGGTAAATGAATTGTGCTTACTCAGTGTTGCAATTTCAATTTGGGTGGCAAAATTGTTACAAAATGCTTGAATGTATCCATTTATTATAACTGGCAAAAAGTGCAATGGGAAATGTATGAGAAATGTTTCGCAGGGTAAATTTGATTTCGCCCTTTCCCCTTGACACAACGTGAATACGAGCATTTCTGCGCAAACAGATTTCTGCGAGCTTTACAAAAATGGACAGTGCTCACTTAAGTGTAACTTTCTTTCAAAGCTTTTACTTTCATTGAATAGATGAGACCCAAACCCAAGATTATATGTAAAAAAATTACCCACATGTTGTATACTTTTTAATTCCCAGTACTTTTTCAAAGTGTAAACTTTTTTTGATATACGCACTGTATAGTCTCTCATTTCTCACTCTCTCTCCAACTACACATACACAGAAACACAAAGAAAAAAAGGCGGGGCCAGACAAATGCATTTATATAAAAAGGACAATATGCCTTCTTCTTTAATGGAATATATTATCTTGTCACTTGACAAAGGAATTGCTATCATTTTTTTTTAATTACAGCGAAATGTTATGGTATCATACCAGAATTCTATAAAGACTAGTCTAAATGTCCGTTTCAAGTGTTTGTTGTGATTAAAACAGTTTATAAATACAACCATACATACATGCATGCATGATACAGACCCGCAGAACAGCGCACTACTAGCGTGTGTGTGTGTGTGTGTGTGTGTGTATTTGAGTTTTGTCAGACATGTATCAATAAGATATGATAATTTCCGTCTGGGACCGACCTTTAATGTCACCATCCGAAAGACGTGACCAGGGCTCGAACCTCTGCATCAATTTGTAACTTCCCCACATAGCTTGGATTAAAGGCGCACGCCACAACGCCCAGTTATGTGTATACAGCTAAATTGGCAACGCAATTTGTTCTGCTTGTATATTCAGTTTCAGTCCGACACGCGAAGCTACAATTTTCTCGACTGTTTTTGGTAAATTTGAAGATATTATTATGGAATATTCATATATTGCGATGATTTACAGCTAAAGGTAGGTGATTGACGTCCAAAGAGATTTCCAGGGATACGTTATACTGTGAGTAGAAATAATAATACTGTTTGTTACTGACCAAAGTTCGACTGTAGCGCTCGCATTTCCCCGCTGTGCAATTGCAGTGCGCATGTCTAAATGTGCGGCTCGTACAATAACTAGGCAGCATGATGAAACCGGAGTACTAAATTACATATTTTGCTAACTACAGCGGGTTTGCTGCTGGAACAAGCCATTTTCTAATCAATGTATTTTTCTTCGTTTTTTCAATATATCAAAAATACGTCAAGGTCAACTGAAGCAAAAGTTAAAATCTAAAGCACTTTTGATCGTTCGGCCAATGGCCTATATCGGTAATCGATCGGGCACTGCCCGGCCACCGCTAAGTATTTTTACAGCCCGCTCGACTTCTACAAAAATCGTTCGTCGATGCCTAAATTCTAGGTGCGCCCATAGCTCTATGGTGCGCCCGAGCAAGCTACTAATGTTTGGGAGGGATATGAACGGTACAAATGCCAGTATATCACCTGAAAATTATGCTTTGACCTGCTATAAATTCTCATTTTCATGTAGAAATATTTTCAAGTTATAGATATGTCTAAAATTTCTAGGTTGTTCTTTTTCTTCATACAGATGTCATTTTATTTATTTTTTATTCACGATCCTGTCCTTGTATCAGTATGATGTATCATACTTCTACATTTATAATTCTGGAAAACAAATCTATTACAATTATGCCGGTATTTAGTTAAAAAAATGAACTGATATGGCTTAATATAAACTTCAGTTGATATCTGAGATTAATTGCTAACATAAATATAAAAAAAAACAATAACAAGGGACAGACTTACTGGAGATGCTTCGAAAAACAAAACCTCGTGGATGATGTAGAAGCAAAAAAAAGACATTCTTAACTAAACGTGTGTTAAGTAAACAGAATACTTGACAGAGTTCACCTACCTAGAGTAAGAAATCTGTTCTGTTTTGAATGAGAACGAAGAGATAATACTCCCTAGTGTATGTCGTGTAGAGACAAAGATGAACTGTGAGATTACTCGTCCCAATCCTCTTTTATATTTGTTTTAAAATCGTAATTTACACCACGAGAAGATAAAGTGTACTTTCTGTGATTTTTTCGACATAAATTATGCAATGATCATGGCTATTATCTGTTTGGTATCAGGGGTAAATCAATCAGATTATTCCTATGTTTTACTACCACACAAACACTGTTGGTTGAGCTAACCTTTTGTTTTTTGTTTTTCATTTTTGGTTCTTTTCCTCTCACCCCTCTCATACCAAATATCTATCAAAAGTTTGTTTTTCTTCCCCTTCTATTTTTCTCTAACTCTTTTCCATCATTTGATCCTTCCCCTTATCTTCGTCTACTTCATCTTCATCTCCTCCTCCTCCTCCGCCGTTCTGATTTAGACCTTCAATTCTTCTTATCCCTCAAATACTTCTCATGTTTTTTTTCTTATTGTAATGTGTTCCTCCTATGATCTATATATCTTTCCTCTATCTTTCTCCCTCGATTTCCTTTTCCCAATTTATCCCATCTTTCTCTCTTTTTTTCTGCAATCTTTCCCATATGTTGGGCTATGTGACCCAACGAGTCGGTGAAATGCTACTAGCAAAATACGAATCATCACGTTACGTTAACAAAAGAAATGTAAATTGTAATTGAGAACAGACTAACACTCTCGCCAGGCGTAAATATTCATAACTGAATTTTACGCGCCTTAAAACCCAAAATAACAACAACAACAACACAACAGCGAAATTATTATCAGCACCCTCAAAGATCTATAGATCCAAATCTTAACAACCTATAAAAATTGTCATCAATGACAAGACAAAATGATAGGTTACCGTTAGGCTATACCATGTATACAGTGCGTTAAAAAAAAACCCGGACAGGTTTTTTTATAGGTAAAAGCTAAGAAATTGTCTACCCAAGTAAGGGGATTCGCATTATTAAAAGGAGAGCTTGTTATTTAATCAAATATTTTTAACATGTACTGAAAAGGCTATGGTGCCTTTGAAAGACATGATCTTTCTGTAAGAATTAACCTTGTCCTGTCACGTTCACAATTTAACCTGTTCAAGAAATCAACGTCCCCTTGACAATATGCACCTCTAAGCTAGGCCGGTCATGATCAGCCTTGAAACACAATCTTTGCTTGTCCAAAACTGAACCAATTTTTAAGAGAAAAGTGACATGAGGAATGGAACCCCCCCCCCCCCCCCCTCCCCCTCTTTACCTCCCTTTTGTCTCTAATTCTATCTTTCATTATATCTTTCTGTCTTTTCTATCTCTTTCTCTTATTATAGAAATTGTATCGAAAATATTAAAGCTCAAATTACAATCGCCTCGTGTGAACTTGCATGTCAAATGATGGATGGTTGTGCTTAGAAGGTGGGCGCCTTATAGCTATTAAAGTTGATTTGAATAAGAAGAGGAAAATCTAACGAGCATAAGACTGAAAATTCATCAAAATCGGATGTAAAATAAGAAAGCTATGACATTTTTAAGTTTCGCTTAATTTCACAAAATAGTCATATGCACATCCTGGTCAGTATGCAAATGAGGGAACTGATGACATCACCCACTCACTTTTTCTTTTGTATTTTATTATTTGAAATATGAAATATTCTAATTTTCTCCTCATTGTCCTGTGAAACAAAGTTTTATTTCTCACTGAACATGTGGAGTTACCATTGCTTAACATTATATTGTTCAGTCAAGTTGGTCCTTATTGTCAAATCTGTAACAATTGAAATATTGTACAATTCAAACAATAAAAAAACAAAAGAAATAGTGAGTGAGGGACATCATCGATTCTCCCATATGCATGTGACTAAATTGTGCATATAACCATTTTGTGAAAAATAAGCGAAATTTCAAAATGTCATAACTTCCTTATTTTACATCCGATTTTAATGAAATTTTCAGCATTATGCTTGTCTAATTTTTCTCTGTTGATTCAAAACAACTTTTTTCTGAGGTAGACTTGACCTTTAAGGACTTTCTTTGAGTGCTTCTATGATATAAATAAAAGATTGAGATGAGGTGAATCTCCGATTATACCTCTCGTATAATGAAGAGGCTGATATACGCGTGACTGAATAAGGACTTTAAGGGAAGTATGTCGGGTCACAACCACCTTGTTCCCCCCCCCCCTTTTGTCATTGTGCTGCAGTAAGTACATTTCAATAATCTATCTAGACACGAGTAATATAATAAAAATACGAATCAACAAAACTTTCCAATGGCTTCAGTGAAACGGACAATAGAAGCGATTCAAATTGAATGACATAATGAGAAGTTTTGGCACCTTCCAAGCAACTGGCATTCAATTTAACTAAGGTCCAAGGATACAGTTGCTATCGGCAAGATAGCCAATTGGCCTTCAAAAATGAATCTTTAGGACCTAAACCTAACAAGAAATATTAGGCCAGTTTTCGATTGGCCACTATTTACAAGTATCAAGATTATAAATACAGAGTATTTCATCTGTTTTTTTTTCTGTTCTTATTGGTTTTCATAAAATAACAGTTACAAACAATATAGGCTGACAATAAGTTCAAGACAATTTAAACACATTGACATTAACAAGCTAAATTATCTCAAATTAACTTAATAATCAGCCACAAACATCCATTATCACACCATACCACTCACACATACACAAACCCACCCTTACACACCAGAGGCGTCGATCCTGGGGGGGCAGGGGGGGCGATCGCCCCACCAATGAAAATATTGGGGGGGCAAACATATCATTTTGCCCCCCCAATAATTCCGGATATGCATTAAAAAAAAACAAGATTGTAATGTTCAGCAAGCGAGATAGAGATACACAACTCGTTCTTTATTTAAAATCGTGCTCAAAATGTCCGCTTTTCAGATTGGAATATAAAAATTTTCAGCTCGCGCTTCGCGCTCGCATCATTTCTGTAGCAAAAACCCATACTTTTCATGATTAAATTGGTGAATGTAAATGTCCCATTTTCAGTTCTAAGCCTCAAAAGAACTGCTTCGATTTGCAATCATCTTTTCTTGGATATATAGCTTGTTCTTTATCAAAAACGTCCAGTAAACTGTCATTTTTTCAGATCGAAATATCAAAATTTTCAGCTCGCGCTTCGCGCTCGCATCTATTCTCTTTTAGATACAAATCTTAATCATTGGTTCCAAAAATGCTTAGAATATCAAGTTTTCAGCTCAGAATATAAAGAAATTTGAGCTCACTCTCGGCACTCGTACTATCTGTGTAGTGAGATACGTGTCTGTGTCTCATGAGTCATACATATATAGATATATACATATATATATATATATATATATATATATGTGTGTGTGTGTGTGTGTGTGTGTGTGTGTATATATAATATATATATATATATATGTATGTGTGTGTGTGTGTGTGTGTGTGTGTGTGGGTGGGTGTTTTGTACGATCGAGCGCCTTTGGAACGTTAATGATTTCGCCCCCCCAATCTGAAAAATGGATCGACGCCCCTGTTACACACACACACACGCACGTCTTCCCAATGTTAAAAGCTTGCACAACGTTTAACTTTCTTCATACTTTCCTATGTATAAAAAGAGGACCCTCATTACTGCATAACATGTGCAAAATAAGTAAAATATTTGAACCAGGATAAATTTCCTTAAAACTGTATGCTCCATTTCTTGAAATGAGCACTCAACTTATTCTTTTTTTGAGCTATCTTATATTCTACATTTTGTTTTGATTTAACGATTGAGATAAAAACCTCAAACCTCAGTTCTTTCTCTTGAAATTTACATGAGTAAATGTAAAATTTCAAATACAAAAAAGAACATTAATACAAGAGTCATGTTTACTTCCCGTATGTACACCAAACAAATAATTGAATTTTGAGAATACTAATTCCTGGGAGATGTCAGAATTAGTATATATTTTATCTATCAAATTTTCCCAAAGAGGGACTACTTTATTACAGTTGCAAAATAAATGATCCAATGTTTCAGGTTCTTCTGAGCAAAAATAACAATTGGGGGAATCTCGTTTCCTTATCTTGAACAAAAAAGCATTGACTCCAATAGCATTGTGAAAAATCTTAAAATAAAAACTTATCAGTTGAGTTTCTATTGTACATCTAAAGTTATCCCGAGTATTTCTACTCTTTGTAATAATGCCGGGTACATAATACGTAATGTCATTTCCCCCAAATCATTCAATAATACCTGGTTCTTGATCCAGTAAAGATCTTCCCCCATCGTTTCCTGACCCTGACATGGTTATAATTCTCATATTTTCAAGCTCAGCTTGCTCCGTTGGGGGTCGTTCGGTTTTCCTGATAAACTTGAAAAATCTTCGGTTATCCCCAAGAAAATAGTTCAAGGTTTGGCGATATATGCGAGGCTCCGGGGCACAAACAAAAGCAGTCAGCCAGGGATATTCAAATCCACATGATTTCTGGAACGGGATTTGAAAACAGGCATGAGAGTATTGGATGTAGGGTGGTTCTATTGGATTTAGGGTATGCTTAGCATACTTGGGACTGTAGCAAGGAACCATTTTGCAAATTATTGCAAATATCAGCTGCAAATTCACACGTGATAGGTAAATTTTGACCAAAGCAAATGAATTTATACGTGTTGGTTGAAGAAGCAGACCACCAATCAATGGGAAATTTGCAATTAGTTCATAGACCTTTCATCAATTTTTGAACAAAAGATGACTCCTCAACCGATTGCTAGTTCCTTGCAAAGCCCCGTTAGAATTAATGTATATCTGGGTCCAGTTTTATGAATGGTTAATTGATAAGACCGACGTTTTGTAATGGCGACGTAATGCTGCTTTTTGTACATCATTCTTAACCTAAATCATGTAAATTGTATAACTTTTGTTTTATTCATCCATGTTAAGTGTTGTCCGCTTTTTTAAAAGTATTTTCTTGATGTGATTCTTCATCAGTATTAAATGATTTATAACCAATGTATTCCATTG
This sequence comes from Lytechinus pictus, assembly GCF_037042905.1. NCBI lineage: Eukaryota > Metazoa > Echinodermata > Echinoidea > Temnopleuroida > Toxopneustidae > Lytechinus > Lytechinus pictus. Next base: position 3,566,588 of record NW_026974140.1, on the reverse strand, counting down.
ATTTTACCTGAACAGTCTTCACGTTGACATAAGGTGGTATACGAGTGATGTAGGCCTACTCCTCATTGACTCTTCATCCCGTGTTTGATTGAAGGGTGACAAATCATCTTCGTCGAGAGATTGATATACAATGCAGATACATCCCGACCCTTCTACGTTTGCTGATCGAAGACGAATTTTGATTAAAATACTCTGCAGGGCATGCATATTCCAGGGCGAGAGATGTGATCAGATGGATGTGGATACCAGTCGAGGGGGGGGGCTGATTCATAAAGCTATTCGCAAATTAAAGCTACACATGACTTTCCGAACTACTGACATGGAAAGCCACAATGATTTCTCGATTTCATATTATATTAGTAAGGTGAACTGTATAGGCCTACTGACATTAATTTTCTATACAAACTCACATTGTATGTGCAAGGCGTATTATTTGCATATTTTGACCAAAAAAGTCGTATTCTACAACGCCTCAAGAAAATGAGCTCGCATTTTGACGAAAGCTTAATGAATGTCCTTGGGATGAGAGAGTATATATAGCTTTGCAATGAAGTATTTTTGATGGAAGGAGAATACATCAAAGGCGTGGGATGGTGACGGGGATGGATTATCCAGGCGGTGAAGAAACTTTCAAAATGTCAGAAAGTATTCCATTATAATTAAGACATGAATACATCGTCAAATCTAATCATCTGTAAATCCTTTCAGTCATGTTGACATTGTATTGTCGTTGCTCCTGAACTGTCAATCAAAGTTTCATCTATATGGTACTTGGCGAGTAGTAAGCCTACAAAGGGCTGTAAGCGTAATGTTTACTGCTTGTATATATTCTTAATCCCTTCTGAAATAAACAGTTATATTAAGAGATGACATAAAAGTGTTAACGTCATAATCATATCAAGTCACTGTACTTTGTTTGCAGTAAGAAAATGTATATAGATACTAAACCGTCAACCGGTGAGGTAAGCCTATACAAAAGACTCATACCGCATCCCAACAGAAGTACAGCCTGTTTCATGTGTAGTTTCGGCTTTATTAGCATCAAATGGCATATCATATTTCATATAAATAAATAAATAGTGACAATTATCTTATAATATCTTGAATGTTATGTAAAACAATAATAACCAGAATACATGTTGCTCCTACAACTACTACATCAGGGTCCCGTAACACAAAATTTAACGATTAAGTATACGCTTGGTTTTTGCGATTAATTGTACATTGTAGTTAATTGAATCAATCGTAAAAGAAATATTCTAGGGTGATTGCGAAGCTCTGTGTTACAGGCCCAAGAAGTCCAGAAGCGTTCTACGATACATCATACAACTTCCCTTATTGTACAATAAGCCATTGTACAATTTTCCTGGCTTAAAAGAAGCCGCCTTTGCGCTTTGCGTTTAATATTTCTTCATGTAGGGCCTATATAGGTATCTTCCATCACCTGGGTGCAGCACGATATCCATGAATTTCTTGACGAATGGAGATAAAAAGGATTCGCAAACCTGGCTGTAAACAGAGAATCAAAGCCATTTCCGTCAAACGCTTCCATCCATCATACTTTTTGGTACATATCTCATAATATGAAACACGAAGGGTTATTTTTTATCGTGGTAATTAGCCGTCCGTTCTTGTGGCGCATGTAGTCACCTTAAGATGCAAACTCGAACCCATAAAAAGATTCGAAATTATTTGGTTACGAGCTTGTGTACAGGTCATGGTAATTATGATCTGTCATTTCCTGATCTATTTTAGTACGACTTTTCTTAAATTTATCGATCATCGATCAAGAAATTAAAGTTTATTTTTTGTGTAGAGCTATACCTAACACCCGCCCCCGTCCCAGTTTCAATTTAAGTTTACCATTTTATCAATATGGGATAAAACAATGTGTGGCTCTGTTTACCATTAAGAACTGGTATACGAAGGCCGTATGAAATCAGCTTTCGCAGACCGTTCGTAAGTGAACAGTTTTGTTCATGGTCTTGTCCAATTTTATTTTTACGTCGTACGAAACCATCTATTCGCTAGACGCCCTGCTTCGTAAGAACCATGCAAAAGTTTCTCGGATCCAGTAACGATTATAGTAGCCTTAAATACTTACGATCGTCGTAAGAACGCCTTAATGTCTTCATACAGGGCTCTTACGTCGTTTGCAAGGCATTCGCAAGGAACTCGTAAGGTGTAGGTAAACAATTTATGCAACTGTTGAAAAATATCTTCGTATGAGTGCCGTGTGCTGCACGTACGACCATCTCGCGAAAACAGACAGAATAACTCAAGGCATTCTTATACAAAAAACGTACGAATTATAGGGCCTTTTATAACCGAAAATCAGTTTGTTTCTCAAGAATGTCTCGAGATGTTTTTACGAAGGCCGTATGAACATAATTATGCCTCATTAGGAAACTCTAAGATTTCAAGAATTCGTACGAACATTGATCGTTCGAATAAACCTTTGTGACCGTGAGATGACGGCTCTGATGGCCTGGCTCTCATTTCTTTAATAGCAGTAATGTATAAATTAGAGGTTCAAAAGACAGGTGGGCAATTTCATTTCCTTAAGATCCATATAATTCCCGGTCAAAATGAATATTCACAAAAGAAAGATTTCATTTTTCATTCCTTCAATTTCCTGGCACTTTCTAATGGTCCGTTAATTTGAAGTTCATTAATTATTAATTCATTACCTTCATATAAGAGTGCGTGTTCATTTCAAAATGCCACAGAGAAATCCTAAATATTTTCACGGCTAAAATGGTTCTATAAATACATAAAAATTTGAATTTTTTTCTACTTCATATAAAAAATCGTATTTTTAGGATGAAAGTTTTTTAATGCACAAAACAAGTATGATACTTCCTGAACAAAGTACTTTGAATATAGTAACGAGTACATATTTCCTTGCTTCTGCATTGTGTCAAATGGTTATAAAAAGTACTTAAAAGTTATGCTTTTTGTATTTCATAAAAGAAAATTTGGGAAAGAAAATCCCATTTAGCCATGGTGTATTACTTTTCCTTCCGTAACCAGATTGTCCTTTTCCGTGCTATATTGATTCTATAAATGGCGCCAGTTGCAAAAGAAAACAGAGAGTCCTGTTTGTGTATACTATCCAAACAATAAATACAAAGATTGAAATTTGACACTTCATGGTTATACATTCGACCGTGAAAAATAACCTCTTGGTGTTCATGCTATAAACATGTTAAAGGGAAAATGAGCCCAACCGAAACAACTTGAAGTTTTGATAATGGCAGAATTTGGTGTGCAGCCTTTCTTAAAGGTCAAGTCCACCCCATCAAAATGTTGAATAAATAGAGAAAAATCAAACGTCCGTAACACTGAAAATTTCATCAAAATCAGATGTAAAACAAAAAAGTTATGGCATTTTAAAGTTTCACTTATTTTTCACAAAACAGTGAAATGCACAACACAGTGACATGCAAATGAGTCAGTCGATGATGTCCATCACTCACTATTTCTTTTGTTTTTTATTGTTTGAATTATACAATATTTCAATTTTTACAGATTTGACCAAAGGGACCAACTTGACTAAACCATATAGTATTTAACAATGCTAATTCCACATGTTCAGGGAGGAATTAATCACTGTTTCACTTGTCAATGAAGAGAAAATTAGAATATTTCATATTTTGTATAATGAAACACAAAAGAAATAATGAGTGGTTGACATCATTTGCATACCGACCAGGATGTGCATATAATTGTTTTGTGTAATTAAGCAAAATTTTGAAATGTCATAACTTTCTAATTTTACATCCGATTTTGATGAAAATTTCAGTGTTATGCTTGCTGGATTTTCCTCTATTTATTCAAATCAATTGTTTGTTGGGGTGGACTTGTCCTTTTATCACGGCACGGGACATATGACATGTAAATAGACTTCTAGCTGCATCCACAAAGTGTTTCCTTGTAAACTTATTTGTTTTGGAACATGCAGTTACAAGTCATTATCCATCAGTTGGGAGCTCTGAGTTCCTAGGCGCATGCAAAACAAAATGTTGTCATTCATTCATTCATTCATATGCATTTATTTCGTTCATATATTAAAAATAACATTTACAAACATATTGGAATATACAAGAAATATAAATAATTCATCAAACGAGGAGACAGCTTAGAAGGCGGAGAAGCCTTATCGGTGCTGCCACCAATCGAACAAAATACAAATTTATACCAAAAAAAAATCACAACGTCGATTGCAACGTTGCAAAAGGACATTTGAAGAAACCTTCAGAACAAAAATGAATACCAACTTTTTAAAATGGTATAAAAAACAAATGCATTGGGGTACTTAAAAGTAATTTAAAAAGAAAATGGAAATAAAATATATTTATGAAAAGAAACTACAGATAAATCTTTCAAATTTTGAAGGAGAATTGCAAAGTGTGATGTAAGAGCCGGATTCACGCTACGACTTTCAGACCCATAATCTACATGTATTTCACACTTTGTCCTTTTCCATAACTACAAACAAGAACCTTCGAACACACAATTTCCCTTGCCCTTTGCACGATATACCCTGTAACCAAATAATGCTTGAAATTAATCATGAAATTACGATGGCCAGTTTATTGCGTGCACATTAAAAAAACAATCAGATATATTGTTTGAATTTGATTGGACCCTTTCGTGTTACAAGGTGTCAGAGAGGGGCCTGGGAGATTATAGACCAATCTTAATCGTACTTTTGCAATTTCATTTTTTCTGTCTCACTGAATTTTATCATTCTAGTTCTAAGGTTAATATAAACGTTGATCCTCACATTCGGCCATACAAATCAATCTGTTGAAATTTGGTGGATTGTTCTGACCAGGGGCGGATCCAGGATTTTCCACAAGGGGGCGGGGGATTTTGCCGAGGAAAAATTTGACAAGCAAAAAAAATAAAGAGAAAAAAAGGGGAGGTTTCTTATCCAAAATTAAGGGTATTTCGTCTACGAAAAAATTTGGCAAGCCCCCCCCCCAAAAAAAAAAAGGGTTTCTATAAAAAAAATTAAGGGTATTTCGTCCGCAAAATGTCTTCACTTCAACAGCATTTTTACATTACTAATTTTAATCGTGCCTCTCAAAAGGGTGACACGGGCCGGCCTTGCCCCCCCCCCCTGGACTGCCAGTGGTTCTGACAGATAAAACAAGCATATAAAGCCTCATATAGGGATTCTACGGTAGGGAGGAGCGAAACTCCATAATTGAAATAGACTGGGGAGGAATATGAAATAAGCCTCGGGTATCGTTTGGTAAAGATATATCACATAATGTAGAATTCTTGGAACAATCGATTGTTACATATTCTGTTAATGTAATAATGAATCGAATTCACAGAAACTTCGAAGCCAGGAGGCATTGGTATTACCATTACTGTCGGGGATAGACCCACTTCGACATTGGGAAGGAAATGTTCATCATGATGTCAAGTTGGCTGTAACACTAAGCAGAAAATAAGAACCAAAATAGGCCTTGTGCTGTTTAATAAGGTTTTAAGAAGGTTAATCAAGGGCTTTCTCCTTGTTATGTGTTATTAGACATTACTTGACATGAACTGACCAATAAAGGCGATGTGTGTTTCGTATAAAAATGCCATTGATTGTTTATATTATCAGTGGTGTAAAGGGCAAATGCACCATATGTGATTGGGTACAGAAAACGCAAGACGGAAATGGAAAAAGGAGGAAAATGCTGTTCTTTCACTGTTCCCATCACCCAAATTGGAGGTGGATGCATTAAAGATAAAAACCAGTAGTGATAACGATCTCAAAATGAGTTTGAAGAGAATCCTATAAAATTACCACCAAAGTGTTTGCATGTATAAATAAAAAATATGTGCCAAATATCTCTGGAAGAAAATGCGTAATTGCTGAGAAATTAGTAAAATAAACACGGAATTCCATCAAATGGGTATTTTTTAAGCAATATTAATACGCTGTCCCACATATGCTTTTCTGTGTAAGTGATCATCAGAATTATCGATTTTGACCTAAGATTTCATGATTTTACAAAGATGAGTTTACATCAATGTACCAGATATAGATGTATGTTAATATTTTGAAAATTAACCTTGATTTAAAAGACTTTCTCCTGAAAAAAATTGTTTTCTGCAACTACCGGTTTCTACCTTTAAATCTAGTCTTTCGCCGGATGCTAAGCCTAAACTGCCTTTTAAAACATGAAAAACAAATGCTGTTCTAAAACATGTCTGTTCATCAATAAAAACAAATTCAGCAAAATGAAAAACTATCAAGGTTGATTTATATTACAATCAATACATTCAAAAAGACAAGAAACTGAGATTTAAATTAAATCTGTTGTTGCTATTCTATACACATCATCGGCGACAGACGTTATCTGTTGAATACGCCCTCTCTATTGTGCATCTATAGGGAATTGCTAAATATATGTATCTAGTCAATCTTAATAATTTTTTGGAGGTGGATAATATTATGCATGTATCATTTTTGTCATCGATTTAATATTCTAATAAACTGATCGGACAAGGAACCTGGGATATCAAAATAGTATGTTCATCTTCAACTCAAATGAACCTATAAGGATAAACAGGCTACCAAAAAAAATTCAGTAGAAGAAAACCCAACATGTCATTGAAATCGAGCAAAACACTGACTGATATATTGTCAATGCCATTTTCTAGACATGTTTTGGTGAAGTTGAGTTCATGCTTGTGATAATCTATGTGTTTTTAGAGTAGTTTTGCAATTAAATTTAGAAGCGCAGACCATCGAACAGGAAGTTTGCTGACGACTGTTTGTCAAATAGAGGTTAACATTTAAAAAGCAAGGCAAAGTGGTAAAGGGGTAATGACTCTAATGGCAATTTAAGATCGATTTTAAAAACGTCCTGTGGTTCTGTTTATTCATTGCGATCACGAGTGCATATTGACTAACATGTTGACACGGAAGTGGAATTTAAAAGCAACACTGTTTAAAAGTGAAAAAGAATAAATAAAAAGGGGAGGGTTTTCGTGGATCAAAGTGGCAAGTGATCCCCTATGCGTAGAACTTTTTGAAGATATCTTTCCCTTACTGCTATGTCTTAATTGTCTTTTATTTACATCTAACATGGATATTTTGACATTAATTTTCTTACTGCTAATTGTGCTTCATGAGTGCACTAAATTTCCCTATTGCGTGTAGAATAATAAATTTCTTTCTATGATTATAAAGATGATCGATAATGGGTACATCGATTTATTTGGTATTTTGGTATGTTTTCGGTAATTTCAGTTGTTTCTTTGCTAATGAATCACATTCTTATTGCTAAAACCACAGACAAACGTAATATAAAACTTATAAACACTAGATATCCGTTGTTAACTGATATGGTCATGAAATTAAACCGAAAATCTTTGAGGTAACGCAAATATATATATCTACTTCAAACTAAATTTCTTTTGATATAATGATGTATTGATCTGGAGACAGTATACGTTAGACGATTGATGAACTATAGATATAATAACAAAATCAAATGTAAAATATTTAACACCTGTAGTTTGAACAAGCACAAACATCTCAAGAGCTAGTTTGTGATCGAAATGTTTATCTTTCTTTTGTTTTCAATGCGCGTCCGATCGATTTTGTTTTCGTAACGTAGCGAATCTGGTAAAGAGGAAGCAATTTGGGAGGGCGCCGTTTCAATTTTGGCAAAATCGATGTTTTCCGAATTCCAGGTTTTAACCAACGAGCGGTTTTGAAAGGAAATGTCTCTACGCGAATATCAAGTCAGACCACGGCGGCAGATTACTTATAAAGTTGCAAAATAAATGATACATTGGCGATATATTAAATCAGGAAAACCATTTTGCTTACCTCAACAAACACAAAGACATATATAATTAAAAAATATATGGAACATTCAGACCTAACGTGAGTCTTTCAACTATGATTTCCAAAGGTCATCTTCTATCTTTAACTTCATCTTATTATTTTTCTTCTTCTTCTTCTTCTCCTTCTCCTTCTTCTTCTTCTTCTCCTTTTTCTTCTTCTTCTTCTTCTTCTTCTTTTTCTTCTTCTTCTCCTTTTTCTTCTTTTTCTTCTTCTTCTCTTCTTCTTCTTCTTCTTATACTAAAAACTTTTTTTTCTAAGAAACAATATCAAAGTATTTTATCTACATTTTTCTCAAATTTATGGTTAGACCACCAACAGTGAGTGACAACTTTATTCTCCCTCAATCCTTAAATGTGGTCTGCACCGCTAAAGGAAATGAAATGGAAAATTCATATCTGGTATACTTACAGACCGCTGGAGGGCCAAAGAAGAAATATTGCGGGACATGAATATCCTCTGTCAATTATTGGATTATGGTCCAGGATTGTCTTGGCTTTGCTTGCGTCATAACTTAGTTCCCATGTTGCATTGCCGCCCTCAAGCACTGTTCTTTATTTATTCTTCTTTTTCGAACAGGAGAACAATTATTACCCTTGGTTCGTTGTCTCCAGAGAGTGAGCACGATTAGCAATATCAATTTCTTGATTTCATTCTTTCAAAAATCTCCACTGAGAAATATATAAGAAAAATTAAACAAATATACAAAAAAATGAGATCCCCCTCTCTCTCTTTCTCTCTCTCTCTCTCTCTCTCTCTCTCTCTTTCTCTCTATCTCGAATTATTACATTGAAAAATATTTAGTTGTTAATACATTTCATCCTAAACCGTAATTGTTGCTTCTGTCATGCACTACCATCCTATCAACAAAAATGCCGTTCAGCCACGTTTAAAAATCACACTTAAGCTATAGTTTGAACAAACAGAAGATCCATAGAGCTATTACAGATAGCTCTATGGAGATCATTACATGAACTTATCATTATTAGTTTGGAAACAAAATAAGAAACACGGAAAGCGCTTAAATCTGAAACACGAAATCACACTCACACACGACAGAGTATTATATATATATTATGAGTGTTGCTAGTGTTGCTTTCTCTGGGTAACGGGTAATTGCGTATTTCACACAGAATTCGTTATAGTCATTATACACTTGGCAGTGAAACCTTTGTGATTTTTTAATTATTTTTATTTGAAAAATAACACTATTGCTTATTATAATATAATCATGTTAAACAGGGCCCGTTTGGAGAACAGTTTTCGGAACTGAATTGGCTACCCTTGGTAAAATGTGACGTTATTATAATGATAATTATTATTATTATTATCATTACTATTGTTATTATTATTGTTATTATTATTATTATTATTATCATCATTATCATCATCATCATTAACACATTTCATAGATGCAGGCTATGTAACAATGGAAAATACTCCATCCCTCGGATAGGACGTTAAATGGAGGCCCCTTGTAGAGGAGAGTCACCACCTTTGCACGTAAAGAACCCACTGCACTATTCATATAAGAGTAGGGGGAAACCCCGGTGTAGTGGTCCACCTGCACTCCCCCAATCAGTTGTATCGGTCACAGTGATTCAGTTCGCTTTTCGCTTCCCAGGCACAGGTGACGCCAAACAAATAATAATAATAACTTGGACTTCCAATTAAAACACGAATTTTGTTAAATTGTCATGCAGGCACCGCTAAAAAAATTATGTGTGCAAATATTAATTTCTATGAGGGAAACACAAATTTCTATATACTTGTACATGTTCTGTATTTCATGATTATAAGATTACACTTTTGTATATACGTCACGAATCATGCATAATGTTGTACAGAAAATAGATAAAATCCTTATAGCTACCAATTTACTATGGAGAACAAAATAATTGACTTATTGAAAAGAGCTATATAAAAATGCAAATTTTAAGATTAACCACAGAATTTTTAAGCTTAGAATTCACGACTTTCTCTTAAATCTATTTATACTCTTTTTTTCATAGCAACTATTTTCCTGGAAAATTAGAAAACAATTTTATTTAGTCATGAATTAATGGCCCAGTTTGATTATTATTGTCGTCATCTTCTGCAAAGGAGCTAAAACATATCTAAAAAATGAATTTGTATAGAAATATATTTGCTCCCCTGTAAAAATGGTTGCCAAATACTCGAACACGTCTTCTGACAAAACGAACATATCCACCAGGGCTAAATGGAGTGATCACATATCACACTGTAATACACGAATTCTCAGTTGTATTGATACATTATCGGGCAAGAGAGGTAATGATATATTTCGTGGGGATTACTTTGTTTATTTCAAATACAATTCGTGGAAACATTCTATTTACAAGAGAATGGACAGCGCTTATTTAGGAAACCTTCTGGGAATCTTACGGTTCATCGACTTCCCAACATGTCGATCAGCTGTGAGAGCTCTTGTCTTGTCCAGACTGGATTGCTGTCCTGCAGCCCGATTTGCGGTCCCTGCACCACTTCGGACACACTCACAGCCTCTATCTGAGAATAGCTTTCTAAATGCTGCATTAGGTATCCAAGACCCTTTACCATGGCAAAAGTGACCATGACAGTGTTCATCGACCTGAATCTCGCCTGACTCGTTTATCACCATCTGAAATGTACTGGTGTTTCTGTTAAGCTGTGGAGCAATCTGCCAAACTTCCTGAAGACTCTTACATCATTGGACCAGTTCGATATATCCCTTGAAGGTCCATTTATTTTGTCAGTGAACTTTTGTCTGTTTTCTTTGCTCAACTGGTCTCATTTGAAATTACTGTTAAGTGGCGAACATGTATATATATATATATATATAGTGGTACAAATTGTGAAGCACTTTATAACTGCAAGGGAAAAGGTGCTATACCAAATAGATTAGACTAAGTTGTGATCTAATTAATCACATTATTTTGATCTGGACAATGTTTTCAATTTTTTTGTAAAGGCTACAACGCAATCATTTTTGTTTGGAGGCAGAATTTCGACAGAAATCACTAATGGGAGAAGATTAATCTTGAATTGAAAGAGTCTGTGTGAAAGCTGGACCTTTAAACGCTGTTCGGGCAGAATACCGCAGAAACAATCTTGGCTGTGTTTGTTCTAGCCACTCTTCAATCAGTAATTAATCACACCTCCTCATGATCATGTTTCAGATGAACACTGATTGAAAACTTCTTTTTATGGGAACAAAAAATGCACCGTGGCGAAGATTTCTTTGAAGGTATTTACCATAATCTCGGGGGGTTTTAGGGGTCCTCCCAACCCCTCACTTCCGAATCAGTCCACCCCCCCCCCCCCCCCCCCCAGTGGTAGTTGCCATGCACCCTTATTGCATCCAATAAATGACCGTCAAAATGACAGAAACTATGCATCAATTCTATTTAACACGAGCGAAAAAAATGTGGGAAAAGGCATGTGAAAAGTGAATGGGACAATAACTGCCTCGCTTCTCTCACTTGCATTCAGTATTCAGTACTGGCCGTGTTCGCATAATCTAGCAATTGCCAGATGCCTTACTAAATTGATCTTATATTTCCTTCATGAAAATGTTAAATCATTTTTCGAACTTAAAAAGGGAAAGGGGTAGGGACAATGCCGCGTATTATATGTATACTATAATAGCAAGACAACGCCTTTCGCCAGGGTAAAGCTCCAAGCGATTCGAATCAGGAGCGATAAAACCGAGCATTTTTTTTTTACCGGAACAATATCCCGTCACGAAAATTGGGAAAACTGGGACTGTGTAAGATGATTTTTTTTTTCGGATATGAAAAACAAATAGATATCTCAGACTCCACAGCCCAAGGGCATGTACATGCATCTTCAACCCTTTTAGACAAGATTTGAAATGAAAAAAAAAATCGGCATTGGTCGGTGACAGGTACTGTGGGGGCGAAGACTAAGCAAATGAAGGAAAAAATGGCTCTCGTTCCCAAAATGGAAACAATTGCCTAAAAAACAAGAAAGAACAAAATAATCTTCATTCTGAAAAGGCTACATCCCAAACAAGTGGAGGCAAAGGATAAAATGTTGAGCAGAAGTGGACATGTTTCCCCTTTTGATATCTATAGCTTAGGATAAGGGGAATGTGTGTGTGAGGGTGTGTGTATTCTTGTGTGTGTAGTTTTTTTGGCGTATTGGAGAATGTGGGTCTGTTTCCATCGTCTTGTTCTTCAGGAACTCTTCACCTTGTTCTTAATTTGAATTTGAATCTGACTTTAAACAAAGAACATTTTTTTTAAACATAAGTAAACACAATACAAAGCATTTAAAGATCAGAAGATTATTATTTTCTTCTCATATTTTTAATTTGAATTTCTACAAGATTCAATCGTCAGATGCTCTATATCCATCTCCAAAAAGAAGTTGTTTCATCCTTTCTTTTCATTTTTGAAGTTCAGTTCACGATTTTATAAACACTTTGTTTTTCGTGATGTGCATAACTTAATTACAACTTAAACATTGAGATTTTTTAAATTTCTGACTACTTCCGTTTTCAGTTTTCTTGCTCTCCTTCCTCTTCTGCTTTTATATCTTCCTCTTTTAACTATTTTTCAAATGTTTTCGTGCAAAATTGATCCATTAGATAAATGACTTATAAGACATCGTATTCCTCCTGTACACTAAACGATCAGATATGTGTGTTTATCGTCAATTCTAAGACATTAACGCCTGGGACGTGTTTGTTACATTATGTTTATTCTTTAGTCGTGATGACTTGTGTTCATGTTGTCAACACTGTTTAAGAAACCAATCTACTCTTATTTTTAATTGTAGATGTGCAACACGTTTCTATCACAACGACTTTAAACATCCATTCACTTTGATTTATCCCTACCTTTTCATTAATATTTATATGATGAGTTCTAAACATGCTTTCTCGATTTTATTTAATGGTCATTTTGCAAGCATCTTCATAACGCTAAAAAAGTCCCACCAACCCCTGTGATTCCAGAATAAACGATATCTGTAACATGATATTTCCTTATGTATATTTAAAACTTCAATGATATCAACTACACCTATAATAAAGTTTAGAAAACCAATTTGCAAGAAGGAAAACGCCTATAACACCGGACTTTTCGAGAACAACCAAAATGCGCATTGTGTAGGTAAATATACGTCTTATAAACATGTCTTGATAAATCACATGAAAAAAATGTTCAAGAAAATAAGTTTTGATTAAAGAAGCTGGTAATATTGAGCAAGATTTATCTTTTTTTTTGTACGTGCATTATTACCTTCACTAATACAGCAACTATTTTGACAATTCTTTAAAGAGTATATGGCATACTATTATATGATTTTCTCCCTTATAAACGACTGCACAGTATCATTTGAAATCGGGTATAATCTCGTGCATATACGTCATGGTTATTTCATACCGTATGGAAATTAGGTAATGGATTATAATTTTGATTACGTAACTTCGAAGACAGTTAAAATGCATGATAAATTTTGCATGCCAAAAGGTACCTCCCCCCCTGTTGGTTTGGTAGCGCATTCAGTCACCCTCTTCTCTAGACGCCCTGTTCCTGGAACGCCGTGTGCGGCGCTCTTCACATCTTAAGCTTTTTCGGAACATTTCATTAACTTTCGTTAGCAGAATCTTTGTCGTCACTAAATAACGCTCGTTTTTTATGTTGGCATTTTTCATTTTTGGGGTGAAATACATGGATACAACACTTAATGGTTTAACTTACAGATCACTGACTTGAAATTAAAAAAAGTTGAAACTGATTACAAAGAAAATACGTTTTTTTATTATATGTCACGTGATTGATGACTTTTTTTACCCCTGTACCATAATACGTTCGGGGGGAGCCACTTCCTTTCAAAGAAACACAACATGATTGTCAAAGAAAACTCGTAGTTTCATCGTCGGGCGATATCTGTGCGTACAAAAGAATGGGTATTAGTACGTCCTATTTTGGAATATGGAAATGTAGTGTGGCAGCCAAGGTTCAAGGAGGATGCTGTTAAAATCGAAAAGGTACAGAGAAGAGCTACAAAGCTAATTCCAGAATTGCGACATTTACCATACCAGGATAGACTTGTAAGCCTTGGAATGTACTCACTACACTACAGAAGACAAAGAGGAGACATGATCGAGGTATTTAAGATTTTGAATGGACTTGTTAATGTTGACTCTTCTGTATATTTCATCCCTGCCATTCAAGACACAACAAGAGGACATCATCTAAAATTGTTTAAACAGAGGTCTTATACCACTTTAAGGAGGAACAGTTTTAGTCAGAGGGTTGTAGACCTATGGAATAATCTTCCTCCATCTGTTGTGTCGGCACCCTCTATTGACTCTTTCAAACATAGGCTGGACAAACATTGGTCTTGCCATCATCAAATTCTTCCCTAAAAAAAAAAATAAAAAGAATCCGTCCACCCTCCACGCAACATGCATGCATGTAATTTTACAAGACATTTAAAATAGTCAAGTTGGAACAAGTACTATCAGAAGGAACGACCGGAAGTCTCGACAGGCTTGCCTTCTTCTTCCGTACACTGATGATGATGATGAATATAATATATAAAGCAACTAATTTATTATTCTTTATTTTCAATGAATACTCAGGCGTTATTGTTTTAAGTAGGTTTTCTTATAGTGTAAACAACGTCCCCCGGGTACAGAGGTTTTGTTGCTCTCGGGTACTTTCCGATTTGAGAATTATCTTGTTCGTTTTGATCATCGTACTCATTAACTCGCTTTGCACGTTAAGAGGTATTTTTTATTCGGAAATATTCGGAAAAAAAAACGCAGCTATATTTAGTGCATCACATGCACATATGTGCACACTGCATATCGCATATGTGGGTCATCATTAACATTGTTCGCCGTATTATTCAGTATTATGGTCGTGTGACCTTACTTCGCGCGTGACCATTTTCCGTGGACGGTCGTATATCTCAGAAAGTACTTAATATCGTGAAAATCTGAAATCACTACCAGAAAAAGCGGTCAAAAATTACCTGTAGTGAAAGTTTCTAGTTGATAAGATTGGAATTTGTTTAAGCTAGGGCTAGGCGATTGGGCAGGCGCGCACACCTGCCTCGGCCGATCCTCGCCCATGCGCCCACCACTAACTTAGCACTTAGCAGGCAGGGTATAGACTTCGGACACATCCACACATATACATCTCCAACTAAAGTGAGTACACTAACTACCCCAACATTCACTTCCAATCTAAAAAAACACAAGGTGAGAGGATGTATTCCCTGTACGGGCAATGCATCCTCTCACCACCCAATTTTTTTGATCAACAACTGTCTTTTTTCCAGCCAAACGTTCTCTGCTCTTTAATTAATGATTAACATGGGCAGTGAAACCTGATCTTATCCTCAGCATCCTAACATGGCTTCAAACCACTACCTCTCTCTAAAAAATGCCCATTATCAACCACAATACAATCCATGAAATAAGCACAATTTCAACACAAACAAAATCAAAAAGCCTGTGTATCCATTGACATCGTTTATGATTGATAAGATATCCACGCATAAAGGATTTGGACATGTTCAAAACCATCACCCCCTCCCCATGTGCGCCACAAATTCTACACCCTACACATACTATAATAGCCCCCTTTCAGCTCACCAAACGGAACATATGTTATTCATATCTGGTTCCAACATACACTGGATTGTGTATGGTAGTAATATCGTCGGAATCCGAACAACTTGAAGTCTCGTACAAGATTTTAATCCCAGAATGAGACGTTCTGACCGGCGGATTGGCAGATGTTGTCAAATTTGTCTTGCAAAGTTAACAACTCGAGCCTCGGGGAATGTAAGTCATTGCAATGGCGCCACACCGCCACTGACACCATCCCGAATATATATAAACTCCTCAAAAAAAGTTTTGAAATCTGACTTTGATCAATAATCCCTCCTCATTTTTAGTAATAATCAATGTGTAATTAATATCAATGAATAGATCATTTCATTTTCTTTAAAATGATACCCTACATGATATGAATATGGTTCACATGGAGGTGCAGTGTCTTGAAATGTGGGGCAAGGTCAAAATTCAAAAGTTGCAAAATGACACAATATTGAAAGTCACTGTTCTTTTTTTCCGTGGTGATGAGTGAGTTTCTCAGCGGTTTCTTTTAATTGTTTTCATGCACCTTAACATCAACATTTACATGGAATCAAACACACCTCTACACAAGCAAACACATAACAAACAAACAAACCATCACTACATAAACCACAACAAAACATACAAATTAAGAAGCAGGGGCTTGCTTTGAATGGATTTCATCTCTATTGACACAGACAAAATAATCATGTTCTGTAGTGACCCTTCATGACTATTTCTGCTCGTTTTGCAGCTTTTCAATTCAGACCTTATCCAACACTTTTGAGTACTGCTCTTTTCGTGATGGCATGATGATAACAAGCATGGTATCATTTTAAAGAAAATTAAATGATCTTTTGAATGATGTCAAAGATGCATTGTGTAAAATTTGGAGTTGGGAGAAATTAATGGCCAAACTCAGATTTCCAAACTTTTTTTGAGGGGTTTACATAAGGTTTAATAAACAGATAAATATGATATTATTATATGAGAAGCTGGGATAATACAAATGTGTTGTGTGTTTTAGAGTTAAAGGCTGGTGCCTGGAGGCAAAATAAAGTGCATAATTTACAACATATTTCTTTGCATTACTTTGAAAAACGTGAATACTCTATTGGATTTTTTTTTTGCCTCCAATTAGAAGATTTATTTACACCATTGCAACATAACACATTATAGAAATGAACATACATGAGATGACAGGACATTCTGAAAAATTATATTGATACAAAACAATTACATAGTTATGCAATCATCCAATCTTACATGAGTTATAACATATTGAAGACATAAATTGAAAACAAAAGATTTACTGAGTTTTATACGTGATCAGTAATTTCTCTGGATAAATAAACATATCTCTATTGGAAATAGTCCTACTTTTGGTCCAGTGTTGATCTATTAATAGTAATATCTTAATCTTCTTCCCTTTCCGTTCTCTTTCCCTCTGTCTTTCTCCTTCTCTATCTCTCTCTCTCTCTCTCTTCTTCTTCTTTCTCTCTCCTAATACTCTCCCCCTCTCTTTCTAACCTGCCCTCTATCTCTCCTTATCTTACTCTGAATCCCTTACCCTCTGTACCCTCTTCCATCCATCTCCGCCTTTTCATCCGCTAATTATCTGCAACCAATCGACAACGGTGCAAACTTGCGTCACTTGTTGAAATTACATTCGCTTCACGTCTGCACAGATCCTTCAAAACATCACTACGCAACGCCCGTGGGCATCTCCTGCTCGATAGTTGCTCGCTTCATGTTATCCCAGGCCGCAAAATGCAATGAAGTAATGATCACCGTTTCCTTAGGAAGACGGGAAAGTTCATTGACCGAAAAGTAACAAACAAAACCAATCTGTCTAGGTGCCCAAGGACTGAATGTGCAGGGACTGATAATGGAATGGGTTAATTTGAATAGTTTTAAACCAACCTTGATTCTTCCTTTTTCCTTTTAAAGAGATTTTTTCCCGATAGAGGTACTGGTAACGTGCCCGTTATTAAGGCTCGGTCACACCACCATAACTTTGCTTGAGCGTTCCTGGAGCGTTGAAAAAAAACATCACAGGTCGTTTCCGTTCACCACCGTTTAGCAGAAGTTGGCCCCCTTTAAGGCAACGCCACCGCTGATGGTCCCTCCTACCGCTCCGAAAATGTTGAGCTGCACAAAATATTGAGAGCGGTGAGGAGCGGACAATTTTCAGCTCCGGCAAAGTTCACCACCGCTCCAACAACGCCCAGTCAAAGTTTGGCACCGCTAGACAAAAGTTCATGGACGCTTGGGTCTGCTAGACCAACGGAGAAATCTTGAACGCTGGACCACCGCTGCTTCGCCAGCTTTGCCCGGGCGGTGATTAAACGTCGCACAAGCATTGGTGGAGCAGTTGTAAGCGTTTTATGAGTTGACATGGGATTGCTGGAACGGTGTCGGGCGTTGAAGCAGCGATCCATTGCGGTGATGAACTTTGGTTTGGCGTTGGTATGGAGGTGTCGGAGCGGGACGACAATCTGGCTATAAATACGGGGAGAAATGGACCAGGAGCCCATTTGGAATCGAGCTGCCATTGAGTGCAGACCTCATTTATATGACTTTAATGTTCTTGATTGCAATGTATTGTGTGACGGAATTCTAATACGCCGAGAAGTGAGCGTGACTATCAAAACGGAGTCTGTCAATGAGAACAAAGAATAAAGAATACATTGTAGTAAGAAATATACCGCTGTTTGTTATACATGTTTTTTTTTTGTTAATCATGAAATAATAAAGATTTTTTTTACAGATCGGCTGTCTTGATGTTGGCAACCCTTTTTCCACCCCCCTCCCCTTTGGCTTATCAAAATTCTGATGAGTCAAATGTTAGTTAAAAAATGTTTTTGTCACCAAGAACTATCCTGACAATGCGAACCCTCCCTCGCCTCTTTAAAAAGATCACGTGTAGGAATTTGATGTGTATATTTTGTTTGGCTCTTATCTAGATGATATCAATAGGAAAGGGTGGAAAATGAAACCTTCATTTTCAAAGAAATACCATTATGTTGCTAATGATATTCATTTCCATCACCATCATAACCACCATCCTTGCCTGATATGAAAACGATAAAGTTACAACAAACTTTGTATCCGCGAAATGGTAGAGACATACCACAATGCATTATATATCATATTGATATCAAGTCTCGTGATATGACGGAAAGTGTTTCCTGTTTTGGTTAAGTTCTGCTGTCGATTCTTAGCAGGATGTTATTGTTGACAGCAGGGTCGATACCACAGGGGTGGCATGAGCGAGCTCCAACTAATTTTTCAAGTATTGAAGAAAGAAGCATAGAAAAGGAGAAGACGAAAGAAAGAAGAAGGGAGAGTAAAAAATGAGAAGTTGGGGCAGTAACTCTATAACTCAGTTGACTCAAAATATGACGTCACATTTTGATCGCCCCGGCAACGCCCATGGTGGTTGATGTTTTTTCACATTCTTGAAAAGTAAAGATTCACGTGTATATGTATATGTTAAATTAAACGAGAAATGCATTCGCTTTTCGTGACGTTTCTCAATTTCAGAATCTTGACAGAAGGTTTGAGCG
The DNA here is from genome assembly GCF_037042905.1 of Lytechinus pictus. Lineage (NCBI taxonomy): Eukaryota > Metazoa > Echinodermata > Echinoidea > Temnopleuroida > Toxopneustidae > Lytechinus > Lytechinus pictus. The sequence goes on along the minus strand of NW_026974140.1, from coordinate 3,547,534 downwards.
TTGTGTTTTTGCGCCATAATATAGCATGCAATCTATAATCACCGGCTGTATTAGATACTACACGATTTCCTTATTTTGGTTATAATTGTGTAATCAAATCTTATTTTTAGAGGTGTCGTGCTTTAAATGGATTAGTCTCAGGATATCTTGTCGGTCAATATTCGGCGCCCATACTTTGACCAGTACAACATCCATATCACTGCATTCTTCACAAATTGTAATTTTAGAATTTCAAAATGGTGTATTTGATTTTTACAAAATTGAAATTCGTTTTTTAACAGTGTTTTCTAAAGCAACTCCTTATATTAGAGAACACTATAGTTCTTCATTACTTTTCATTTGGGTTTGTGGTCTAGCTAGTATATAGTGGCTGACGGGTTTTTTGCCTCAATTTTCATTTTTTTCAGATATTAATATTAAGAGTGCATTAAGCATGTTAAAAGCGCATATGAAGCATTAGCCCTCTGTATTAATTCCTCCCTCGTCCGGAGAACACTAATCACAAAACATTTTCTCATGATACTTAAGATTGAAAATACCCTGTAGTTGTACCTGCCCTATTTATATCATCTTACTGGCTTACAACATAGGCACATAACTGATCTGACTTCATCACCTCGGGACGTAAGATGGATTGTATTATCATAAGATCTCGGACCACCCCTGTACTATCTAATGAGTGCCACTGAGCTGGACGATTAGATTTAATGATGTATAGTAGCTTCGTACATTATTAAAACACAATAAACAGGCTGTGACTTCACCGGATGACCTCTCATACTTAGATACATGTCGACAGCCGCACATATGTTCATATGACATTTGGGATTGTCATGATAAATTAAAGGATATATTCTGCATTAAACCCCGTCTGTAATCCCTCTAGAGTTTTCAGAAAGTGAAAAAGAAAATAAATAATCCTGTTATACTTTTGTAGCAAACCCATATATATATTAGCGTCTCACTCACACATCTTTTCACAATTTTTTAAATTCAAATATCACGTATTAAAAAGGCGAAGGTTCAATCCATAAAGGGCACCAATTCAAATTAGCAATGGAACCAGTTAATTAAAGCTGTAAGTATACAATACAAAATATGCCTCTATTATTAGATAAAAATCAAACATTCATGGTTTTATGTAAAAATGGTGTCGGTTTATTACATCTGTCTTCGAAATAGAGCCCTATGTGTATCTATATTTAAAGGGGTTTTAATTGCATTCCTTTTCTATTCCGTAAAAGCATCTCGAGATAGGTTTTTCATGCAGATTGGCTCTCCTACTCACGTCACGGGGGACTATTTCAAGTGCCTTAGATACGGACCGTTAAGGAAACGAGTCGAATATCCTATTGTCATGCAAGAGACAAGTAATATATTCAGTATACTTGAGGAGTAGAGGAGATGGCTATTTTTAATTAAAGAGAGGTCATTCTCGAGTCTAGAACACGGTGTATGATTTTGAAGAGGTTAGGGGAAATTTATTTTAGAAGACTTATGTAAGAAAATGATGTAAAATTAGAAAGCAGCAATTTATTTTTGAACATGAAATTTTGAGTTTACATTCATTACAAAGCAATTACTTTCAGGGAAATAGAAACCCAAATCAGAACTTATAAATATAATAAATAGGTTCAATAATTTGTACGTCTTTCAATCAAGAAAGGGGCGTTTTTGAAAGGTTTTTATAAGATTGCGTTCCGATGATTGCACTTTCAAACAAACACAATGTTTTGGGGGGTATAGTATGACCTTTATCTTGAGAAGATATTAAAATACTTCAATTAAAAATAGTGAATTTCGGGATAACATATACTGTGTGTTTTTTGTTTAATTGTGCATATTCCAAACTCTTTTACTATTTCTACTATTTGCAAGCTAGACATAATGTCTTTGTAATCCCGCATAATCTCTTTTAATATGTAATACTTTTTTAAATACAAAAAGAAAAGAAAGCACTTCAGCATCATTTCTAGTTTTAAAAACGTATTTCTTGTTAAACCTAGAAAAAATTGAAATTAGTCAAACAAATTACTAGTTCAGAAATAAAATATGCAGTAATCAGTGGGTAAAAAAAGAAGGTCCTTCATATTACCAAATTAGGCATGTTGCTTACTGTTTCTGTATAAAGTTTAATGGCTTACCGCAGAACAGGTGCTATGATATACATAGGGCTGCGGTTCATGAAGTAAGAAGTTAGTAACTTTTATTGGCAACGATTAAACGCAACTGAAATCATCGTATCTGATTGGTTAACATCAATTTGGCAGTGCGAATAAGTGACAACAGCCTTAATGAAACTCCATCAAGTCTATCTAAGCCTCTGTTTGTTGGATGTAGGCTCGATCTAGAATACTAAATGAACTTTGACGAAATCTCGAACACTGGCAAGAAGGAAAGGAGAAGGAGATCAGGCAGATGGGATAAAAGAGTATCAAATGTCGAGAGTTTTATTCTCTAAAAATCTGCCTGCTAAGATGTACGCTGGCAGGTCAAGGTTTCCATGAGTGTGTAGTGCGCAGGTGTACATACATTACACAAGAAAGGAACGTAAAGTAAACAATTGTGTTTAACTGTATGAACACACTGATCTAGGGTAGATATGAAAGCAGTGATTTCATTTCGTTATTATACATAGCACCCCTTCCAATTTACATGTAAATGACGAGCAAATGCACCCGCTTTTATTCAGTGATTTTATTTTGTTATTGCACACTAACGAAATGCCAACAACAACAAAAAATAGCAATAAAAGCAATGGTAGTAATGATTAAGAGCTGAATTTATAAAGCGCCTTTTGCCTGAGGATACAAAGCGCTGCTATTATTACCCCGGCTTTAGCTCGAGCTACCATCACCGGCGCTCAGTGCATGCAAGGAATTATTCCTGCCGGGTACCCATTCACCTTACCCGGGTCAAGTGCAGCACAGTGTGGATAAATTTCTTGCTGAAGGAAACAAGCCATGGCTAGGATTGGAACCCACGACCCTCTGTTTCAAAGGCGAGAGTCAGATTAGTAAACAATAAGCTGGATTGATATTGATACCAGAGTTGAAAGTGGTTGGAAAAAGTCATAATTCTTTTCAAACTTTCACATTGTTTGGATAAGGAAAGTTTGTTCGAGCTTTACCCTTAACTATTCTTGGAAGTTTTCTTCTCTCAACTTCACCCCATATTTGCACTTAGTACCACTCGAAGTCACAGCTGAACCTGATCGTTGTCTGGACATCTTATCCCTCGAGGCAAGGAGAAACCAGTTGTAGTGACGTACATTACCAATCTCCACTTTCACTTCGATTTAAAACCGTTCTAAGGAGCATTTCGTCAGTCATTTCACTACCTAATTGGCTCTTAACCAATCAGATGCAAGGATTTCAGTAGTTTATGACAGTTAAAAACGGCTTCGCTAGACCAGAGGTCTAAGGTTTATCATGAGATGATCCTTGAAATTTGGATGATTAATTCTATCCAATTTAAATTGTTTTGAGTAATATCAAAGAAAATATGTGCAGACTCTGAAACAAATACAATTCACGAAATTAATTGTATAATGAATAATTTGGCCACTCATGGCAAACGCTTGGGTGTGAACTGGAAAAATCACTGATTGTATGGATATATTTCACAGTTTGAACGATAGTTGCAGTTCTATAGAACAAATTTCAGTCCGAAAAGGAACATTATCAATGATGCCACTTCGTTGGAACTATTTTATAATGTGAATATGATTCCTGTTATGAATATGTAATATGTTATTTGCACCTTGTTTTACACGTGAAAGAGTCTCGAAGAAAATTTGTATCGTTTATTGATATCAGTAAGACGGTGTCACATTGGCATGATTGAAGAGGTAAAATGGTTCATTGGTCAGAGCAGGGATCTCATAATATGGTGATGTGGATTCGAAACTGATTCAAACTCTCGAATAACAATAGTACACAGTTTCGTTCATATAGTTCCAGTGCACTCAAGTTAGTCAGTAGGATGATAACGATGGTCGTAGCGCTGATCTATTAAATTTACCAGCGGCTCAAGCTGGCCGTGGCCCCAATACACCTACAACCACGTACAATTGGCCTATTTCTTTTTTAGCAATTCCCCCAGTGTGAACTCAAAGATTTCAGGCCTATGGTTGTTTACGTACAAAGCTGCACTTTTTGCCGTCAGATAACCAACCTGGGAAGCGGGGTGTTGGGGGACCCTAAACATTTTTTGGGGGGTGCTTCGTGTATTATTCTCTATGGGCAGCACCGCCATGTTTTCTGGAAGAGGTGTAAAAATTGAGAGATATAACCAAAAGGACCTTCATTTTGTAGAGAACCCATTCTCTCTCTGTTTCTTTTTTTGCTTTTCAATTTCTAATGACCAATTCGACTTCCATTTTTTTGTGAAAACTTCTTCTTTTTTGTTTTTACTTTTTAAATTTACATCAGCACCCCCACTTAAAATATTGTTCCCATGGCCCTATAACCAACTAATCTGTAAATCAAAAATACATGATAGGCTATGCCACTATTCAAATCCAGATTCGTTTTTATTTTTATTCATTTTAATTTATTTGTTCCAACAAAGAACACATCAACTTTCCACATCTCTGTGCTTCCCTGGATATATGACTCTGTTTATGATATCATCATCCATGTCCGATGGACAGACAGACTGCTGTTTATATCAAGGGTGAATCCAGCCTTCGTGGGGGAGAGACGTGTTGGGGAGACTTATAAATCATCTTTATGTTTTTGTTTCTCATATTCTGCTTTGTCACAAAATGCAATCGTGACCATAAAGGCTCTCACATCTGACGAATCCTCAGCATTCCATCCATCACTCTGTCAAAACCTTATACTTTGGCGTGTCTGGGTGACATGGATAAAATTGAAGGACTGGGATATCATACTTCTCCATTTGTTTGCCCGGTTTCCGTCAAAGGGGCCGATAAAGTATTGCAATAGGCGAAAGGAATGCGTCGTTCGGGTCGTGCTTACTCTCTCTCGTAGGAAATCGTCCCAAATCCGACACAGGTGTGCAAATATACATATCGAATTCAGCCCAGGTGACACAATATCTCTGATCCTGATGATGTAGTCCAATCCAACTTACTTTTATGCATTACTGTCTCATCACACATTCAATAAATGCTCTCCATTCTTTCACACACACAAAAAAATCGATCGCAAATATGGAGGAAAGTTGTTTGCTGCAATGTTACAAATTGAATCAACTTAAAAACAAATTAAACAAATTATAGAATCTTTCTAGTGCTATCTACTTGGTTAAAAATGTTTTTTTTTAAATATAGGATAACTGTTTATCACTTTTAGCTAGAAGCTATAGTGGAACTTTCAACGATGTCTCGCATGGACATGAAGTTTATACAGTAATTATGAGAACATTATTTACAAGTATCGTGTTAGTTATCCTAATTCTACTCTTTATAATTTCAAACCCAAAACGGTAACATCATGCTGGTTGACGTAAAGTGTAGTTTTCACGGGGCACATGGACTAATTTAAGTGTCATCTAAATATTCTGAGGGACAGCCTAAAGCAACCACTTCATGTAACCATTACACCTTAACTCTTATGATAAGATTCAAATTAATTCATTAGAATAGGGTCAAGATATTTTTCATACGCATCTTTTAATACATCGGATATCTATGACGTAAATGTTGGCCCAAGCGCCAGTGTATATAGGCCTACCTCATCCTCCATGGCTTCAGGCGATTTGGAAACAGAATGTCGACCAACAAGCTTTTGGATTCATGTAGAGGGTATGGGATGAGCGAAATAACGGTTTGAATTGAATACAAGCAAATTGCACTTGAGAATCGGACGCATATCACAAATCGTCACACTTCTAATAATCTAAACATTATCATGAACTACTTCATCTTATACTTCTAACCCGCTTATTAGAACTTATTGTAATCGCATAATATGATATCAAAAGTTCACTTGCACTCTAAAACATATTGGGTAAAAATACTCCATGAGGGTAATTATGTGTCCAACCAACATTGGGCATTTCTTTTTGGTGCATTTTTATTTATCCAATGTGATCAACATTTTGCCCATTCCATAGTAATTGCTGCTTATTTTTTAACCTTACTGAACAATATGCTTCCCGCACTGGGTAAAATACTGCCCAAAATTGGTTGGATACATAATTACCCTCGTGGTGGTAAAAATTTTACCCAGTTTTTTTAATGTGAATTTTGAGAACATCATGAGCATCTGCTCACGTATATCGAACACATTATTTAACACTGTCTTTATTGAAACTTTCATACGTTTTATCAAACACTCAATTGACACATGCGCACGTTTTATCAAAACACTTCATTAACACTTTAATCAAAACACTTCATTAATACATTAAGTATCGTCAACAAACAAAGCGCCAAATCCACTCCATATAGTGCTCAAGGCGAATGAAATAAATTAACAAGTAAAAATGAAGGTTTAAGAAATTTTTTGAAAGGCTCAACAGAGATACAATTTTTGATGTATTCAGGAAGTCTGTTCTATAGTGTGGGGCACGCATGATCAAAGGGTCTTTTCCCAAATAACTCCGAGATTGCGACAAGTTTGAAACAAGTTGATTGTGTGTCCAGAAAATGAAAAACGATTCACATTAATTTCGTTAAGCTGTACTATCGAGCCAAACATTTTCAAAGAATGGGTACGCATCCAGTCACGAACATCAGACATACAAGATTGGAGTCGACGAATGGCAATTTCCGCTGCTATTTGAGTGGAATCGAAAGGCATTAACAGTGGAATATCGTCAGTATAGATATGATAGTTGATTCCATGATGGATAATAACTTGTCGCAATCCGATCAAGTAAATAGAAAAACAGAGTCGGACCTTCCACAGAGCCTTGCGGTACGCCATGGGTCAGAGGTAAAAGCAGCAGATATACAACAGTTTATGCACACAATCTGTGAATGAAAAGATAAATATGATTCGAACCGCCTGAATGCATCACCTCTGACACCAAACGAATTTAATGTATTCAACGTGATTGTATATACTATTACACTTAGTTGTGCAAAATCTTTCTACGATTTAACTTTGATATCGATTCAAGGTGACCCTTATATTTTATATACCTGCTTCTTTCAATTACATGTTTGTGAATAGCAAATTTAGGTTTTCCTATATTGTTCTGCCACTGTAAGTTTGAGATGCGCGAAGCCCCCTACGTTACGATTATGTACATTTATTACCTTTGACCTGGCTAGATTTCTCTCATTAAAAGGAGATGATCTATATTATTGCTATGTATCAGATTTTCAAATCATTTCGTTTTGAACATTTTTATATAAGGGAAGTAAAATTTGCTCTTTCAGAAATATTTTTGGACGTTAACATGTTTACAATCCCAACAAACCAACAATGTCTCTATTCAGGGCGCCGTTGAAAATGATATTCCTTTTATCCATTAAATAGCCCGGACATGCCAGTGGAGATTGATACGGGTGAAACAACAAATCTAGTGATGGTACTTGCGTTATAGCGTTCTGTTAAGTTGATGGTGTGACGAAATAAGGGGTCACAAGTGAATAAAGCTGACCTAGAGCATGGAGATCTAAAGAAATCCTGGCTTTATCCAGCGACATGTGAAGTTGAGCAAGTGAGAAGTACGAGACATTTTCACAGATTAATTTAAAAGTCTAATAAAGTGATTTAATATACGCGCTTGAATGAAATTGGTTTTCTTCCTTTTTCTTTACTTTGTATTCCTAAATAGTCTACCTTTTGGGGGTTAGTTTGTAAAGCTTTAGGTTAAGCTACTCGTGACTTTCGAATGACTGGATATAAAGTGCCAAATACTTAATTTTACAGTATTCCTAAAATTGACATGCACATGACTTAGTTATTACAATTTACACAGGTTGAAAAATCAAAGCGATTTTTAAACTTCTTCTATTAAATAATTTCCCTCTAAACTCCTACTCAGATATTGTTTAAGAAAAGATCAGGCATCTTAAAATTGCATTATAGAGTCGATGATTTTTTTCCTGAAAAGTGTCAATGAAACTGATATAAAATGTGATGACACTTCTTAAAGGTCAAGTCCACCCCAGAAAAAAAGTTTATTCAAATAAATAGAGAAAATCATACATGAATAATGCTGAAAACTTCATCAAAATCGGATGTAAAATAAGAAAGTTATGACAATTTAAAGTTTCGCTTATTTTAACAAAACAGTTCTATGCTCAACTGAGTGCTATGCAAATGAGAGAGTCGATGATGTCACTCACTCACTATTTATTTTGGTTTATATTGTTTGAATTATAAAATATTTCAATTTTTACGAATTTGACAATTATGATCTCCTTGCTTGAACAACAAAATGTTAAAATAATGGAATTTCACGTGTTCAGGTAGGAATGAAACTTTGTTTCGCATTACAATGACGAGAAAATCAAAATATTTCATATTTCATATAATAAGATACTTTCTTATTTTACATCCGATTTTGATGAAATTTTCAATGTTATTTTTGTTTGAATTTTGTCTTTCTATTTAAATCAGCTTTTTGTTGGGGTGGAATTGTCCTTTAAACGCCGCGTCTACTCCTGTATGATAATGGTCGATTTATTAAAGATTTAAAGATCACCCATCCATGAGCACCTGCCCGCGTTTATACCGGCTCCTAGATACATACATACAGGAAATGCTGAATGACATGAGTTCAAATCAGTTTTCATACGTGCTATAATTGACCCTACTTGATAGTATTTTATATTAATGTTATGTTAGTGGTAGAACATGATGACAATACTTTTTTTAATGAACCGATTAATTTTACATGATATTCAGAGACGATTTTCTTAGCAAAATTGAGACATGTTGATAGTATTTTAATCACCGCAAGCGGCTTTATCAACAAATGAAATTGAAAAAGGAACTAAAATTTGAGGATAAACAGAATAAATTACTTTAAATACGTAGCCTATTTCAGTTGATAACAGAAAGAAATATACGATAATTGGTACCTGGGAATTAGTTTCTTTTAATATATACACCTCTTTAAGTATTGTAGCTTCATGATTTACTTTCATTAGCATGTAGTCATAAAATTTAAAAATATTGTTGGATATTCCTTAATATCTAAGTTGCATGAACCTTAAGATATAGGTCTTTTTATTTACATTAGGCAATATTTATCACTGTACCGAGTTACAGCTTGTATCATACGAACGTAAAATAAATCGTCTATAAAATGACAGTCCTTTCTGAATTAATCTGATAATTTGACAGGCAACTGATTGGAGATTCGGAAAATCTTCGATTAGATTGGATTGTATTTGACACTTAATATGGAAATGATATTTCCATTGTATTGACAGTTGTTTATTTACAAAAGACACATGGTAAGTGTTGGGTGTTGAAATCGCACCGCTTTAGAATTCTGACATCGGTTGCTCATTGGACTTTCATTGAATAAACATTCCAGTTACAAGGGGATATCTTTATTTATAATTTTTGTCCCTAAAAGTTGCAGCCAGAGCAGATGTCCACCACTCTTCTCCATAGACCTGAAAGGATATTGACTTATATTGTTTCCATTCCACCTAACAATAATCACGTAGATTAGAAAACAAAGATTATATTATGCTTCATAACGATTGAATAAAACATCAACATTCGCTTGCAAAAACTCGTGTTAAATCATTTAAAATGAATGAAGACTTCCATAGAAGGGGACTTTAACAATTGAGCTTCTTATCATTATAATAATAATTGCCTCTGAGTTCCAACAATTACAGTTATAGGTTTGCACTTGTTTATAAAAGCATCTTTCGTCCTATTTGAATATTGTTATATATATTATACTGTTATAGTTACTTTACCTTTTCCTTCATTTTGAAGACTTGGTACATAAGATTTGTGATTTAGTTCAAAATTACTTATTTGAATCAACAAACTTCCATTATAGTTTTTGAAGCAATGTTGATTTATTTCAGTAGAGATTAATCAATCCATATTTTGATTTTGTCTTTGATGTTTGTGGAAATATATGATTAGGCCTATGAGTTTATGTCCTGTCTCATCATTGACTTGTAGTTCATCCCAATGTAAAGTTGATTTGAATGAATAAAGAAAAGTCAAACAACCATTAAACACTAACAATTATATCACAATTTGATGTAAAACAATCGCAAGACATATGCAAAACATGGATGGTAAGCAAATGAAATGGGGAACGATGCTAGATGCATTGCACTCTATTTTATTATATGTTATTATATAAAATACTTTGACTTTGTAGTTTTTATGATAAAGATGATTATTCTGAGTTACAATAATGGAGATTCCACTTGGAGCTAGACTTTCTTTTAATAACAAAAAACGATGAAGGGGCAATGACTTCCAAATGACTCATTTAACTTTATGAAATAAACTTTTACATGAGTTTGAAGAGAGAAAGAGTTTGTGACGCTGACATATACTTAGATGGGGAATAAATATCTCATACTGTCATACACATTAGCTCATTCAGACCACCACTTTTCAAAATTTACAATGTACATTTTGAAGAGACCTTCGATATTTAAAAGTGAATTTCCCTTTCGTATTTTTTCTTACAGCGTAAAGGTATAGATCGAGTATCAAAGCACATAAGAGAGATGGTTTCTATCAATAGGGAATCGATATTTTGAAACCCTAGGAAAATGAAATTCCAAACGACAGATTTGTGGTTGTTTTGAATTTCCTGTTAACCAATCCTCCATTTTACACTCCTTTTCACATCCCCACTTAACATTGATATCTGCCTTCGTGTTGCCAATCGGCAACCCACAGGCTTTATATTGTAAATGCTATATTCTAAGGAAAATTGCAGTTGGAAGTTAGAATTCAGCGATATAGCCTCGACATGGCGTGATTATGCTAGTATGTTTCCTATTATTTTCAAAGTCCCAAAAGGAAAGTGGGGATGCTCTGGCTGTGCATCGCAATTCACGTTTGTATCAAACTTAGTTTTCACTTGTCTAGGGTAGGTGCCTCTAGGATATTGTCTAAATTTGATTGGTAACTTTATTCTCGTATGTGCTACTGGGTATTAACGAGGCGTCTCGTAAAAGTAGCCGAGAAACTCCCTGAAGAGAGCTTCAAGGTGACGAAGGTCGTGTTAACAATCTTTGTTAGATATGAAGACATTGTTAATGAAGCCGGGAAACCAAAAGGGGGTGATAGTGAAAAGGGGATCATGAAAAAAGTAGGTGGGGTGAGAAGGATGAAGAAAGAAGGCGGGATGAGAAAGTTGGAAAGTAATTGAGTCCGAGGATAAACTTTTCGAGGAGGGTGATTTGATATAGAAGTTAGGTAAAAGATATCAGATGGAGAGATATCAATCTGTGTAATGACGGTAAGATCACTTTTCCTGAATGATTCAGATTAAGCAAACTCTCTCGGTAAGTTTCTTACAAAAGGCACGTCGGGAAATTGGTTTATACATTCTTTAAATGTTTATCAGAAAGATATATACGAAAATTGTATCCTCGTCTAAACTTCCTTTAATGCTTGAGTAGTTGATTGATGTAGAAAAAAAAATTATTGCTAATTTTGGAAAGGAGAGAGGATCGATGCTATAAGTTAATGGCAATATTCAGATTTTTCTATGGGCAAGAATTCGAATAAAAAATCGTGTTTCACATCTCAAGAAGAATATGCTGTACAATATACTGTACATGGATTTATTTGACAATATGCAATTTGAAAAGTAAGTTGTAAGACTGTTCCTAAAAAGGAAACTGTCAACCGCGCTGCTCTGGACCGTGTATAAGATATTGATTTTTTTTTTTATTGTATTAGGCATGGGAGCATCTAGAAGAGAAATCGAGAACCTAATGGGAGTAAATGAAGTCTGGTTAACACTAATGTGAACATTGGTTATATATATGAACTCCATTAAAACTGTGATCGATAATCCCTCCTCGGCTTTAATAAATACCAATGTGTGATTAATATCAATGAATAGATCATTTAGTTGTATTTAAAATGATACCATATAGGTTGAAAATATTCTCTAGAACAGCTTGATGATCTTCATGAGAACTGAGAATTTCTTTCTCAAAATAACACCAAACAGTTCACTGATGGTGTGCAAATATTTCCACAAGAGTTAATGATGTATTCCAGGTGGAGATAAGTCTAGCCTGAAACTCTGAGTTCTGGTCTGATCCTTAAAGAAACTGCCAGCTGATATATATAAATTTGCACTATTCTGGAAGCTTCTAGTATTGTCTTTAAAAAAGAACATTCTGCTTCTGTCTAGAGCAGTCAAATGTTACATGTTCTAGAAGACTCTTGAATGACCTCAATGAAATGAACAATGTAAACAGCATTGGTAATCATATTGTCCTTTTTACCAGCTAGCAGTCCATATTGTCTGCCAATAATCATTGTACACAGTGGCGGATCCAGGATTTTCAAAAAGGGGGGAAATTTGACAAGCAAAAGGAAAAAGGGGGTTTTAACCAAATATTAATTATATTTCGTCCCCGAAAAAAATTGACAGGCAAAAAAAGTTATCATTTTCAAAGGGGGGCACACTTCTGTTTTAATGGCATTTTTACATTACAAATTTCAAAGGGGGTACACGGGCAGGCTGTGCCCCCTCTCCCTGCCCTGGATCCGCCAGTGATTGTACATTACAAAAATACCAGACATTGCTCTGCCTCATTTAATATGCTTTGCTACTGTACATAGCAAAGCTTAACCGAGACATTCTGGAATTAATCACAGGCAATGAATATCCTTTAAAAAAATGATAACTAAATGGATGAATGTAATTTTTCTTACAATTTTTCTTTAATAACAGAATATAGAATCACACTAATCATCTAACAAGAGATGCTTGTCATGGCTCCTTAATATGATAATTTATGTATTAAAAACCAAACTTGAGCTTAGCAATGGAATAATAAAATCGTCATGATGATGAATTCGAACTTTACGGTTCAAAGATGCACGGCATCGATTAGTTGTAAAAGAATTTAAAAAAGCAACAGCATCTGCTTGAGCAGTTGAAATAGGAATTTCTTGTTGTCGAATGAAGCCAAATTTTTTATCTGTATTGACATTCCTGATTAATATTTCATATTCTCCATGTTTCAATTAGAATGCATCTGATCATTTTGGTATAGCAACAAGAGAATTATAATTAATTTTCAAAAATGGAACATGAAAAGGGTGACATCTAATAAACTTGTCGGGTTCATATATAATAATATCCACTGTCTACTGGAGATGGGAACAAATCGATTTCAAAGGTTGAATAGTTTCATTGATAAATTGTATAGTATTTACTGTAGCTATCTCACTGCGATACATAACCTATCCCCCTAATATTGGAGAAAGATAAACTACATACACGCGTCTGTGTCATTGGATAAACGTCACTGATTTCGTTAGATATTTCAATTTGTTTATATATTTCTTTATTTCAAGTTAATTTGAGAGAAGAGATGGGCAAATTTCCAAACTTTTTTTCACTAAGAGCTACGGCTTAAAAGAATAAGATCGATACCTAATTAGTGATTGGGTGATTTCTACCGTTGATCACACACAATAACCAATGCAATCAATCACAGAAATCAGCACCACAATCAGTTACTAAGTTTTATGTAACGGGGCCGTAGAATAGGATGCATAAAAATAATACTCACATGTGTCATGTTTCGTAAAGTACCGGCAAACTTTGGATAACAATGAAGACAGTTCCCCCTTAGTAGTTACTGAAATTTATTTAAGTCATTTAGAAAGGCAAAAAACTTTTATTGTTAAGGAAGGAGGTAATTTACAATCAATAACTTTATTATCACTCTCATTATGCATGATATGCATCTAATGTCATCAACATCAATATCGAAGATTGGTAAAGGCCATTTGAAAGTGATTTTAAGATATCAAATGAAGCTCATAATCAGGTTTAAGACAAGTTACATGAAATCAAATAGCTATTTCAAACAATTAGAATTCACAGATACCACTTTCATACTGACAGCCGAAGTGGAGTTACTCCGGAGTCCAGAAGGAGTTACTCCACTTTGGAGGGCATTATGAAAATTGTAGGATTATTTCGATCCGGATTCAAATCGGAGTTCTCAACCCATTTCGATAAGAGGGTTACAAACGGAGTAAGTCCGCACCGGAAGTGCAGTATCGCCTATCTCGCGCGGAACTTCATCCATTTCCGCATGAGGAGTTTCCGCGTATCACAAACCACGGAAACAACAGCGGATACACCGCTGCGTAGCTTACCAGTTTGAAAGGGGGTGTAATTTCGGAATAACTCCACTTCGCCTTCAGTATGCAAACGGCCAGAGAGACCATTCGCGAATTAATACGTCGGAATACTTAATTTTATCACAATCAGTAATCTTATCCTCCTTTTCAATCCATGTTACAACTACATTTCGATCAATAAAATGTGATGCATAGAAAAGGCGAGTAAATACTCGCTGTCTGAATACACATTATGTCGATTACTTAGTAATAAGGTATGAATGATTTATTCCAGCATGAATATGCTGCGGGAATTCTCGTCAAATAAACAGCCACCCGCGTAAACAGAGAAAGAGAGAGAGACACTATCGAAAATAAAATGTGGTTTAGATTCTACCCCTCACACTCAACTTAAAGATGAATAAGCTTCTCTGTAATGTACTAAAATGATATGACATGCTCGAGAAATAACGCAAAAATAGGAATACTTTGAAGCTAATAAAGAAAAAAAAAATTGCAAATATCTACATAAAAAAGAAACGCCCCACCTTCAAACCAAAATGAAAACAAAAGATATATGCACTCGGGAAATCTTATTCATGTTTTAGGCTTATAGAAATTTTTCCGGCCAACTGCTGGCTTAAAAGATTATGTTTAAACATAGATGACATTTTTTTATAACAAACAGATAATGATTTCTATAAATTTCATTCTTTTTTCCGCTTGTGTATGAACAGAAGACTTTAATTTAGGGGGATTGAAGAGCTTCAAAAACTAAATTATTGATTTTCTTGAAATTGTATTTTTGTTTGTATTCAGTGAAATGTTTTCGCCGGATAGGTGATTATGATAATAAAAATAAATCCAAGAGTGTCGTGGGTTTGAGTACTACCCATACATAAACCTGTTTAAAACATAAACAGCCTGATGATTAGGAAAGGTCGCATTGAGCATATGGAGACATTGTATCGATCATTCCAGCCTGGAGCGCATTGCTTTAATAAAAACAACATTTTAGTGGAAATCATGTCATGCGTGGTTCCTTACCTTCTCTGGCTCGTGTGAGCTCGGTAGGGAAGGAGAAAAGAGATAGGAAGAGCAGTAGGAAGAGAGAGGAGCCGGAGGGGGGAAGAGAGAGAAGGGGAGGAAAGGGAGATATAAGAGTCAGTCAGTACGCATTTAAGCTTTTTGAGTGTGTGGGTGTATATAAGTGTGTGAGGAGTGTGTGTGCATCTGAGACAGATGGACAGGGGGAGAAAAGATGATAGTGGATGTGAATGTGAGGATATGCGCGCGTGCACGCGCGTATGTGTGTATGTGTGTGTGTGAGAGGGAGAGAGAGAGAGAATTAATAGAAACAAATTTACACAAGAGCTAATCGGGCAGTGTGCTAGCTCAAATTTGAAAAATGTAGGAAATAGTCTTTTAAATCTGTGTAAATTGATATTAATCAAGAGTGAAATATGTTTTCATCATGTCTATATGAGAGGAAGGGGGCAATGATCCACCATACATGTAAAAGATAAGATATATAAAGAAATGTCACCTTCATCTTCGCTTTGATTTCTGAATAACGATTACCTTCATGAAAAGAATGGCAGAAATTAATCACATTTCAGTTTTCTGGACCAATCATATCTAATCTTCCATGCTTTTAAAAACCCATTCGATGAGAAACTCATCACCTTATTTTCATTATCATAATCCTTTAGCTGCCTCTTATAGATCTACAAAAAATATGCAGAGAGAAATGTAAAGGTATGTTATGGACTTTTAATTCTTTTTGGTAAAAATCGAGAGAGAAAAAAAATCGTAAGTGCTATGCATTTAATGTAGGCCTTTTCAAATTTTTATTTCGAGAATAAGCACAAAAGGAAGTCATCCTTGAGAAATATAGAATGTCGTTTTGAGATATGTCGGGGCAACCTTAAAGATTCCCGTTCGGTCTAAGATAGCGATTTTCAAACGATTCTCATTGTCTGCTGTAAGCATTAGCTTTCAGAATTCATGTGCAGGAGAGAAAATATGACATGAATAGCGAAAAATAAATACACTTATCTACATCCATCACTCTCTTCTTCTGTGCTTATGTCATGTATGTGGTAAGAAAAAGGAAAATGTCCAGTACGCCTGCTGCTTTTCAATTCTTTATATTTTTTTATATCTCCTTGAGCAAGCATGAGGAAATCTTTTTTGGCGACCTGGTTTGTAGTTTTTTGTTTTTTATATAATACCTGTGATAAGACATAATAATAACTTTTTGCGGTGTAAACACATCCCAGAGAAGGGTGAGATGATTTTAGCATGGAATAATCGATGTATATTGGCATCCAGAATTAATGTTGGAATAACATTTAAAAACTTATCATAGGAGATAATTGAAGCTTAATTGGGAATCGAAGATCAACTGGGAGATAAAGATGGATTATGAAGTGTAACGAAAGTGAAGAATTCTTAAGAAAAAAACATACAAAGGAGGGCACAGTGGAAATGCACAATGCATTTTAGATTTAATAGAATAACGGGGGGGAAATTAAGTTTATATACATATATGGATAACGTTAAGAGAAAGTTATTTAAATTACATTCAATTATTGGCGATGGCATGATATTTTGAGACCACTCATCTGGCATTGGCCTAATCAGAAAAGGTGAAGTTTTTTAACAAATGAAAGATTGATAAAATAGAAAGACGACGTATAGTATGGAGCGAGGAACCATGCGTATACCTGCCAATAGTCAGAAAGGGTGTTAACTTAAGCACGGGAAACCTCCTGTGAACGCTAAATACTGCAATAGGATTCAATGGAAGAAAACTGATAACCGAACTATTTTCGTTCTGCGCATGCGGCAACGTACTCATTTGCTTTATCCGGACAAACAAGGTACAGAACGATGTAAAATTACTCTCGTATATCTTGCCCGAGGCAAAATTTCCATTTTATACATCATGTACGTGCGTGCTCTATTGTTGTATTTAACCATAGAGCTATCTGTAATAGCTCTATGATTTAACGTTCTCGAGAACTTTTCAGTGGTGTAACAAGATCATTATACCATAATGGATATAATACCAATACACTTCAATCGAAACACATTCCAATACTCCCGACCATGTTGATGACAGGCTGAACTGGGAATCCTAATTTGAATTCGATTTGAATCCTTTTATTTGAATGATGAGGAAAATCAATCCAAAGTTCGACTGATTCACAGCGTATCGGCATTTATTGTAAATTGCTATTAAATCGTGTGTATGCATGCATGCAATTATTGATGGGTATGTTCATATATCGTGAGTTACAGAATAATAGAAAGATCATGTTTTTCTACATATCATGTCATAAATTCTTAGATAAAACTCATGGGCTAATATATTTCCCGTAAATTATTTCAAGAGTATCCACGTATAGACTTGATCATTCTTTACGCATTTGTTTGTTTGCTTCTTTGTATTCCTAGTATAAAAACTAGAACATGAAACGATAAAGGTCAATGTTGCAATACAGTAAGAAATGTTATGGATAAAAAAGTATACATACGGCTGGTAGTCCATATTCAGCTGCTGGTCTTCCATAGAGCCAGATTACTTGAATAATGTGTTTGATTACCATTATGTCTAGGACGTTAACCATCAGAAGTAATAATATATTTTTAAATCATTCTATACGCGTTTTAGTTACCTTAGCTATGCATTTTATAATCCTCGTTAAAAATCATTTTAAATTCAGTGTATCCGTGTGCGAGCATGTGTGTGAGGATGTGTATATATAGGTTTACATTTACGCGGAGAATGAGTTATGTCAAAATATGTGTATCAATGAGCGTGTGGGTGTGTGTGAAGGATGGTGTGTGTAGGCTTACATTTGCGCGGATCGGGAGTTATTATAAAAAGTTTGTAAAAACAGAAGTCGTGCTAAAATTCATACGATAGTAGGTGTTACTCTCAGACCTTATTTTAATTCCAAATCTTTGAGATATATGTGGTCTTAGCCGGGTCGGGTTATCATGGGTTATCAAGAGTACATACAAGAACAATTCTCTTTTCACCATCACAAAAAAATAATAATACGTGTTTGATTACCAAACAGTTGAATTATACCGATTTGCTCTAATCATGTTATTGATACGTCAGTTGGCGTCATGCATATCACTCATTAGGGAGGTTGATAATTTGATACAACAAAGGATACCGACTTCAGTGTTCTGCCTTAAACTGAAGCTCTAATACGTAATTTGTGACATTTCGGGTTGCTGTGAACATGACTAGTTAAAAAACAACCATGACGTTTGTTTTCCACCTATTACAAAATTAAATTTGTAAAACGAGTGGCATCATAAACTGTATGACTTTATACCGGTGATATTAAACAAATCGACAAGTAGGGACAGGTTCATATCTACCGTTAATTGTTACTGGGGTATTAAAACTTAGAATGAAAAGAGAAAGCAAGAGCAATGAGGATTTTTTTTGGGGGGGTACCCTATCATGAAAAAACAAAAAAATTGTTGGTATCACAGATGCCATTTGTTAAAACAAAGAACAAAGGAGACAAAACTTGCAGTGAAAGAAGCGTGAGATGTGAATAAGAGAAATACAGATGCAGATAAAGACCATAATTGCAAACAAACAAGGATGTGTAAAGTAGATTTGGCACAAGAGAGGAGGAGAGTGGAAGTACCTAAAATGGAGGAAGAGGAAACAACATAAGAAACTCCACGGACATTCGAAGGAGGGTGGTGGAATGGTTTGGTGGATTACCAGTAAATAATACACAACGACTTTAGAACTTGTTTTTAGGCCTAAGTGAACGCCCGAATTCTAGAGCAGGACCTATTCTCCTTTTTTCATTGGAGGATACCTTCGCTACTATATAAAAGTCATTGGTAACACCTTGCTTGCAGGATAAAGGACGACACGTTCATCTACTGACACGATTGAGATTGTGAAAGAAAAAGTAACTGCAAGAAGTTTTTTTTTTCAAATTTCCGCATGATCTACATCCGCTTTGCCTTTCTTATCCCTCATGGTCTATTCTACTTCATGTACAACCACTTTGCCTACTGATTTAGTCTATATGTAATTTATCAAATACCATTTAGTCTAATTGCTAATTAGGCTTTATCCATTTCGTCTAATTTCCACTTGATCCAACAATACTTAGTTAACGTTAACGAACCAAATCATCATGTAAGAAAAGAACAAAAAGTTGACGAAGTAGAAATTGGATCAACTGGATACTAGAATAAATGAGAAATGAGTATTAAAATACAAGTCTAATGTAGACTAAACGACAATTTGACCATACTAATCATTGTTGGTAGTAGATTGGGTGGGGTATGTGTGTGGGAGGGTGTTTGTGTATGTATGAGGTTATCAGACGTGTATCAATCAGATATGATTATTTATGTATGGGACCGACCTATAACGTCACCATCCTAAAGACGTGACCAGGGCTCGAACCTCGAATTTCTGCATCAATGAGTAGCTTCCCCCACATAGCTTTGCTTATAGGCTTACGCCACAATGAAAAAATGTTTTATCCCATGTGGTATTAGACTATCTAAGACGTAGGCCAACTAGACCAAATGAACAAAAATATGGTGTTGATGACAAACAAATAAAAATTGCGTCAATGAAAAATCTTATACCAGAGAAATATTAAGGTTTTTTTTAGAATCTTATTGATTTAATGTGAAGATTTATCTGGTCACCTATTTCCATATGCTTATGTGTTAATGTTTATATACTTTCATGATAGTATGATAGTCATGTATCGCTCGTTTGCCTCACTGACAATGTGCATTGCGTGTATCTATTTCTGGTATGGAAGCGGGGGAAAGTAGTAAGATTATAAATTTTCTGAATGTTTGCAGATAATTCTTGTCCTAGATTCAAGGAAACACTGGATTGGCAACTTGGTTAGTTAAAATGTTAGTGAGACACCTCACCTCCACTATGGTGTCCGAGGACTTACTTTAAGCTGGTTTATAGACTATCTTGCTTGCAGATATCAGTTAGTTCAACATGGGGAAATATGTTCAAAGAAAATGAAAATAAGATGCGGTGTCCCTCAAGGCTCAGTATTAGGGTCTACATTGTTTTTATTTCACATAAATGATCTTCCATCTGTTTCAATTTTTTTTTTTTTAGATTATTTGCTGACGACTGTAATATTTTTCGCACCTTTCCAATTGGAGATGATGAGAACGATACCAGTGAGATAAATACTAATATAAATTAAGTGCTAAAATGGTGTGTTGCAAATAAGCTAAGTATCAACTCTCTGAAAACAAAATATATGTTAATTAGCAGTAGAAAAAGGGAATGTTAAGTTGCATGGTAATATAACACTAGATGGAGAGGAGTTGGAAGAAGTTGATAAAGCAACTTTTGTAGATATAAAAACTGATAAACATGCAGTAGCGGACCGTGAGCCGGAGGAGACAAAGCATTGGAGGGGCACTGTATTGTTTGTGAACAATGCTGTGCCCCCCTAATGCTTTGTCTCCTCCGGGTCACGGTCCGCCACTGTAAACATGTGTCATGGAAAGGCCATATACGGAATATTAACTCATGTATACGTAGGGAAATAGGAATTTTGTTTCCGTTACGACAGTTTGTATCCAAATTTACTTTGATGTTAGTATACAAAGCGTTTATAGAGCCACATCTCACTTATGGCATTGAGGCGTGGCGGAGTACATACAAGAGCACTGAATTGTATATATCTTTCCCAAAAAATTGCAGTGCGTGCAATTACCTTTAGTCACTGGTAATCTTATTCTCGTCCTTTATTAATTGATTTAAAGATTCTTAATGTTTATGATTTGCATAATCTATCAGTATGTATCTTCATGTATGATCTGTGTAATAATAACCTACCTCACTCCTTAGTAGATTATTGTAACCTAATTGAGCACTCTTATCCTACTGGATAGAAGAAAGGCCAACAAGTAAATCTTCCAAGATTAAAAACAACTCAAGGCCAATTTTCACTTTCTTTTCTAGGTTGCAATTTCTGGAATAAAGTACCAGTTGAAATCAAATTGAAGAATTTAAGAAACAGTTTTAGGAATTCTCTCAGATTTGTTTGTTTTTCATCAATTCACACCACCAACGTGTAAGTCTACAGTGGATAATTAATACAATTAAGATACTTTTAAAGAAAAATGTTGACAATAATCCTTTACAAGTAATATATTGCAATTTAATTTTTTAATATTTGTGGGGCCAGGCTCGATTTGCACTTGTGCTATCTTCTGGTCCCATTTACCATGGTATTTTTATACATGTATATATACTGTATATGTGTGTAACTGTTATGCAATTTGTTTCATAACCTGTAAACATGTGAATATTGTTGGTAAATGAATAAACCAAATAAAATAAAATATATAAAAAAAAACTCTATTAGATTTCAAAATATTGAAATAATTGTAAAAACTTTGCACATTAAAGTAACTTAATAAAAACTACAGTGTACATCATTTCTTCTAATATGATAAAACACGAATAATGCGGGACTATCGCTATTAGTATAAAGAAAGGCCATTCCAAATCGTTTGTTCTTCAAAGGGTGTTTTTTTTTTTATGTATGTGATGAGACATAAATGTATAGGCCTACATACGGGTTATTTGTCATAATTCATTCGGCTTGTGACAACTTTCAACAGTTTAAATATTGGAATGGCAATGGAATCAATAATCTGATCATGCTACCGGTTATATCCGACAGAATAAATCATGACGTATGATAAGTCGTGACGTAAGATAGAAAGAAAATCAGATTAAAAAGCAAAATCAAAAGCGCCACACCTATTATGTGACACGTTCTCCAAAAGAATCTTTGAATGGTTGAAAATGGGTCATTTGGGATTTCAAACGGCTCACTTGCATGACAGAGATGAATGGCCAGATTTAAAAACATGGGTTTATGTCAATCTCTCTGACTGGAGCGATCTACAAAAAAAACACAGTAAGATTTGAAAATGGGATGTTAATATTCATTTCAACCTGCAGAGTCTCTGGACATTTCTTCTTTTTTTCCTTCTTTTTATTTCTGTTTTATTTGATGGTCGAAAAGGGCAAAATGTGATATTGATGGATGGCTGCTGAGAGAACATCGGAAAGAAGGCATTAAGACAGAAAAATAAAGATCAATTAATAGAGGAGAGCAACTGACGGATTATTAAGAGAGAATTGAGGAAAGAAAAATAAAAAGATGATGCGAGATAAACTAATTGTTGATTTTCTTACTTTCTCATAGTATGTTTTTCGAGAGTGTTGTGCATGTTCAATAAAGATAAAGGGTTGACGAAAATTGGTAATGGCGCATTTCTTGAAGAAGTGCTAGACGAGTCAAAAGCCGGTAACAAGTTAATTTTCTAGTTTGTATTTTCATATTTCTTTTTCTACATGCCTGCCCATCATATATGCCATATTGATAATATTTTTAAAACAATATCCCGAAATATAGGCATCATAAATAGGTTGAAAACGTTTATTCCTGTTACTTCTCTACTTAGATTATATTCTTCTCTTATATTACCATATATCAACTATGGGATCCTTGTTTGGGGCAATACCCACCAAAATTTACTTAACAAAGTATGATTATTGCAAAAAAAGCCCTTCGTATTATTTCATTCTCACACTTATCCGCTTTTTCTTGATTATAAAATTTTAAAGATTCAAGACTTTTACCAATTTTACTTTGGACAGTTTATGTACATTAATAAAAACATTATGGTTCCTTTTGCATTTCATGATATGTTTTCTCAAAATAACCATTTTCATAGGTATCCTACCAGACAAGCCGATAACTTTCATCTACCTATCCTAAGAACTCGTTTTGCTCAAAATACTTTTATTTTCACCGTCCCCAAATTTTGGAATTCCCTCCATAAAGATGTTCAACAGGCTCCCTCCATACACTCTTTTAAGAGAAAACTAAAAATATTTTTGTTACTGTCTTACCAAAGTAATCAATTAGTTTGTATATTTTTAGTATTGTCTAAGCACGCTATTAAGTCACACTCTCTTTGATCCATGTTTGCACTCTCGTTCTTGTCTCCACCCCCCCCCCCCTCTCTCTCTCTCTTTCTGGACCCTTTCTCTCAACATATATATCTGTGTATGTGTGTGTCTCCCTCTCTCTCTGTCTCTCCCCACTTATCTTTGCCCTCTCAGTCTCTTCCTCTCTCGCTCCCCTTTCAGTACTTTATTCCTTCTTTCTCCCCTCTATTCTTCGTCATGTCTTTGTTTTCTTTTGAGTTTTTAGTATCGTCCCGTATCTCTGTCATCTTTTTTATTATTTCTCGCTATTACTCACCATCTTATTATCATTCCCAATATTCTATTTTAACTTATTGTATTTACACTTGCGAATGAGTCCCATTTTTCAAATGTTTAATATATTATTTTTAGGGGATCCACGCTCTATACAAGCAATGCTTTTTAGTGGATCCCCTCATTTCCATATCAGATTTTGTTAAAACTATTTTCCAAATGTTTTGGAACTCGTAATCAATTTTTAATCATTGTTATCATATTTCATTTGTATTTGTTTATATTTATAATGTATGTTTGATTTGTATTTGCTTATAATGTTGATAATGGAAATGGAAAATAAACTTGAACTTGAACTTGAATATAATCATGGGTGGTATTGGTTGTGGGGCCTGAATCAAGACTATCCTGAAGCTTGTAAAGTGAAATTACATTATAACTGATGCTACACATTAGAACGAGGAAAAAAGGAAGCTCGCTATATTGGCTTGAGAGGTATCGATTTAATTGTCACCGACCACAACCAATACACTGTCACCAAAGAACCTTTCTTTTGAGAAAAGGGTTGTCTAGTCTTATAAGCTAAGCAGCGGAGGAAATTCTCTGTAACAAAATTTTAATATGAAGTCTCAGACACAATCCCCGTGGTCAAATCGTTGGTGTTCGTTCCAATATAAATCAAATCTTTTAATGACAATAAAACGCGTCTCGACGTCGCGAAATATTCATATACAATAATTGCCAGAAAATGCTTTTAAATGTTTGCAGAGTTTGTGCCAATCAAGTTTGTATTGCCAATAAATTAACGACAGAGCTGATAAAAAATCCTTTCTAGAAAATTGTCGTTATTCTTAATCAAACTTCAGAATCTCCGGCGAAATTAAATGAAAGTCGGATGTTTGTCATTTCAGCTTAAGAAGGTTTTATGTTGTGAAGAGTAAACTAAGGCAACACAAACCTTTTTTTTACTCCAACAAATGGGGTCTCAGGAAGAGAAAACGAAGAGTGTTGCCTTTCACTGCACTTTGGGCATGCATTCTATCTGACGCTACCCCATTGCAGATTTCGATTTTATAGATTGTCTTTTAAAAGAAGATAATGTTTAAAAGCAAGGGAAAAACAGAAACGTGCCTACTCCGCCCAATGTAAGGGAAATTAACAATTCTCTTAAGTGGCTAGAAATTTGTCTCTGTAACAATAATAATTTTACTGACTATTGGTAAGGCTCGCTGTGTCAAAGATGTGGGTAATAAAATGCTGTATATTTCTCCATGAAGATAAAACTGTTTCATCGGAGCTTCTTTGAAGATTTTTTTTTAACCAAAAATGAATATTTTACCCCGAGATTCACATAACTTGAAGTAGTTTTTGCCATCCTGATCTGAAGGGAAATGAAATGAATTAAATCAATGTACAAAAATCATTCCGGACATCTCAATAATATGTCTTCATTACATTTTACCAAATCTCAAACTTAATCATACGGAATTGTCTACAGATGTATTTTACCGACTCTTCGCTCTATTAAACAACTCTATACAGCTTTAAACAACACTTCACAATTCCACAGAGCGTAACCACAATTCAATCTTTTTAACACGACCTTCATTCACTATTGAACTTGACGTTACACAAATCTACACCCTGCGTATTCTTACAAAACTTGTCAGAACCTGTAAAGCTTGATTACTTAATTGGCATGACCTGCCGCGGGATAACCCAGGCTCTACTGTCGAATGACAATGAGAAGTTTTCTGAAACGCAGAGTATCAGTTATCATATAACAAAAACGCTGTAGGTTATTTACTGGTAACCAGTTTTAAGACAGCTCAATATGAAATGTACTAAAAAGGGGAAGGCCATCTATTTCTTACTTTAATTTTGTTCAATTTTATTGTTTAACTAAAATGCATACATTAAACTTCACAATTATTTTGGTGATGTTATCTATCAACTTATATATTTGTTTTATTTTCATTTACTTACTTAGTCTTTATTTTATTATTTCATCATTTTCTTTTTGGTAGATTGTTCAATTAATTGATATTTAATCTAAATAATTAATCAAATCATTCATTTGGGATTCTACCTTAGGCATATTTTCTAAGGGATAAATGTTTGGAAAGCGTTTCATCAACATATGTCATCTAACAGCTTTCTTTGAGTTTGGTCGGGTGCAGAGCACAAAAGTTCTTTCATGAAAAGATCCTCAGGCCGGGTGAGTGAACCCATTTGACTTTTACAAACAGATAATGTCAGAATATTCCAATCTCCTGCAAAGTCATAAAGTGTTTTTGCACGATATCACTCAAGCACAAATATCGATTATCTTCATCTCTACCGAATAACATTGACATGTTTTGGCCATAAAACCGCTGGTACGTAGCACACGTATGATAAAAAGGGAAGTCCCTATTTGCCTTGACCCTTGTAGGGTTCATGTCTAAAGGGGGTTGTCTTTTGTTTTCTTGACAAGGAATGTAGTCCAGGATAGGCCCCATAGACATTTGACCAAACCTTGTTTTTTCATATATACAATATTTTTTAATGGATTCTTGTCAATTCGAGGGTGCTGATTACGAATCTGAATGATGCCACTCGTGTAACCTTGAGCGTTTTTCGCAAATTGGCAAAATCCAATATGGCCGCCAAAATATGCAAATTACCCATGAAAATCATAAAATTGCCCGCACATTGGTTATAAAATGTATGTATTTGTGTTGCAGGAGTAAAATACTCTCTGAAAAAACGATTTTTAACAAAAAAATATTTTCTAGATATTCAAAATGGCCGCCATAGACCCCTGTATTCTATATTATGTGCAATATGAATGGGGAAAACTAAATTTCACAAAAATGAGCACTAAATGCAAGTAATTGTGATTTTTAGTGAAATAATGGATGAAAACATGATTGCTAACGAAATGTATCATTTGCTATGTCATGTATGTAATAAATGAAGCATTTTAATATTCAAAAAGCCACGAAATGCCCTGACAGTATTATGTACAATGTTAATGGGGACAAAAGAAAATCACAAGAGTGAGTACAAAAATGCATATTACTAGACCAGTATTAAGATAAGCGAGTGGAATACTGGCTAACGAAATATAAATGCAATTTATGTGATAAATGTTGTATTTTTACATTCAAAATGGCCACCATAGGCCCATTATACATTATGTACAATGCGATTGGAGAAATCAATTTTCACAAGAGTAAGAACTATAAAATGCATGTTATTGTGATCACCGAGTGAAATAATGTCTGAAAACATGTTTTCTAGCGAAACATATCATTTCTTTTGTCATGCATGAGATAAATGCTGTATTGTGAAATTCAAAAATGGCCCCTATATAGGCCCTAACAGTATTATCTACAATGTAAATGGGGACATGTAATTTTGTAAGAATTCGGGTTTACTTGACTATGAAATCCATAAAATCCTGTTGTATGATAAAAACATTATATGAAAACATGATTTTTATGAAATATAGCATTTCTTCTGCCAGGTAAGTGATAAATACTGTATTTTGACATTCAAAATAGCTGATACAAGCCCTAACTAATTTATGTTACACTATGCGTATAGGGAATCTACTTTTTACAAGAGTGAGAATCATAAAATGCATGTAACTGTGATGTATGAGTAAAAATATTGTCTTAAACATGATTTCTAAATAAATACATCACATATTGGTCATGGGGGTAATAAATGTTGTACTTTGAAATTCAAAATGGCTGCCATAGGTCCCAAACGTATTATGTACATTGTACTTTGGGACATATAATTTTGACAGAATTTGGCTTTGCTGGACTATAAGTATTGCATATTATAATTGTGATGTAAGAGTGAAATATTGCCTAAAACCATGGTTCCTAACGAGGTATATCATATCTGGTGCATTTAAGGTGATAAATGCTGCATTCTGAAACGGAAAATGGCCGCCATGGGCCCTTATTGTATTATGTACAATTTGAATGAGGACAGATAATTTTCACAAAAGGACATATGGCAGCTATTTGAATGTTGAAATATAACATTTATCAGCTAAACTTTAGATGATATGATATATTATGTTAGTAATCATGTTTTCAGACAATATTTCACTCATACAACACCATTTAGTCAAGCAAAGCCAAAATCTGTTAATTTTTCCCCATTTACATTGTACATAATACTGTTGGGGCCTGTAAAGGCCATTTTGACTTTCAAAATACAGTATTTATCACCTACCTGGCAGAAGAACTGATATATCTTGTTAGAAATTATGCTTTCAGACAATATTTTACTCATAGATCGCAATTACGTGCATTTTTGGTGCTCACTCGTGTGAAAATTCATTTACTAGTTCGCATTGTACATAATACAATCAATGTCTATGGCGGCCATTTTGAAAGTCAAAATACAGTATTAAAGGAGAATGAAACCCAAAATTGAATACCACATAATATCATTGATAAGTACATGACAATCAAAATGAATCCACTTATACCCCAATCTGATTTCCCAGTATCGAGTACCACCTCTTCAAAGTTGGGCTTCTTCAGGTTCGAAGTCTCTGAATGGAGATCGCCATTGTTGTGGGGTTCGTTCAAAATTGTGACGTCAGCGACGTACAACTGCTCTCGGTAGTATCGGTACTTCCATGTGCATAACGCATAGCTAGCTATACGGGCTGAAACCGCCCCCAAGTTTGCATAATATATATACTTTTTTTACCAGAAATAAATAAAATATACACATAAAACACTTAGAAATAATATTAAAAAGCTATTGAAATTATTTTATGGATTAAAAACACAAATTGATGAGTTTTGATAAAAAAAAATTACAAATTTATTTACGATATCCAAATTGGCAAATTTGACAAAGCTAAATTTGTACGTACTGTACGGATCGTGATCGTGTTATGTTGGAAGTTTGGTTATTTATCCCGTTGAATATCGGGAAATTGTTGATTGTGTTATATTTCTATATATCTAACGTTGTTTATTATTTGTTACCGTCGATTTAAATAAAACAAAACATATCGCGGGCGTTTGTATTGAAATGGAAGGCCGTGAGCCGAAGACTTCGAGCCACAAATAGATCTACTCGGCCGAAGAAATCGCTCAACGAGCAGAGCTAACTTAGATGTAGTATAGAGTAGAGGCACGTCGGCGCACGGTCAGCAGCAGCCACCATATTTTTTTTTGAGAGATTTCTGGCGTCAGCTTCTGCGGATCGTGAATTAGGTAAAAGCTAGCTGCATTTTGTCCCCTTTTCTGACCGATTTCAGCAGCCATACGCTTGGCAGTATACCATCCTGATCAGCATTGTTTTACGCTAGCAATCACAGGCGCTCGCCGGGTTGGACACTGAGTTGTACGTCGCTGACGTCACAACCCCCACGGAGATATGGGGAGTATGATCAAAATGGCGACCTCCACGGGTCTTTCGAATATCAAAATATTGATAACTTTGACTTGGCATATCATGGGAAATAGGAAACCGTTCTGCCTCATTTTAATTTTATTTTAATTAGTGAAGTGTAATTGGCTTATGACCAGATAATAAATCTATCCTTTCATTTTCCTTTAAACACAAACTTTAAACCTGAATGATATATTTCGTTAAAAATTGTGTTTTTTAGGCAGTATCCCATTTATTCATCACAAATAAATGCATTTCAGTGCTCACTCTTGTGATTCCTTTGTCCTCTTTCTCATTGTACATAATACTGTTAAGGCCTTTGGCGGCCATTTTGAATATCAAAATACAGCATTTATCACATACATGGCATATTAGATAATATATTTCCTTAGCAATTGTGTTTTTAGTCAGTATTCCACTCGTTTCTCTTAATAATATGCATTTTACTGCTCACTTTTGCGATTTTTGTTGGCCACTTTGCCATAGAAAATAATACTATTTGGGCCAGTGGCAGCTATTTTGAATATCAAATACAACAATTTTCCCATACATGACATAATAAATGATATATCATGTTAGCATTGATGATTCACGTATTACTTTGTCCATAGATCACAATTATTTGCAGTTTGTGATCATTTTTTTGGAAAATTGATTTTCCCTTTTCATATTGTACATAATATGGTATATAGAGGTCTGTGGCGGCCATTTTGAATATCAAGATATAAATATTTTGTCAAAAAATGTTTATTTCAGAGAATATTTCACTCCTGCAACACAATTACATACATTGTATAGCAAATTTGCTGGCAATTTTATGATTTTCATGGGTAATATACATATTTTGGCGGCCATATTGGATTTTGCCAATTTGCGGAAAATGCTCAAGGTTACACGAGTGGCATCATTCATATTCGTAATCAGCACCCTCGAATTGACAAGAAACCATCAAAAAATATTGTATATATGAAAAAACAAGGTTATGCCCCTTCTATCCTAGACTAATGTGATATCATTTGGTTTTGAATAAAACAAGTCAACCATGACTAGCAGACGTTATTTATGCAATGCCACTAGAAAATGCCTTATGTTACATTTGAACCATTATCTTACTTTGCCTGGCCAGTCAGTTCTGTTGCTCGAGGCTAAGCTTGGTTAAAGAATTTGTTGCTGGTTCATAAACTGTGCTTATACCCCAAAAGATGTCTCTGTTACAGGCATTTCTAATGCTGTTCACACAAAGTTTGGGATCAGCAAAAAATAATCCACTCCCACGAAAGCACACAACTAATTGGCTTTCGAAAGTTGTTTCTTATCTAAAAAATGTTGGTTGTGTTCACTAGTATTCTTCTAGTTTCACATTGTAAATCTATTATCTCGTGTGTCCCAATAATAAACAATATACCTGAATAATCCTCAAATTATTTCATTTTTTGATATACATTTGTACTCTTCAAAGGATGCGGGAGGTGTATACATAAAATGACATCGAGAGACTATCCCCATATAAAAAATACAAATTAAGCATCTTCTTCAGAAGATTATGGAAGACATCGTAATAAAAAAAAGCAGATTCAGTAGAACGTGATTGTGTGTATTGAATGACAATTTTTTAATAATTTGTAATGATACTGTATTTAATTGGTATATGTTGGTGGTGTAAAGGTTACAACGGAAATAATCTCCAAATGCAATTAACCAGTTGATGACTAGAATATACCAATATGTTCATATCTCCATTAGAAAGAGGAGATATGTATCCAATTAACATGAACTATTGGATGGATGATGGGGGTTGCGTATTGAATGACTATAGATCATTTCATCAGTAGATATGTGATTTCTATTCAATAAAATCTCTGAAATGTATTTAGATGATGTCATAAGCAAATAAAGACTGATGAATGGTATAAAATATTCTAGATCATTTATTTTCAGTGAGACCAATTAATACGAATCAGTACATATACATAAGCCAATGGACATTATATAACGCTTAATTGTGACTAAATCGATATTAATTCCAAAGAGTATTGCCACAGATCTATATTCATTGATGTCGATGAACCATTTTGTATCCTCATTGTACTTACAACATTCAAATTTACAGTAGAAAGTTGAGGTAAATAAATGTATTATGACGTCGGGAGATTATCAAATGAGAGATTCAAAGTAGTTATTAGGTATTCCATGAAGGTGGTTAAATAGTCGACTTTGGCAAATTATCTATATTTTCAGAAGATAAAGCGAGATGCTTGGAACTCTATCAGTGTCACCATATCTTGATATAAATTCATTGACATCTTCAAAGTATCTTATATTTTATTTGTAGATAGTCATGGTAGAGTGTAAGCTATTCGATTAAAACAACTGTAAATGTAATAATAATTACAAGTCAACTAATAAAATATGTTATCCTCATTCCAGTACTGATAAGCTGTAATTCTCTAACTCTCTAACTTTTCAGAAGATAAAGCGAGATGCTTGGAACTATATCAGTGGCACCATATCTTGATATAAATTCATTGACATCTTCGAAGTATCTTATATTTTATTTGTAGATAGTCATTGTAGAGTGTAAGCTATTCGATTCAAACAACAGGCAGTTTAGGTTTAAAATCCCTAGTAGAAAATTACAGTTCCTATCCAATTATACTAGTAAAAAATGAGGTGAATCGTTACAAAGTTGGTGTACATGTATAGCATTACATGATGGTGGCCATGTGAGTTAACAACAGTTCGAGATTTTCTTAATGTTCGATTACTGCCGAAACGACGACAAAATAATTGTGAATAGTAAATAGTAACTTGTAAGAACAAATGCTCTTTGATAATAGTAATAGATGATAGATGCTGTATTACAGAGTATTGAGCAGTGGTGTAATGGGCCACGTTGCATAATTTCTCAAAAATAGCGAGCAAACAAACATTTTGCGTTTCTTGAATTAAAATTTGAATTTTGTGATAAACGTTGACATAATTTTCAGTAAATGACATATTTTACCCCTCTCCATTTCCTTTCCTTTAATATTTTCTTCTTCCTTTTCCTCATTTTTTTTTTGGTCGTGGAACATTTTGGGGAATTGCCACATCCCCCCCCCCCTCCCCCATCTGTATGTCAGTGGCATTGAGCGAAAAAATGAATAAATACTCAAGAAGGAAGAAAAAGGGAAAGTTTTTTTTACGATTTTGAACTGCCTGTTACCACAAATATCCTTTAATCCAGTTAGGGACTTAAGAAAAGACGAGGGAGGAAAGACAGTGAGAGACGTGGAGGAGGAGGGATGTGAGGGTGAGAATAAAAGAGCGGTGTTGTTTGGGGATCATAAATAAGCATTATGGTTAAATCTCGACTATTGAAAGTGGGCAGACTATCGAATAGCGATCAATACTCACCACCTGCATTCGACACAACAGCCTCATGGCTAGCCATGTTAGCCTTAAACTGTTGCTATATTATCAGCTTTGAGTTAAAGGGAAACTCAATTTACAATACAACATTTCTTATGGAAAACGCAAATAAAAACCTAAAAGAAGTAAGAAGAAATAAAGCAAAGAAAGTGAAGACATAATCACGCTAAAGCGTTTTACTCAAAATTTATTTTATCTCAACGTTCATACAGTTTTAATAAAGAATATAAAATTCTTGTTTCATTTTCCAGCCCGTGATACCTCTTGACCATGCCAGAATTTCCAAAGTGAATACGAATAAATAATGATGTTTAAAATTATTTTTCTTTCGACTTTTGTATCCTATTTGAGAGGTATTCAGACCCCACCCCTTACCATTTTGGAAGAATGTACATGTACTTGTAATGATCGGACTCACATCTGTCTTTAAAATGGATTTGACAATTTCAATGACCTTTGCCTTTGCTCTTGGTAATCATGAATATCGTCGATGTCATCAATCACCTTTAGAATATTCTTTTTCCTTATCCACTTTGAGTGGACATTGCCGCTGGGAAGCGGAGGTGTTGGGGTTGCTGCGTGTATTATTCCCCATAGGCAGCCCCCCCCCCCCCCCGACCACTGGAAATAGTGTAGGTATGCCAAATAGCAGAAATATAATTACAATTCAGTATTACTTTGTATCGACCCCCCCCCCCCTAACTTTTTTTTATTTGCTTATCAAATCTTTCGTGAGCAAAATAGGCCTCCACTTTTTATTTAAACTTTGTTTTTTGCTTGTTAAATTTTTCGTGACCATAATGATTTTCATTTTGTAGTAAACCCTTCTTGGGGGGTTATATTTAGACCAGCACCCCCCCCCCATCTGTTAAAAATCGCTCCCAGGGCCCTGAGTGGACCTGCCTTCGGAAAAGGAACCCGAACCAAAGGATACATAATTGATAGGTTACCAGAAGCTTTGATATTTCATGAATATTTCAATTGTCGGTTTTATTTGAGTCGGTGCAATCGCTGGGAGATTACCCTTTATAATTAAAGATTATAAAGGATTGAAACTCTCCATGCCGGTCCGCTGTCTACAAAATGTATGAGATGGAAATGGAAATGCCAATTAGTCACCGGTACAAGTATTTATTTATTTATTTATTTCTGATATTTTGACAGGGTAGCCCATTCACCAATAAGTAGTGGTTTTCCATGGGGCCCTCAATAACAATAAACATATTTACAAAATGCATAACGTATGTACAGAATGTTACGGCATTAAGATTCACATTAGGACGTGAATGTAAAACGAAACATTAACAAACTTAGCAGCAAACAAAACGCATACGGGCACTCGTTTGACGTATAATCAAATATCAATAAATCAAATTAACTAAGAACGACATCTTGAAAATACTGATAATATACACCAAATCACCAAGTATCGCTATGTTATACACAAGTTAGGGCCTTACAAAAATACTAGGGGAATTATTATTTTTACTTCGTGGAGTGTATAGGCCTACTGACGAATTTATTTGTTTACAGCTCTTCTGAGGATAATTTTCATGGCATATGAACTTATTTACTATGAATATGCCTTATATTAATTCACATTTAGATTTCGATATGTCGGATTTACTAAGAACTTGTACATGAGATGAACAGAGTGTAACTACAGTCATATACACATTCTAAGACAAATTTGTCCACAAATTTAAAAGTAAACTTAACTATAAGAACAGGAAACTTGGTATTTTGAGTTTCCTTACTCTTCTGATATGCTTGGGGAAAATATTGATATTACACCGACATTTTAAAGAGGCAAATGTGATTTGGCAAGACAAAGCAGATCAAGATAAAGGATCCGTAATATTTCCCACATCGTAATACCAGCGACATCATGATCCCTAAAGCTTACACAACCATTTAATTCATTTATTGAGATTTCATAATCTTCATTCTGAAACCTAAGCTTGAGCTTGTACCTTCAAAATTAAATGCAGTTCTGTAATTATAGCAAATCTAAATACAATGTGGTTGTTCTACTTCACTAGAATTCAAAGCGGTTGCGGGGTTATATTGGGGAATATCTCATTCAGCTTTCAAACTGAATCGGCTTGAAAGAAAATGGTAAATGCATTAATATGTAGAATGCGTACAAATTGCAGGTGAATTTTGTACGTTTGATTGTCATCGCTTTTCTCATTTATCTGCATATGCCATGCAGTTTATGTAGATGAGGGATTCACGTTTCTGAGACATTATCATTGACTTTTTAGAAAGCAGAGAATAACATCCTTGAACATGCATGTTGAATACTTTCCGTCAAAACTGGAGTATTAATAAGGTTTAAATAATAGTTTGTAATAATAGCAATAATAATATTTAATTTGTACAAATTAAGCATCTTCTTCAGAAGATTATGGAAGACATCGCAATAAAAAAGCAGATTCAGTAGAACGTGATTGTGTGTATTGAATGACAATTTTTTAATAATTTGTAATGATAGTGTATTTAATTGGTACATGTTGGTGGTGTAAAGATTACAACGGAAATAATCTCCAAATGCAATTAACCAGTTGATGACTAGAATATACCAATATGTTCATATCTCCATTAGAAAGCGGAGATATGTATCCAATTAACATGAACTATTAGATGGATGATGGGGGTTGCGTATTGAATGACTATAGATCATTTCCTCAGTAGATATGTGATTTCTATTCAATACAATCTTTGAAATATACTAAAATTATATCATAAGCAAATAAAGGCTAATGAATGGCATAGGTAAACTATTCTAGATCATTTTCTTTTAGTGAGACCAATTAATAAGTATCAGTACAGTATACATGGGTGATGTGTATTATAAAGCCAATGGACAATCAAATAACGCTTAATTTTGACTAAATTTATACTAATTCCAGTGAATATTGCCAGTGATCTATTCATTGATATCAATGAACCATTTTATATCCTCATTGTACTAATAACTTTCTAATCTACAGTAGAAAGTTGAGGTGAATAAATGTATTATGACGTCGATAGATTATCAAATGAGAGATTCAAAGTAGTTATTAGGTATTCCATGATGGTGGTTAATTAGTCAAATTTGGCAAATTATATATATTTTCTGAAGATAAAGGGAAATGCTTGGGAGTATATCAGTGGCACCATATCGTGATATAAATTCATTGACATTTTCGAAGTATCTTATATTTTATTTGTAGATATTCATGGTAGAGTGTAAGCTATCCGATTAAAACAACAGCATATAAGGTAACAATAATTAGAAGGCAACGAATAAAATCTGTCCTCCTCATTCCAGTGCTGATAAGCTGTAATTCTCTAACTATTGCCGGAGTAACTGTCAGAGACCAGTACTTCGTAGCCAAATAAAATTGAAGATTTCAATGGCTTCTCACAGCTGAAAATTTAGTCAGTTTTCATCAAATTAACCCCATTCCCTCCCATCCTTAATTACTCTCATTCAATAATAGTAATAATAATAATGATGAAGATGGTAGTAATAATGATAATGATAATAGTAGACAGCATTTGTATAGCGCTTCATGAAATGTTTCATAGCGTTGCATACTATTTTGGATTTTCAACCTTCTAATTATACACTTATTTTGTTTTCATTCATTTTTGTCTTCTCCTTTAAACCTTTGTAGAAATTATGTGGGGCTATATTACAATTTGATAGTGAAATATAATACTTCATTTCACTTCTAGTTATTTCAATCACTTCACTCGATTCTTATTTGTTTTGAGTCTCTTTTGATTGTTTCCACCATCGCTCTCTTAACCCCCATGACTACCAAAGAGGTATTATCCCTCCCCTCTCCAAGGCCCGGATATTTGCACTTCCTGTTGCGCCAATATCCTGGCGACTTGTGGGTGTGTTTATCTTCATGAGTGTTAGTCTCTTTTCATTACCAACCCAGTCCGTCTTCAAAACATCCCGTCCTTGGCTTGGTCAAGAAAAGCACCAAGATTCCACGATTACCATATCATAAAGACAGATCTTGATGATTGTGCATGAATGATTGCTCCATTTCTCATTACTTACCGGCGTGATGTGAAGCGATAGAATGCTTCAGCAGGCATCAATCACTGTATCTTTCTAATCCTTTTAAAGAACCCGAATACATAATCCATTTTTTACATCCTTTTCTTTATCTCATAATCGTGGCCCAGAGGCATCCTTGATTGGACCTAAATGA
This sequence comes from Lytechinus pictus, assembly GCF_037042905.1. Classification (NCBI taxonomy): domain Eukaryota; kingdom Metazoa; phylum Echinodermata; class Echinoidea; order Temnopleuroida; family Toxopneustidae; genus Lytechinus; species Lytechinus pictus. Next base: position 3,510,953 of record NW_026974140.1, on the reverse strand, counting down.
TTTACTATATCTTTATCTGAGTTGTTTTTTTGCAATTCGCCCATTATGCTATGAGCTCCATCATTATTCTGCTATTACATTCAAAGGGTTTTGACGTATAATCTCAAAACTACATCTCTTTATCGTTATTCTCGTCTATCTCCCTCCCTCTCTCTCTCTCTCTCTCTCTTTATTTCTCTTTCTGTCTTCTCTCCCTCTCCCCCTTTCTACCTGAAGTGGTATTTCTCTTTATCTTAATTTTTCTTTTACGTTATTTGTTATCAAACTCCTCCTTTTCTTTCCTTTCTCTCACTCTCGATCTTGAACTTTTTATAACCCAAGGCACTCTCTTCATTGGAAAACTGATAATATCGATTTCACAATTAGAAATAAACACTTCCCATCTGCAAGCATTTCTTCCCATGAATATAATTCAAGAACCTCCTCGTGATTTGTCAGCTGGAAGAATAAATATTGATTGTGCCAGCGTAGTTAATACGATTCAAATGATGGATAGATTTTGAATAAAGCAAAAAAGTAACTTTGTTTCATGTTTCGTGTCAAAATGTGATTGAGTTTGTATAGAGTACCGAAGCGATGACGTCAGTTGCCTTGGTATCATGGCGGCCTGGTTCTAAACAAAATGAACCCGGAGCGTGTTTCTCACAGGAGAAAATGGCTGCTAACGGAATTGCAATCTCAGAATGATGGTAATATTTGCAAAAACAAATGTGTAAAGACGATCGTCAGCTACGTTTATGTTTAGAACCAACCGGTTCGTTGTTATATGACAGTGACGTCACACTTCGGTACTCTATGCTTGGCGTTTCAAGATTATCCAGGCTTGTAAGGATAATTTTTATTTTTATTTTTCACTCATTTACATGATACCATAGCTATGATAATAATAATACCAACATGCTTATATGGCGCATATCACTGCCAAATGCGTCCCTTAATTGGATATTATTACCCTGGCTTTAGCCCCGCAGCCTTTTACAGCGCGGTGGCATTTCAAGGAATAAATTCCTGCCAGGCACCCATTTACCTCACCTGGGTCGAGTGCAGCACAATGTGGATAAATTTCTTGCCGAAGGAAATTACGCCATGGCTGAGATTCGAACCCACGACCCTCTGTTTCAAAGTCCGAAGACTAATCCACTGGGCCACAACGCTCCACAGTGGCCGACCAGTGGCCGACTGTGGCAACATTTGAAAGGACGGAGTTTTACTCACCGTGATAACAGTGCAGGATTTATTTATTATTACCAAGAAGTAATAATCGATATTTCTATGATAAGTCACCAATATATTTTTTTAGGGGGGTAAATATAATAAGCCATATATTTGAGGTTAGGAATTAAATGAATGGTTTAAGAAATAGATATATTAATGGAACACATTCCCCAGCACCACCACCACCGCTACCGCCATTACGCAATGATAATTGTGACTCTAGCTAACTGTAATTTTACCAGCTTTACCTTGAAATACTCATACAAGTTACCATCCCCCCCCCCTCTCTCTCTCTCTTTCTCTCTCTCTCTCCCTCTCTCTCTCTCTCTCTCTATCTATCTATCTATGTTCATCTGTTGATGTCTCTTTATGGTATATCATCAGTGTTCTTCATTGTCATCCTATTCTTTGCTCATATATAGATACAGCTTAATTTTTTTTGAAAAAAGGAGATCACACAAAACCAGTCGCATTAAAGATGGAAAAGATTGGGAATTCCCCATTTTTTTCCCTGATAACCAGCATCAATATAGGATTCAGGGTAAGCCATATATGATTTGGCGATTCCCGTACTATTCAAATGAACTAAAAATTGCAAGTCGAATCATGACCATCACTCAATCGCTCGGTGGTGTTCAATGATATACATAGAGATTGAATGATAAACTCGCACGTCTTAATTAGAGGTCAAGGCTACCTCAGCAAAATGTTAATTTGAATAAATAGAGAAAAATCAGATTAGCATAATGCTGAAAATTTCATCAAAATCAGATGTAAAATAAGAAAATATTTTAAAGTTTCGCTTATTTTTCACAACACAGTTATAGGCACGACTCACATGCAAATGAGGCAGTCGATGATGTCCCCACTCACTTTTTCTATTGTTTTCTATTGTTTGAATTATACAACATTTCAATTTTTTTTACAGATTTGACAACAAGGGCCAACTTGATTGAACCATATAATATTGAAATAATGCTAATTCCACATGTTCAGGGAGGAATTGTCTTTGTTCCACTTGACAATGAGGAAAAAATAGAACATTTCTTACTTCATATAATGAAATACACAAGAAATAGTGAGTGGATGACGTCATCAGTCTCCTCATTTTTGCATACCGACCAGGATGTGCATATACAGTGTTACTGTTTTGTGAAATTTATTTTAAATTATTTTACATCCGATTTTGATTGAATTTTCAGGGTTATACTCGTTTGATTTTTCTCTTTTTATTCAAATCAACTTTTTGTTGGGGTGGCCTTGTCCTTTAAATAGCCCGGGGGGCCACTTACATTGACGAGTAGATACCATGCGCGACCAAAAAAAAAACGTAAAAAGGATGTCTTTTTCAAGATAGGGCACGTTACGTACGTAACGTAATATGGGTGTCAAAAACACAAAAATATTGAAAAAAAGGGTATCTATTTCGCTCAGAAAAATATACGTGTTTAGGGTCAAATATGCGGGGATGATGAAACAAAATCAAAATGTTTTATAAAGGATGTCCTTTTTGCCCCAACACTACGTGTTTAGAGTCCGATTTGCGCGAGGTGTGGAAGGTGGGGCCGTACTAAACCAAACTAATGGTGTGTAAAGGTAAAACCGACGATCGACGGACCCGTGACATAACAATAAAATATCGCTGTACTTGTTTAGGGGTTCATTTCAGGGAATACTTGTCAAGAGTATCGTTTTGTTTCCAATACTTGTTAAGGGGTGCATTTTCAGAATATGGAAAATACATCGCTGTACTTGTTTAGGGGCTCGATTCTGGGAATACTTGCCAATAGCATTTGTTTCCAATCCTTGTTAAGGGTAGGGATTCACTTGCCAATACTTGTTAAGGGGTGCATTTTCAGAATATGGAAAATACGTGTTTAGGGTGCTTTTCAAGACCCCGTGGTCGCGCATGATATCCACTCGTCAATGGAAGTTGCCCCTCCTGGTTAAATAGATATGTGATAGGTTGAATAAATAAGAAAGGGTAATTAGAGAAAGAGGGCCAGAAATCATATGGGACATAAAATTCGGTTACAGGTTTGCCACCTCCGATTTCTGGCAACATTAGCCTAACTAGGCCCCTACAAACTAGGCCGTTGGTAACACTAAGATATCGTACAATCTCTATTGACTGTCGTATGACGTCACGTAAGTCCTAATTTAAAATCATGTCTATTTTAGACGTGTCTGTTAACGTGATTGATTAACTGTCAGCTTATAAATTTCAACGTCTGTCTCCAAATGAATGATTAACATTTTCAACTCTAGAGTCGGTCAAAGATCTAGAATAAGATCCTTTGGGAGGAGATCAGTCTGGCGAGGAAAAGAATGCAAACCTCTTTTTCCGGAAAACTTTCGTTTAGCTGATAAGAATGGCGAGTGCTCTAAAAAGGACATATTATTTACAATTTCATTATAAACTATATTAGAGATAATGCGATATCTAATGCCACAGAACTGGGATAATAGATAAAAGGTAAGAAAAGAAACAAAAATATCTAGTATAGAATGTCAAAAGGAAACTTTTACATTTGATTTTAGAAAGAAATTAAGTTTTAAGTGAATTAAACTTTTTTTTCGAATGTGCGAATTGTAAAGGGTAAATAAAAATCTTTAGACTTTTTTAATTATTTAAAAGGAATTGTTGTGATTCATTACAGATTTTAAGCACCTACCCGTCCTCTTAGTACCACCACAGTCTCTGTTTATCCAACAATTCTATCATGTAGTTGCTATTCTACTTTTTCATGAACATGCAACCATTACAATTTCTAAGTGCCCCGTCATCACTGCATTTTAAGACACGCATGTTACTTTAGACTAAGGAAATACAACTTAAGTGCGTTATCAATTTCATGAAACTTGCGAATAGAAAATCCCGGTACTTGAATTACAGAGATGCAAATCATTGCATGTAACACAAAATATGTAGGCATTTGATGCACCTGGATAAGCTGATTGGCATCGGGCAAAATTTGTTTCTTTATTTATTTATTCGTTTGTTTTCTTTATTTTATACTGCAGGGTAGGCCTGTTCAGTTATGCAAATCTGCTTTCCAAAGGCGCCCTGCAGTTTAACAAATAACTCAACATCATAGCAATTAAATGTATGCAACATAATTATAATTATGTAAAACAGAAAACATATTTAGTGAATTAACAAGTATCATGGAATCATTACATCAAGTTATTCAGTGTAACTACATGTATCACAGTCATAATTTTAATGATCTACCGTGTTTCTAATGCACGGATGGACGTGCATTTTTGTATATCACAAGGGAGCGAATTAAATAAGACGGCAGCAACATATTCAAAAGATTTTCTTTTATAATCCGTCCTTGGGCAGGGTATTTGAAGGGGACAGAGTGGGGATTCGAACTCACGACCTTGTGATTGTGAGTCCAATGCTCTAACCGCTGGACCACACTACCCGTTCCAGTTAGGCTGGTGGTAAATCGCTTTGTACTTTGAAATCCATGATTTTCCCCTTCTTATCTCCCAAATCTTTCAACATAATTTATTTGTGGTTGCTTTTCTTCAATTTCCAGAACTGGGCATTCTTCCTTGTCAGATTTTCGTTTATGAAGATGAAGGTATCCTTGCCCTTTAGCTTGCTTCTTGCCCTGTAGACTGCATCCCGGGCGTTGTAGTTGAAAAAAATTTATGATGATGTTCCGTGGCAGTGGATTCGCCTTTTCCTTGGGCTTGGAGTCGATTCTTTCCTTCAGCTCTCTATGGTTCGTCAGGCGATTGGATCTGTCGATGTCGGACGTTTTAAGCTTGATCTCGAGATTCTGCTTGCATATCTCAGCGATCTTTCCGTCTGTGTTCTCATTACTGGATTCAGGCACACCGCTACATGCAGTTTCGTCGCGAGTACTGCTCGGCCTCTTCAGATGTCGCTTCCAGGTCTGCTACTCTCCCTTACAGTCTCCCTACTTCATCTCGGAGATTTGCATTTTCAAATTGACTAATTGAAGGGATTCTGCATGACCAGAAATTCTTGCTTCAATTTTTTCAACCAAATATTAGGGCATTAAATCAATCACTTCGCAGACGATTCCTTTAACACTGATAACATTTTGGTAGAAGCCCTTCATAATACACTGCCTTTGTCGAAAATCGGTGCAGTCTTGGACTCTTGCGGAAAAACGATTATTTGCACTTTTTTGTCCTATCAGAATCTTGACATGATAAGCTGTCCCGGTCCACCAACTTTCGACAATGACCTCTTATCTGTCCATGTGATTTGAAGGACATTTTCAATAGATTCTTAAAGTTCCACAAAGCGTCTGAGATGTGAGTCTGCCACCGCCCTCATGTATCATTCATAATATTGGATGCAAACAATTAGATTTATTATTATTTATTGAATCGTACATTATTCATAGCTGCTTTGATCATACTCTCAGGAAATTGAGGGAAGTAAAGCTGAAAAGCTTCTAGAAACTCGTCACGTGACCGGAAGAGAGAATACTGCACTTGTTGCCCTTCATCCTCCAGCATGAGTTTGGAATCTTTGATGCACACAAGACGACCGTTGGGGTAGGCTGTGCAACGCAAGCTTGTAAGAACGAAGTCTTCTTCATTGACTACAGTCATGATATTAGTCATTGGAGTGTTGAAATAGGGTATACTCACATAATGTTCGGTATAATACGAGAGAAAGGAAAACCACTCACCCTCAATGTATTCTGGAAACTTGCGTGCCAACGATGATACTGTGTTTAGTTTATGCTGGAATATTATTGTGCCCTTCCCCTGACGAACAAACCGGTATTTCAAAAAGGAATCAGAATATTCCGGAGAATAGTCTTCAAAATCTAGAGGAATTAGTCGCCGAGAAGGATAGCTTGACCCGACCTCCAGCAAGTGCTTAGAACTCTTACCAGTTAGGCCATTGATGACGACACCAACGTGAGCGTCTTTCAAACGAAATCCATCTGATGTCACCAACTGAGCATCGAACTCAAGGGCGCGTAACAGCATCCAGCAGAATACATTGATTTGATAGCATACGCCTCCTAGTTTAGAAACGATATCAGCCTTGATGTCAGCTGCTGGTGGTAACCGACGTTTCCCATCAGGAATCGCGATTCCTGTGATGGTCTGAAAGGGAATGTAATGTTGCATACTTTGGATGAACTCTCCAAGGAAAATGATCTTATCCCCCCTGATGCGTGTTTCTGCAGATTCCATATGCAGAACATTGTCCAGGAAACTGAAAGCTTCTTCTGCTGTGATGTAATGTTCATCAGTCGGTGCCATCGTCCTAATCCCTCAGCTGTTTTGATGTCTCTGTTGAACCTGTAAAAGAAAAGAAATATACTGCGTTCATATCTTTTTGTAGTTTTATTTTGTATACCCACTTATTTTTACTCCATAATAAATGCTTTGGCAAGGGGTTTATCTACATTTGCCACGAGGACGAAATGCATCGAATACTTGAGGGCCTAAGCATCCCAGCCAAAGCCGGGGTAATAATGGTATCATAATTTTAAGCAGGGCCTACTGGGAAAACGGTTTTCGGAACTTAAGTGGCTACCCTAGTGAATATGACGTTATTTTTATTATGATTAATGCTTTAACCGTTAAACATGTTAAATGCATATCTTGATAATGATTTATGTGATGATATTTTGATTGTGTTGGGGTTAATGATGATAAGAGTAATAGGTGTTTGGTAGTTTAATACATTTTATATTCTTATTCTTTCAGCATGGAGAAAACTGAGGTATTATTTCAACACCTGAAGCAGTCTAATCTAGCCAGTCATATCTATTGAGGGCAAAGATTCAAACGCTGTTGATCACTTCACATGTTCATGTATCTCAGAAGCACTATCTCCGATGATGCTATACTTGACAAGGAGGTCCAGATTATCGCTAACGCTACGGTCACAAATACCTTTACGAATGACGTACGAACTATTTCATACCATTGATTGCTATGTATAAAAATCGGTCGTACGGCGATCGTAAAGTTGTTTAGGACCGCAGCATAAGCTGGAGTGGATATGTCTGCGGGATGGATTCCGAAGATCCTGCTATTTGGGAAACTCTGCTCTGGAAAGCGAAAGAGAGGAGCACCTCATAATCGCTTCAAGGATTCGCTCATGAAAATTTTGTGCAAAGTACATCATGACTCATGAAAAGATCACGCGAAATAAACAGAATGCATGGAGTCCACGCATCAAGAAATCATCCACCTCTTTTGAAGAAAGACACACTACCTACCTAGGGCCTGTTGCATAAAACTTTTACCTGAGAAAACTCAGGTATTTTTTACCTGAGTTTTTGCCCTGTGTTAAAGTCAATGGCAGAAATCAGACTAACCTTAGTTTTTAGTTTTTACCGGAGTTTTCTCAGGTAAAAAGTTTTATGCAACAGAGTGTGTCTCTCAAGAATTTGAGTTTATAGTCATCAGATATTTTACATATCATGAACAATTGTCTTTACCCCCAATTTTTGTTAGAATGCCGGCAAGCAAAGCTCCCGAAGGATAATGAATTAATTTTGAATTAAAGTGGTGAAATGTATTTCATTATGCTAAATTGTGAAAATAACGAATATAGTAAAACACCAGTTGCGGATCCAAGCAACCTTGATTCTTGACATTTTCACCGAAAAATAACCTTTGTAAGTGCTGATTACTTTTTTTTTCATTTCTTTTTTGATAATGATCATAATGAGATCCGAGAATGATTGGAATTTTTTTATGACATTGCGTACAATGAAACATCCAACCAATCAGAATGACAAAACCTAGTAGTCCAGCATCTTATGAACTTACATTGCGCTGCTTATCTAAACTAGAATATATATATATATATATATATATATATATATATATATATATATATATATATATATATATATATATATATATATATGTATATATATATATAATTGTTTTGAAATGATCGATTCAAAGTCACATCGACCTGTAGTGTTACTCCTATCGATTTTAAGGCTGCAGAGTCATGATGCAAAAATTATGGACACGTAAAACAGAATACTCACGGACAGAAATTGGATACTTCAACCCTATCAAAGAGATTAAAATATTACACAGCATTGATTCGAAGACATCACACTTTGTCCAGCCCCTTGCCAGATCATCAAAAATCACTCTCTATTCGATGTAGCCCTGTATTTGAATCGAATAAAACATCAAAACGTGAAAATAAAATTATTTCTCAAACAGAAAATTTTTGGTGTTGGCACATTTGAACGTAGGCCCTATATCAAACCATGGACCTACTACATGATCAAACTGACACACCTCAGGTGGTGCACGTGCACCGAGGCGTAGCCAAGTTAAATAAAGCATGAAGCTCGCTCCATTATTACGTCAACAATTTTTTTTTATGAATTTTGTTAACAATTGGTCATCCATTCTTTGGAATCCATTCAAAGCGAATGGTCGCTTCCCAGCGACTATAGAAAGGCAAATACACTTCCCTCCCTACTCTGAACGTTTATAAAACTGAATATTTTCATTACGGTTCCATGACATTTCCTCCGGTAACGATTGCTCCTCTGTGAATTCCACACACTCATTTCATTACAACCGGCTTACATTGTCTATTAGTTTTGTAGCAAATGTCTCTTCCGTGTGAATGATGCACCTGCCCACTTCTTGCCAAGTCCAAGAATTCGTAAAATGAATACTAGTAATCTCTTTTTTTTTGTTCATGAATTCTCATATTTCCACGCTTTTTCATATATATATATTTGTGTGTGGGGGTGTGAGAGAGAGGGTGTGCGTGTGGGTGTCATGTATATGTATATATATAGAAAAAAGGAAACAAAATAATTTTTTAATGTTGGTGTGTGTGCGTGTGGGGTGAAAGAACAGTTTTTACAACACTTGAACAGAATTACCTAGAAATACTGCATAATATTCTCGTTCTCAGCACCAGCACTTTAAAGGTCTTCGGGTTGTTGGTTTTAAAAGGCCAAGCCAAACCTCTCTGGGGTTGGCCTTGCGGTCATCTCATCATGGAAATCACAGTGATTGTGAAAATGTTATTTTCTCTTTGATACCCAAATGTCAAGGCTACCTTTGGAGGCATGGGATTCAATCGAGTACCTTCTTCGTTTGTATTCTTTCTTTTTTGTCATTACGAATCGGTGGCGTCGGTGAGGATTCGGCCCACAGCAAAAGGGATCAGATCCCATGAAACCCTTTTTGTCGCATTTTTTTCTTCATTTTGCTCTTTTATGACAGATGTATTCTGATGATCTATTATTGACGATGGTGGCTTGTGAAAGAGGGGTTGAATGCACGGAAAGTATACACTTGGGGTCTATTCTATCCGACATAGGAATCCCTAACCATGCTTACATTCCAAAGCATCATTACATAATCATCGCTTTAAAATATTTATTCTTCATTACATTCACCTGCATTATCAAACCTATACAGTGGAAAGTCGGTCTTTCCGAATTGACTCGAAATTACTGTTCGACTATAAGGCATTTGCCAGTCAAAATTAAATAAGAGAGTTCCATTCTGCAAGATCAGGGAGTTTGTTCCACGACGCACGACAGATTTAAAAACAGTAAATGTGTTGAAAGTGCCCGTCAAAAGACAAAGAACAGCTGGGAGGTCTTTGTAGAAAATTCGCGAACCGGAACAGCAGTTTCGTCCTAAGATGTCGTTTGTCCAGAGTCCATGATAAAACCGCTGATTTAATTCACCAATTTTCGACAAAGACTTCTGGGTTAGTGTTGTCATGAAGGGAATTTGACAATAAATTTGTTGTTGTGTTTTATCCGTAGTGCGGCGTGGAGCGAAAGCTCCTTATTGCATCGCCGTGGCAGACTCTGTCACTAACTGACTCTACCTGACTCTATCACTACCATTTAGAATTGGCGAAAGGAACGTTGCCCGGTCATGCATTATTCACTTTTTCAAAATCGATAGGTTGTCCATTCGAAACAGAATAATGAATAAGTTTTACACCGTTCATTCATTTCGAGTTAATAGGAACCAAAATAAAAAGCCGAAATGGATGTCAATACGAGCAGTCAACCGTATTCATCGGGGGCAGCGGCTTTAAAATGAAATCGATTCGGCTAACACCAGATTTAGAATTACATCTTGAAGATTTTAATTAAAAGCTACAGGAGTTGAAATCATTTGAGATATATCAGTATATATTTAGGATTCTATTTAGTTCTGAGTTGACCTGATCTGAATTTATTCTAAATCCCTGGAATTTAGTGATTCCATAATGTCCTTGTTTTTTTGTTTTGTTCTACAGGACAAGAAATATAAAGGAATGAAAAAGAATTGGAAGGGAATCTGATGAGAAATATCCCTCTCCCTGCAGTCACGTGGAGACCCGGGAATCGGGCGCGGTTTTAGGGTGGCTTTGGGGACTGAAGCCCCCACCCCCCCCCTCCCAAAAAAAAAAAAAAAAACCCAAGCCCCCCAAAATATTTTCGACCGCAAAGAAAAAGAAATAGATATATATGTAGGCCCTATATGCAACTTATACTTCACCATGTTCATAAAATTTTCTATTCAAACGAATATCATTACATATCAAAAAATTTTACACGTTCATCTAATATTCACGGGCATGAAACAAGAAATAGTCTGTTTAACTTTGTTGTACCTATGAGAAAAGGTCAAATTGGTAATACATTTTATTATAAAGGTATACATTTTTGGAATTCCCTCCCTAATCATGTTAAATCGGTTAAGACTTTTACACAATTTAAAAGAGTATTGAAACAACACTTAAAAAATGTCCCCACTCTGTAATGTTAAATATTCTTTCTAATTTCATGTGTATCGTGTAGTCTTATATATAACTATTTAGTTATGATTTATTTAATCAACTTGTTTTACATTGTTTCATCATATTTTGTTGTTTGCGTGAAAGTTTGATGTCAAACTTATTGTACTTTTTCATATCTTAGGTTTTAAGATTCATGAATCTTGTATTAGTTACGATGCATTTAGCGCTACTTAAAAACTGATTATTAGTGTAATTCTCATATGTAACTTAGAAGTAATGATCGTTTACTCAACCTGTTTTACAATTATTCTAATCATATTTTGTGGACTGCGTAAGTGTTTTTCATGGCAAACTTATTTGTTTTTGTCTTTTTATATATTAAGTTTTACAATTCATCGTGTAAATTTAGTTGTCTAGACTTAATTGATGTAGTTTGTAGATTTCTATAGGTGTTTTTTTCATAGATGTACATTGTCTTCAATTACTGATGTAAGGACCCCATTGGAAATAAGCCATTTCGGCTTTCATGGGTAATCCTGTCAAGGTATACACTTCTGTTTATATTTCCTTGTACTTGTTCATAGTTACCTGACAAATAAAATCAATCAATCATGCATATATGTATTGATTAATGCAATATTCCATTCATGTCGTCAAGTGTTTTAAATTCAAAGTTTTTTACTTTTCAAATTCAAAAATTTTCTCGCTCGGTCGCTTAACGCTCCCTCGCAAAATAACATCTAAATGCAGAAACATTAACAAATGCTCTGTTTAAGTGCGAGTATAGGATGTCAATAATCCCCTGCAATATAGTAAACTGCCTTGCAATTTTGTTTTCAAATTGACCTCCCTATAAACTTCACCCACCACGAATATAACAATAGTAATGCCTTAAAATTGAATTTTTAACTCCAAACCTGTCTGTGTTTTGTCAAAAAAGCACTCCGGATTTTTGTCATTCTTTAGGATATTTCTTAGAAATGGCCCTGTCGCTATATATTCCCTGTTTGATGCTAAATTTATCTAAAACAAAATGTTTAGAGTCAAGAGTGCCGATTCATGTTTCGGATGGCGAGAGGGGGTACAGACAATGTCCAAAACTGTTTTATAATATTTTATGTCAAGTTTGATGATTTTATAGCGCTTTCAGATGTGTTTTTCAAACACATTTTGCAATGGATATTTGATTTTTTTTTTCATTTTTCAAAATTATTGGGCAGGGCAAATCGATGTTTGCCACATCCCCAATATTTTTATGGCGATCGCCCCCTGCCCCCATGAGTGAAGCAACTTATAGATTGGTTTGAATCTATTCTCATACCGAGTAGACATTTCTTTCATACAGGGCAGTGATCATTGGGTCGCATTATTTTGCAGCCTGTAATGCACTTCAGCATCCCATTCAGTAATATAACAATGTTGCAGATGTACATTTATATGGAAGTTCATAAATTGCTCCAAATGCAAGGTTTCACTTCAATCAAATTCTCCGTGGTCATCACATTCCTTCGTAATATTTTAGAGGGGTGTCATTGACATTAAAACCCCATCTCCTGTCATGTTCTGTTGTATCTTTAGAGGCTGTTCTCACTACGTTCCTAAAACTAGTTTACTGGAAACTAGTTTAGTGGAAACTAGTTTAACGCGTAGTGAGAACGGTCGAAGCGGTCTTGGAAGCGATCTTCCAAACCAGTTTGGAAAACCACCTCCCGATGGCCGATGTAGTTTTCAAGATCGCTTTGCCTCGTTAAACTGGTTTTAGCGTAAGTGAGGACACAACCGTTCTTCGGGAAGCGATCTTCGCACATTTTGAGCGCGCTACTCCACACGACAGGTGTAGAATGCCTATGCTGCGGTTTCGAATTTCGCGCGAAACGTGCCACCCCACTGAGAGCGTTTCCACAGCAACAAGAGCGCTTTACGTGAAGTGATTTTGAAAACCACTTTCGTGTGATCAAGTGGGAACGCTAGCAAAGCGATCTTCCAAAGTGGTTTCCTGAATCGGTTTCCAGTAAACTAGTTTTAGAAAGCGTACTGAGAATATCGCTCTTAAAAAGACGCCTGGAGAGAAAAAAAAACCAACAAAAACCCATTTCATGATAACCAGTCCTACCCTCTCCCCCTTATAGTTAAATGCCCTCATCTACATCTATAACACCCATCATGCCCCTGATGCCTGCTATAGATAAACTTTTGCTTGGTCAGTATTAGGCTACCTACAATAGGCCATTTTCAATGTATTGTATAAACCAACATCGAAAATTTATCAAACCCCCAGAAGCCTCCTACCTAAACAACTTATTATCTAGAACCGCGCCTGCCGGGAATGTATACCGTCGCCTTCCCGCAGAAAGGTCGTTGACGTATTTTGGCGCCAAAAATCGAATTTTGTTCATTGCTGAAATGGAATAAGCATGTCATGAACTTTCTTCTGGTACCGTTCTCGAACCTAAATGTGACGTCATAATGACATAATAAGCAAAAACATTCCCACGTGCTTTAGCATGCATGTAGACGCGTCCTTTCTCTTGGAAGAAGCCGCTTCGTTCAACGTGCGTGCGTGCATAGACGTAGACCGATTCGCGCTAGCAGTCTTTCTGCGGTCACTGGATCAGCGAATTGCGTATTTTTCTTCCAGGCGTAAGGTATTCCTTCTCAGGAATAGAAGGCGTTTAGAGTGTTTGAATAAGATATATATATATATATATACACAACAAAAAAGTAAGTCCCCCCTAAATCAAATTGCTGTAACTTTTGAACGGAATTATTTTGAGATATGATATTCCGTAGGTGGTTTTCTACACTCATTAAGCAACTCCTGGGGAAATATAAGATTGATCGGTTGAGGCATGCATGAGTAATTAAAGATTGAATTAAAAATGACCATTTTTGAAAGTCACAAGAGACGTTTTTCAGATTGTGCAAATACAAAGTTGGGCCAATGTTGTCTTTAGGTGAATTTTATGGTGTTATGCTGTTTTAATATCCATCATTTGGCCACTCTACACACAATTTTGATATCATATGTTCATGGTTGAGTGAGCACAATGTATTGCAGGGGCCGCGAAAGCGAGGGGGGGAGCTTCAGTCTCCCCCCACTTTTTTCCAAAAGCATGTACAAAAATGTAAAAATGACCATACGATTGTGATTTTTTGCATGGTCAGCCCCCCCCCCCCCCCCCCACTTTGAAAACCCTTCCCCGGCCCCTGTATTGTGATGTATCATCATAGGGGTTTATGGTAGTATCCTTTACAACTTGTTAGATCATGTTAAAATTTGAAAACGTTGGTGGCTACCCCGATTATAGGCCCCTCCCCCATTTTAAAATTCTGGACCCACCACTGATTTGTCCATAAATTAAACTGATCATGAGAAATTGTTAGGAAAAGAATACATTTATGCAGTATAAAGAGTATTCATTCCTAAGTTTTCGAATGTGCTCGCTCAACCATGAAAATGTTTAAAGTTCGGAAAGTGTGTGGTGATAGAAATGATGGATGATAAAACAATAGCAATTTAAGTCTTATTTGAAATCGAATTTGCCCCCAATATTCACTTTATTACCCTTTAAAATGAGTCTGTGACATTGAAAATACCAATTTTCCCACTTTGATGCGTGCTCACTCATCCATGAATAAAGGAATCGATTTCATTTTTGCACAGAATTCTGCCCATAGGTTGATAAACATTACTGCCAAGTGACATTGCTAAAGACAGCCGTGAAAAAAAGTTCCACCATATTGAATAAGGGGTTACTTATTCTTAAACATGTGCACCCATAATGTACACAAGTCTATGAGAGACGAAGTCAAAATTTTAACAAATATGAAATGAGGGTTTGTTTCATGGACGGTTTTTGTTACTTCTGCCAATAGTTATTTCATGAAACTTCGTACATGGCTTCAGAGTAACACTATCCAAAAGGCGCGCACACCAAAATAACCATTCGATACGACACAGAGTGGGGCCAAGGCCTTGAACTTTCTTCTCATTTGCATAATTTTCGAATACTGTGTGCTCACTGATGCATTATACATCGGGATTTTCATAAAAATCAAATCAAATGAACTATGCAAGGAGGTTTGAGACAGATATCCATAGTAACAAATTGCATTTTTTCCAATGTCGTAAAAAAGAGCTAATCGCATTCCACATGTTCATTCAAGCGTGGATATTCAATTAAACGCCTTTGAATCATTGAAGCATGTTAATTGGTCATGAACATAACGAAAAAGTTGAGAAAATATCATTTTCAGTTCCCAAAATGAACCAATACTTGCCTATGATATTTTTAAAATCGTATTTTTTGTTTTCCATAAATGTTCATTGAACCGTGAAACAATGAATATTGTTGAAGAAACTCTTCCAAAAATAACTGTCATCATATTCTATCATTTTTATTGATATAAATGTGTAAAAAATCAAATTATAGCAATTTTGGACTTGTGTTTATTCAACCGTGAAATTTAGCCAAAAAAGTTGTATCGTCTTTTAGAGAGTACCTTTTACAAGCCTTCTGACTATTTTTTATGATGAGAATGTGGAATTAGTTCCAATAAAATGGAATCAAAGTCATGATATTTGGCTTGTGACTTTTGAAAAGTGACATTTTTGCCTTCTGACGGTGGTCACTGAAGCATGAAGTGAAATACGTCCATAACGTTTACTCGGAGGGTAGCTTATAAAATTACCTACACGCTCATGTAAAAATATATTAAAAACTCGCATTGGTTCGGAAATTATTGATGTTTGTTTAAGGGGGGACTTACTTTTTTTGTGTATATATATATATATCATTGAATAAAACATCTTGCTTTGTCAGAAAGTATGAGTATTAGGACAGAAAATAATCCCTTATAGCTGCTAAAAGCACAAAGATAAGGTCAAAACATAATTTGCGGGGGGGGGTCGAAAATGTTCGTTTCGCGCATGTGCGCGTTAACGGCCTTTCTGGAAGCATATCATGAACTTTCTTCTGGTACCATTCTCGAACCTAAATGTGACGTCATTATGACATAGTAAGCAAAAACATTCCCACGTGCTTTAGCACATAGACGCGTCCTTTCTCTTGGAACAAGACGCTTCCCGTTCAACGTGCGTGCGCACATAGACCGATTCGCGCTAGCGGCCTTTCTGCGGTCACCGGATCAGCGGATTGCGCATCATTTTCTTCCCGGAAAAAGGTGTAATGTATTCCTTCTTAAGATTAGAAAGCGTTTAGAGTGTTTTGAATAAAATATATATATCGATGAAGAAAACATCTTGCTTTGTCAGAAAGTATGAGAATTAGGACAGAAAATAGTACACTAGCTGCTAAAAGCACAAAAATAAGGTCAAAACATCGAAAAGTACGTTTCGCGCATGTGCGCGTTAAGGCATCTAATCGAATTGCCTGAAATATGCCTTGCGATGGCTGGCGAAAGGCATTTATTAAGAAATCGCTTTCAATGGTAACTGATAGTAAATCATATTTACCCTTCGTGTTTGGGTTCGTACACCTTCTGAACTAACAGCTGCAATTATTCAAATTCGCGCGGAAATTTTGAACATGTTTAAAATTTCCCGACGAATTGTGAAATCGTTGGTCATCTGTTTGAATTCGCATCTCTTATTTAGTCTGCGGTAATCGTTAGTTTATCAATCGTGTTTGATTGTCGCGCATAGTCCCTCATCGCGCTTTTGCCAAAGTGGACCGATCTCGAAAGAACCTTTAACGAAGCAACACGATTACACAAAGTACAAGAACGCCCGATCTATTCCCTCGTCTTCGTTTCTAATCCCACGCCATATCAAACCATTGCTCACTTTTTGTTCGTCTTATTGAATTATATCAACCCTTCGCTCGCCTTGGGCTGCAGTTTACTCAAAGGGGTGAACCGAAAAATTGATATCCTTCGCATGTCATATTTATCCTTCGCTTACCGTTCGTTGATAAAATTTGACAATAGTTTTGATTTGACGGAAATTTTATTTGAATTCGTTGAATTCGCGTGCATTTCGTGCATTTTTCCCATTCGTCACCCTTCGTCCGCCTAAATTCGGTCAGGTGTGAGGGGGCTTTTAACAGCCTTTATGCGGGAAGGCGACGATACCAGCCAATGTCATTCTAACGACTAAATTCTAAGATAAAGCCATGTTCTGTTCCGTCAATGAGGATGAACACCTTGAAATATCAAACGTATCATACTGACGATTGGTAATATAAGAGGAAATAAAAGATGAATATTCTTGCAGGTCTCACCTAGGAGAGTCATCATGCGATCAACGATCGCATGATTCACACTACCGGGTATTGTTTTTTTTTACGACGGAGCGTCCCCACGTCCCTCGATCTCCTGGGGACGGGTCGTGGCTGACTGCTGTTCATGATGGCGAAAATGTTCATTGTGTCCACATTTCGCGCGTGCGTACTAATGACGAAAAAAAGGCTGAGCCCCATCGTAATGTCGTATTGAATGAGTATTGTTCAGTGGAATGTCGCCTATCCGTCAAAAAACCGGGGAAAGAAACTGGGAATCTTCTTTTGAGCCTTCAGATTATGAGTTTTCCGGAGGATCTCTTGCTTACCGGGACATCCTTATTAGCGGTGGATAATCTGAACACGGTGATAGAAGTAATCATCACCAGGAAAGTCCGTTCGAATGCTTATAAGCTTTCTAAAAGACCCTTGAAAGGGGTCTTGAAAGGGCATGAGCGTTTGGTATTTACTATAGAATAGCCATGCAGGATGAATTCAAGAACACAGGTAACATATTGAAAATGATAGTCAAATCACAATGAACAGCAATAAAGTAATTATGTCGAAAATTTATTGGAACAGCAGATCGTCTTAATACGTCGTTTGTCCAGTCCACGACGACACTGCTGTTTCGATTCACCAATTTTCGACAAAAACTTCTTGGTTGGAATGGTTGCTCACTAGCACAAAGGGCACTTGACAGTACTTGTCCATGTTCTTGGAAGTATCCTGCGTCGCGGTACGAAGACTTCCTAATGATAGGGAGACGAATCAAGCTAATTCTTAAAGTGCCCCTTGGACATTCGTGTGGTACAACTTTCAAGTAATAACTGAATTGATCATAAGTTCTCAGAAACATATCATAATAGAATGGAAGTATTCAAAGGCATATCTCTCCAGAGAACATGAAACTCTTAGGATGAGCCTCTTTCTTTGATTGTAGAAGTGTCGCGTGGATTTTTTTTTACCTTCTTTTTTCTTTAGTTTCCTCATGGCTACATCACACTAGTAGTTGCATTTACATGGTAAGCAAAAAGATTTTCTCTAAAAAAATTGATATGCCTGAATAATGGTGCTAGTTCTGCTTTATCTTCTTGTGGTCACCTTCGATTTCTATTACTCGTTTACTTGTTTTCCTTTCCCCTTCATACTGTACTTTTTTTCCTCTCCTTTTTCTCCATCTCCTTATTCTATTTATCCTCCTTCTTATTCCATGTCTCCCCTGCCTTTTCTTACTGTTACTTCTCCTTTTTGTACGTGTTCTTTCTATTCTCCATCGGCTCTTTTCTTTCTTTTTCGTACTCTTCCTCCTAGTTTTCTCATTTTTCTCTTCGTCATATTTCTTCTTATTGTTATTTTATTCTCCTTCTTCTTCTTCAAGTGCGCCAAATACCGGTATAACAATATGTATACAGCTGAAAGTTATTCAAGCAACCTCATACGGCATTTTACCTGTCAATGGGCTGTCCTGTATTACTTGTTATACAAGCAATCCCATTATGCCCATATATTTCTGTGTGTGCTGATGAGTGATTCTTGCCTCGAGTTGTTTTAATTGGTATTTGATTTCTTTTACTCTTTTTGTTGTTTTATCATATTATACTTGTACGTATATGTTTGTATATTTTAAAGGATGACAAATAAATGAATTGAATTGAATAAATGCCTGTAGTCACCATTTGGTTTAGCGAAGACAATGGCGTAGTGTAGATTTTATTTGTTTATAAAAGTTATGTTTTGTAAATTATTAAACAAACATAAAAAAATCTCTAATTCTTCTCTCGACATTTTAGTTTTAAAGTCACGTTTCTAATTACCCTAATGAGCATCACTGTAAGACTTAATAACAATTCACCCGTTTTCATGCCGATTCCAAAGTGAATTTCCATATTGAGATGGCGCTACCTTGTAATAATGATGTATATTAACAAATTGAGAGCAAAATTTGGGGCGTCGTCATGTTTTGGATACAGGTACCCGAGTTCTTCCAGATGTGTATCAATAAGGGCTTATTATAATCACTCGGGTCGCGTTCGCGTTCGAAATCACTCGGGTCGCGTTCGTAATCACTCGGGTTTGGGATTTTTGGCGATTTTTTTTTATTTCGATGCGATTTGATGTCTTCAATGGGACAAACACGCTGGGAAAATGAAATGAAATTGAAATTCTAGTTTCGTGTTAAGCCGGCAAGTGCCTTAAATAAAATGCACTCGCCTACTGCTTAACATAACAAACAAGCAAATCAGCCATGTGGCTCAACTATCCTAGAATACATCCAGACTTCTACTGTTTTTATACGAGGACTCCGAGTCGGAACTTGCCATATCTGCCACATCGATATTACATCGTCATTCCCATGTGCGGACATGCATGCCTGCATGCAATGGCCCCAAGGCGGGACCCGGCCACGGTCGGACACGGCGTGCATCGGTAGCATGGAGCAAGGTAACGTGATCTACGCCGATATTTTATATCCGATTTTCCCTTCAAGGGGCATGATCGAAGATTGGCAGGTGATCGCCGATTGTGGTAAAATCGGGAGCCGATTTTAAAATCGGTAGCCGATTTTAAAATCGGTTAATTAGAACAGGTACAATTACGATTTTAAAATTAATTTAAAATCGATTTCCAAAATCAATTTCAAGATCGATCTAAGATCAATTTTAGATCAGTTTTAGTATTAGTTTTTAAAAGCCCATTCACATTTTTACTGATGCTGACGAAAAGTTAGTTTGGTTGTCAGAGCATTATTTGTCCTGCGTCTAAATAACTATGTCCGATCGAGGGACCGTTTTAATTTCGGAAAGGTAGGAGAGACAGAGAGAGAGAAAGACTGATCCCCGTTCAGCTCAACGTATACGTTTGGCACGCGAGCACAAAGAAGATCAATTAAGCACATCACCTAATGCAATGTTTCGAGAATTTAGGTAGGGAAATTTTTAAGTCTCCAGTTACTTAAAACATGATATGGCCATTTTATCTATAAAATAAGACAAATTTTATGAGAAATGGACAGTAATAAAGAGCAGAATTTTAAAACGCCTATCGGAAATATCGTCCTCAAAGCTCATTACGTATTAGACAGCTGGCAGCCGTCTGTTTCGAGTTTTTTAACATTTTTATTTCTCCTCGTACACAGACGGCTCGCTATGGTGCAACCATCATTACAGGGTTAACAATGCAAAATCCCCCAGACGGCGCTCATCGATTTTTGTCTTTATTTCATAAAAATATATGAAAAGAACTGTATCAAATAAAGATTATTATTCCGTTTTGTCCTAAAATGCACCAAAAAAGGGAAAATAAACTTAAAAGGGGAAACAACAGTAACTAATTGCTTCGGCTGTCGCGCAACTTCACTTCCCCGTTTTATTGGAACTTAATGCATAAACATATGGCCATTGAGTCCCTGTACAGATCGAGCTAGAACTTCCGTCTCTGTATTGGTGAGTGGAGCTAACGGAGTTCAGCGGAACAACGAACATTGCAGAGACCGAAGCTCTTGGTCTAATTACGTATATATGCATTAAACCACGGATGGCTGGCTATGCATACCGCTGAATTAAATACTTTTGGACGAGCTGCGGACTGACTGGCACTGTAACGTGGGATCTAACTCGGCTCGACTCACGTTACCTTGCTCCATGCTACCGATGCACGCCGTGTCCAACCGTGGCCGGGTTCCGCCTTGGGGCCATTGCATGCAGGCATGCATGTCCGCACATGGGAATGACGATGCAGGGGCCGCGGAAGTGGGGGGGCTGGGGGGCTTCAGCCCCCCCCCCCCACTTTTTTCCAAAACCGTGTACAAAAACGTAAAAATTACCATATGATTGTGATTTTTTGCATGGTCAGCCCCCCCCCCCCACTTTTGGCTCAGCCCCCCCACTTTGAAAACCGTTCCGCGGCCCCTGCGATGTCATATCGATGTGGCAGCAGGGGCGTCGATCCATTTTTCAGATTGGGGGGGCAAAATCATGAATCAACTTTCCAAAGGCGCTCGATCACACAAAACAAACAGACTCAAACACACACACACACACATATGCCTATATGTATATATATATAAATTATATATATATATATATATATACATATATGTATATATATATATATATATATACACACACATCTCACCAACAAATTAAATTTAAAAAAAATTAAAAATAATAGATGCGAGCGAGTTGAAAATTTTGATATTTTGATCTTTAAAAAAAAAAAGAGTTTAATTGACGTTTTTAATAAAGAGCAAGAAATATATCCAACAAAAGATTATTGCAAATCGAAGTGGGAGTTCTTTTGAGGTATAGAACTGAAACGGGACATTCTATTCACCTATTTGATCATGAAAAGTATGGGTTTTTGCTACAGAAATGATGCGAGCGCGAAGCGCGAGCTGAAATTTTTTTTATATTCTAATCTGAAAACCGGACATTTTGAGCACGATTTTACATGAAGAACGAGTTGTGTATCTCAATCTCGCTTGCTGATTTCTGTGTAACATTACAATCTTATTTTATTTTTTGCACATGCGGAATTATTGGGGGGGGGGGCAAAACGATATGTTTGCCCCCCAATATTTTCATTGGTGGGGCGGTTGCCCCCCCTGCCCCCCCCATGATCGACGCCTCTGTGTGGCAGATATGGCAAGTTCCGACTCGGAGTCCTCGTATAAAAACAGTAGAAGTCTGGATGCATTCTAGGATAGTTGAGCCACATGGCTGATTTGCTTGTTTGTTATGTTAAGCAGTAGGCGGGTGCATTTTATTTGAGGCACTTGTCAGCTTAACACGAAACTAGAATTTCAATTTCATTTCATTTTCCCAGCGTGTTTGTCCCATTGAAGACACCGTTATAAAAAAAATCGCATCGAAATAAAAAAAAAATCGCCAAAAATCCCAAACCCGAGTGATTTCGAACGCGAACGCGACCCGAGTGATTATAATAAGCCTCAATAAGATATTATTTAAGTCTGAGACCAACCTTTAACTTTTTTCAAATTCATACTCGTAAAATAGCCTTAAAACAGACATACTGAACAGACATTTCGAAGTTAATGATAAGTTTATGGGCAAGAAACCATTGGTGAATGTTAGCTATTTCAGTATTCAAGATAAAATTCATATTAAGAGGATCATTACCATATAAAGATATTGATCTGTCGTAAAAAAAAACAGATAATATACTTGGCATTTATTTACATACAATAAAAATAAAAATGGGCCTAGATTAGATCTCTGAGGTACGCCCAAGTGTATATCGCTATACAGATGAATTTTGCCAATGCTCACATATTGCTTATGATTTCATAAATAACTTTTGAATAATAACAATGGAGTTCCTCTAATTCCATAAAAATACAATTTATGAAATAAGATATTGAAATCAATGCAATCATTGACTTTGGATAGATCTAAAAATTCAAAACAATTATGCTGATTGTCACGCCATTATCATTTAGAAGTGGTTAGAAGAGCGACAGCCATTATGGTTAAAGAGAATAAAAGCTTATTGTTTTTAAAAGCTTGAACAACAGTAAAGCCAACGCCTTTAGTAGTAAAGACAAAGCAAGGACGTTCGCAAGGTATAAATTGAATTACATATTAGAAAATCGCTTAGACAATTGCTCTGTAAGAAAGATAAGCTTTGATAGATTCGTACTCCGGAGAGGGAGATTATTTGAAAATTCTTGACTTTTTATTTTAGCAGTGAGCTACTCTAGATTAAAGGAAAATATAACAACGTCAAAAAATTATTTTAAAAAAGGCATTTAAAAAGAAACATTTCTTTGAAAGCAACATTGATTGATTTATGTTACAATGGATGATTTTACGACATCCAACACGCATTATTCGAACGCAAGTGACCAAACAATTAGTCAACTGTATGAATTAACTCAACGAGAAAAAGATTTCTTCGTGTACGTATTCTTCCATCGGTGCCATTCTCTCAATTTTACTCAACTGCATCAACTTAATAACAGTGCC
This sequence comes from Lytechinus pictus, assembly GCF_037042905.1. Taxonomy (NCBI): domain Eukaryota; kingdom Metazoa; phylum Echinodermata; class Echinoidea; order Temnopleuroida; family Toxopneustidae; genus Lytechinus; species Lytechinus pictus. The sequence goes on along the minus strand of NW_026974140.1, from coordinate 3,487,755 downwards.
AAGGGTTAAAGACTGCTTTGGTGACAACACTAAAGTGTGTCTCATGTGTCTCTCTATTATCGACCTCCTTACAGGATTGTTGTGCTCAACTTCAGGCGTTTTATTCATTTTCGTAACAATAAGCAAGGGCATAGGTGACACAATTTTTGTTCTTTGTACCGCCTTTGTTTAGCAATCCATGTGGATTTTGACTTTGGCGTCTGTCGACCGCTACATTGCAGTAACAAAACCTCTTCAGTATATATCTCGTGTAACGCGAAAAAAGATGATTGGTGCCTTGGTTATTGTCATGCTTCTTGCTCTTCTCAATTCTTGTGCATCCTATCTGCAGAATGTCACCCTTTCGGAAACATCTGTTTGTCCCTTATCACACCGAGTTTCGTCGTTTACAACATAATAGTGGGTTTTCGCCCAGCGTCGTACGACGCTATCTACGACGTAGAACGATCTCTTTGTTCGTGCGTCCGTCGCGCTCAACTCTCGCTTGTAAGCAGTTTCGCAAATCGCTGAACGCGGCCGGATCGACCGGCTGGCATGGTTGGCATGTAATGTTGACACGCCAACATGTGCATTGTATATGTTCCTACTATGTGCACACAACTGGCAGTGCCATGTGTCTTGCAGTCGCGTCGTCGACCGAGCCATGCAACGGCTTTTCAATCATATTTCAATAATCATACTCGTTTAAACTTCTACTGTAACATTTTGAAATTATACTTAGCTTGATTTTAGTATAATTGAAATGGTACTCACCGAAAAACTCGCATTCGAGTCCATGTTTTGAAGCTTTCAGCTATCAGTGTAGTCAGAGTAGAGTACAACATGTGCATGCACGCGATGGGCGAATGTGTTTACATCGATCGGCTCAGCTTGCTCGCTCTACAAGCGATCTGATTGGCTGTTGACGGCTGTTGACAAATCCTACGTTCTAATGCGGACGCCCGCTAATTTGCGGAAGAACCGTCCGTGATTTGAGCTCAAGAACGCTCGGGCCTCTGTTTCCATGAAAGTTGGCGATTTTTGCACACGTACGTTCTACGTCGTACGACGCTGGGCGAAAACCCACTAATACCATTCTTGGCCGTGGTCATCGCCTCAGTGGTGAACTTTCGCATGGTGCTCATTTCTCGCCGCCATGCTAGTCAGATCACCGCGATTGATGCAGCGGTCAACGCTGGTAATGTCACCCTCCCGCCTCCGAGTAGAGCAGGTATGAAGGGACTTAAAATCGTTCTTGTAATAACCTGTATGTTTTATCTAGCTTGGATCCCAGGTACCATCATATCGTTTATTAACCCTATCCCTTCTATCCCAGTTCCACCGGTCATCATCCTCATCATGAGGTATGCAATCGTTTCAAATAGCTGGTGGAATGCCTGCGTGTACTTCATAATGAATCGGTCGTACCGAAGATTAGTCTTCAAAATGATTGGCTATCAGTTTACCAGGATCAGACGAGCTCTTTGTCCCAGGACTACCCGAGAACAACCCATCTTCTTGAATAATTACCAGTTGGGTAATTACTGACTGGATGAATTCAACAGGGAGAATAATACCCTATCCCAGGGTACTCTGGATGATCTCAACACTGTGGCAAAGAAGTGTTCCCTGTATGAGGACTGCTGAAGAAACATCCATCTTATTGGGGTTTTCCACTAGGGCCAGGACAGCGTCAGGACAAGGCGCGGAATGTAATAATTGTAATCCGCGACCCTTCCGTAATCTGTCCGGACATTCCTGGGAGTGTCCGCATGCTGTCCTTAACCCTTCCTGGTGTTCGGAAAATCAAAATTTGTCCGAATCCAAATTTGAAACGTCAACGCCGTTACATTTAAATGACATTTTTTTCTTCTTTTTTTCATTCGATGGACTATGATAAAATCATGAACAATATGGTAGATGCATAATCCTGCAAATTATGATATGATGTGATACATCATGGGGCGCGTTTCCATGTTAGAATATAACACTGTTCTGACATGTCAGGCGAAAAGAGATATTTTTCCTCTCATTCATTCGTATGAAGGCATAAAGTATGGATGAATTTTGATTTGAAAAAAAAAGAAAATCTTGTAGCCTATTTAATAGGAATAACGATTTTGAAAAGTGTATTTTGATGACGAAACAATTTTATATTCTCGCCTGCTCTCAAATGGGTCGTTTTGGAAACAAATGGTTTTTCATTTAATAACTTGACGATAATTTCTTTGTATATCAAGAGGTTGTCCGTAAATTATTCTGATTATCCGAGTCCTTGATTTTACCTCTCGGGACGTTGTCCTTAGTTTGTCCGGCTTTGTCCTGATACGATCTGCATGCTGTCCGCGCCAAACGCCGAAAAAAATATTCAGACAATGCTGTCCTAAAACACTCCCAAGACATTTCCAGGAATGTCCTAGGACAAAACGGAGACAGTCCTGGTTATGTCCTCGGACAAGTTCATTTGCATAATCTTTTTCGGGATTTGGTGCGGACAGCATGCCGAAATGACAAATGTTGCTTCCGCAACCCTTCCTGGTCTTGTCCGTGCCCTAGTGGAAAACCGGCTTTACACAACAGTACACACTGATTAAGTATCGATTTCCAGTGAGGTTTCTTTGACATTTAAACTCTGACGCCATGGCCAAGTCGATTTGAAAAAGGCCTTTCTGGAAAACTAATGTCGAAATCGTCAAAATTGCCCATCCTTTATCCTATACTTACCGCATCTTATTCATACTTCAAATAAAAGTGCTAAATATGACCCGGTTACAGGTCAGTATAAAAACATGTTAGCTCGCGTTTTGCTCTCGCCTTTTTATGTAGATCTACACACTAAGAAATTCGGGTTCAATTATACACCCCTAGGGGTGCACACGTACACCCCAAATAGGGGTGTACAGTGTGCACCCCTATTTTGGTTGTCTATCTGCACCTTAGAGGGTGTACACGTCTACCCCTTAGGGTGCATAATGTACCCCACATAAAATAACAAAAAGATTATCGAGACTTCCGGTCCATTCAATTTATGTATCAATTTTTAGTTACTTTAATTAGTTGGGACTCGAACTTAACTCGTTTTATCTGCAGTCAAGATTCTTCCCGCTATGCCAGCGAGAAGCGCTGAGATTGGAGGAGGTCCCTATAGCGATATGATCTGATTCTTTTTTTGACTTGTGCTGATAGTTGTGATTCAAGTAGATCTATTTACTGTTTCTCCAAATGTATACGTAATCAAAAGTCTTTTTGAACATTTATCACATAAATATTAGATATTTAACAAATTATTTCACTTCGGTAAAGTGTGGCGTTGGTGCACTGTTATTTCGGGTAATCTTCGATCACAAATCAACTTTATCTATACCATACGTCTATCAGTGAGACGTGTTGGGTGCGCGCAAAGAGTACAGGGGTGTACAACAGCACGTACTCTCGCATAAGAGCTAACTTGCACCTCGATGGGGTGTACGCTCGTATCGTACACCCCATTTGCACCTGGATTTTTTTAAAGACCTCATCAATGGAAGGTCAAAGGGCGGGGGAACTCCCCTAGCTCCATAAACCCAACAGGAAATCGAACCATAATATCAGCCCGCCTCGCGTGTTACCCAATTTTACTGCCTTGACATTCGGCACACCACTGTGCATGTCATTGCTTTCTAAAAATAAGGGAAACCTACAAATAGTTCTCTGACATATTCTATATCCGAGTGGGATAGAGTTCGATTGTTAAAATTTACTTTCTTTTCAATCCAAATGATTATGGTTTTGACGTGTTTTTTTATGACAAAATATATATATGATAAAGAAAAAAAATTGAACAAGCTTAGCATTAAAATTGGATGTAAAATAAATAAAAAATTGTGATATGTGCAAACTTGCTTGATTTTACACCAGTTACACTCACTCAAATCAAGCCAGTCGATATAACAAACTCAGTCTTCTTGTGTATGTGTAATGAAACAATGACAAGTTATGTAGTTAAGTATTCTATCCAAGTTAAGCCATTCAAATATGCTATGTATAGAGTTAGGTTATATGAAGTGTAGCCCGTAAAGATTTTTTTTAATACGCTATAATTATATAGGTATTGATTATAATCTATGTGCATAAAAATAACTGATTCGAAGAAGGTAAACAGCTTATCAAGAATAGTTTTCTATTTGAGAATGAATTTAATGTTTTGGTGAAAATCACCGTGAACACCTTGGATGTACTCTAATTCAATTTGATGCCGAAGTAGTTGTCCTATATGACCAACAAGTCTATTCAAGTTACGTTACTTGCGATTCCTATTGATTACTTTTATTCTGAAAATTAGTGTATTTTGAAAAACCAAGTTTGGTGCCTGCAAACTACATAACAATAGTTGGGAACTCGTCTGATATATATATATATATATATATATATTGTGAAAGAAAAGGATGAAGAGAACAATGGTAGGCGTAGTTTAAATCAAGGTTCCCCAGAGCTATCTAACCTTTGGAAAAATTGGTGATGCCGAAAAAATGTCTCTGCCGGGAATCGAACCCGGGCCCCCAGCTTTGAACGCCGGTGCCATAACCACTAGACCACAGAGACGGGTTAGTGGCTAGGGCGACCCCGATCCGATTAACCGTCAGATAGACAGATTTTCGACACTATACCAATTATAATTTCCTTTGTCGGGTGAAGGTGGGTTTTGAACAATGACAAGCCGCCATGCCTCAGCTGGATCAAAGGTATTGCTTTGATACAGTACACGTATGGGAGAAAGTATACAAATTTGTGAAGTTATACATGTACAACAGCTTTGGCAACTCTTTTATTTAAATATTTTGTGAAAGAAATGGATGAAGAGAACAATGGTAGGCGTAGCTTAAATCAAAGTTCCCCAGAGCTATCTACCCTTTGGGAAAATTGGTGATGCCGAAAATTTTTCTCTGCCGGGAATCGAACCCGGGCCCCCAGCTTTGAACGCCAGAGCTATCTACCCTTTGGAAGGGTAGATAGCTCTGGGGAACCTTGATTTAAGCTACGCGTACCATTGTTCTCTTCATCCATTTCTTTCACAAAATATTTAAATAAAAGAGTTGCCAAAGCTGTTGTACATGTATAACTTCACACATTTATATATATATATATATATATATATATATATACATACATATATATATAAAGCCTTGTTCAGACGGATATGGAAAAAATCCAAAGATATCTATTCAAAATCACGACCCAGTGTCCACACGACCGATCACCAGAGAAACTGAAGTTTACCATGACCTCGTAGGGGGCCATCGCAGGGGGTCGACTTTATGATTGTTCCGCGCGAAATCTGTATTTTAGTAGAGAGAGCTAGACCCCAAAAGTTTTACGCGAAAACGTAAGTTCATAGATACCACGAGTGCAGTTCTCACCAGTAATTTACCCCTTCTGGACAGGTTAGTCGTGATACTCTTAAAAAAATCAGGAGCATCTTGGTCGGAGGAAGATGGGAGTAACTTACCACGACCTCTGTCCAGACGGGCAAAAATCTGACATTTTCCTCCGACTTGGCTCCATCCGACCCCCCCCCCCCCCCCAGGGACCTGGGAACGATTTTTTCAGTGGGGGTGCTGAAATCTCTCCTCAAAGGTGGGGGGGGGGACAGACACAATTTAGTTTAACATAATTACACACACACACATACCACACACACACACACACACACACATATATATATATATATATATAAATATACATATATATGACAGTCACTTCTATGCTTTCTTCTTATAAAAGAACATAAATATATAATTAGATAATTTGAGCGCGAAGCGCGAGCTATTTTTTGTGGAATTTTCATGTATTTTGTCCTGAAAATTGAACATTTTGAGCAATGTTTGTGGTCCAAGATGCGTATGTAACAAATAATAATTGTGAGCGCGAGCAGATATTTTTTTTATATACGCTCTGGGCTGATCGAAAGGGACGTGTTATAAGGACTGTTTTGCAGTTACCCATGAAGACGATACATATATCAACAGTCAAATAATGCGAGCTGAAAAATTTGACATTCCGACCTAAATACTGGACATTCTAAGCACGTTTTTTAATTATGAGCAGGATAGGTATATTAACAATTGATGCGAGCGCGAAGCGCGAGCGGAAAAAAAATTGAGATTTCAGACCAAAAAAACGAGAGATTCTAAGTACTTTTCTAATCATGATGAGTATAGGTATAAAACTATACAATTGATGCAAGCGCGAAGCGCGAGCGGAAATAAAAATGAGATTTCAAACCTAAAAACGAGACATCTTATGCACTTTTCTAATCATGAACAGGATAGGTATATAACTATACAATTGATGCGAGCGCAAAGCGCGAGCGGAAACAAAATTGATATTTCAGACCTGAAAACGGGACATTCCATTCATGTTTTGTAAATCAAGAAAATGATGGGTAATTGGACATATTCTTAAATTAATAATGTGAGCGCGAAGCGCGAGCAGAAAATTTTTGATATTCTGATCTGAAACTCCACACTGAATGTAAAATGGTTTGAACAGATAAAGAAAACTCAGACGAACATAAGAATAAAGATTTGATCAAAATCAGACAAGGAATCACAGTTATTGCATTTTAAAGATTAGCATTATTCCCCACTTGTTCTTTTGTATTTTATTATATAAAATTAGGTTTATTCAATATTTTCCTTTCAAGAACCAAAACAGTTGAATTGAAAACTGATTTAGTCCATTAGATATTCTTTGCTGCAACTTATTTCATTATAAGGGAGACATATCATTCATTCTGATATGAAAAAAATGAAACAATTTTGATTCCACAAGGAACAGCTAGGATAGTGGGGATGTGACAGCATCAGCCCACCTATTAAATGTTCATGACGACATGCATATCACCATTTTCATAAAATATTGCTAAACTTTAGAATTAAATAACTTAACTAATCGTTATCAGATTTTGATAAAATTTATTTATTTTGATAAAATGTATTTGATATAAATATTTTCAGCCCGGAGTACCCCCCCCCCCCCTCCCCAAATCAAGCTGGTGAAGCTGCGTATCTGAATAAAACATGCGTGCGCGTGTTTAGAGTTAGACCTATATAGTATCTGGGCATTCTAAATACATTTTTTATGATAAAAATCAATAATGCGAGCGCGAAGCGCGAGCAGAAAACATTTGATATTCCGATCTGAAAGAGGGTGAATTTAAACACTATTTCAAGTAATGTGTCAGAAAATTCTGAAGTGGGGGGGGGGGTTCTGCAAAACGTCGTTCATTTTCATTACATTTCTGTCATTTATCATACCTACCACTAGATTTCCAGGAGGTGCGCTGCCTATATATATGGAAAATAACACACGCAGCACCCCCAAATTTTGGAGTTGCTTCACCCCGAACACCCACGCTTCCCAGCCCGTAGGGCCATGGGGCAGGGCGAAAAAGACTGAAATTTGATTTCTATTACTTGTAATTTTTGTATACAATACACGGGCGGTCGGGCGCGCGCTCACTTGATTCGACATAAAACCTGGAAGTTTCAACCACCCCAGTGTGTATCACGTATTGCGCGCGACTACGTCTGTATCGGAGTGGCTGCCCCGCTGGAGCTTGATTGAGTCGCGTTATATAGGAGGGATGTTATTGGAATATGTGAAAGACTATATAAATGATTTGCGATTGTCTGATGTGATAATTATGTACATTATAACATATAAAAAAAAATACAGGGGGAACCTAATTTCGTGGGGGTGCTGCCTATGGAAAATAATACACGCAGCACCCCCAGGATAATTTCTGGGGGTGCTTCAGCACCCCCAGCACCCCCGCTTCTCAGGTCCCTGCCCCCCCCCCCCCCCGACCTACAGCCGACGTCTTAACAAGGCTATTTATATATTAAAATATGAATCCGAAATTGTTATCACCATTACCAACATTAATCATCCCTACACCTCCACAAAACAATGACACATGCGTAGGTTCGTTAACGATTAAATTTCATTCAGAATGTTGATGTAATGTTCTGGCAATGAAGATTCTATTGAAAATAAATAAGTTAATTGTGAAACGGTATTCATATGGGGTATTCTCTTTTTCTAATTGATTAAGTTAATAAATAAGTTTTGAATTGATTTGATTTCAATTTCAGTATAACAGATAAAAATCAAGAAAAGATTCGTGTCAGTGAAGTTCTTTCTGAAGAATTATTTACGGTCTACTGATTGGAGAACATACTGCTCATAAGTAAGAAAATCGTCCTAGAAGAAAACTGGAATCCTTTCCGTTGGTCCCTTTCATATTTTCCTTTATTCTGAATGATATCATAGATAAAGTAATCTCATGGTTTTACTCCATGTATAATTTACGATTTAGGGAGGTTCATCACATTTTGTGTACAGAAAGTAAAGTTATTTTAAAGGAGATACAGTTAATTAATGATATCCTAATGATTTTACATAATACCGCGGATTAGTTGTTCTCAGTAATTCATCGATTTTACCTCAGGGAGAGATAATGTGGAGCTGAGACATCTTTACTTTCTACTTTCATTTTCAATAATAGTTCATGATAATAGAGAATATAGGAATAAAATTAATCAGATCAGACTTTGAAAATCCACGAAGGATAAAAATATTTATTGTACACCCACGTCTACTATAATTTCAATCTAATGGTAATGCTCCCTCTTTTCAGTTCTATTTTTAGGACTTTTCTTTTAATCTTAGCCAGAGGTAATTCTCTTGGTAAAATTAATTTAATCACGGGATCCAAGATATCCCTTCAAAGCCAGGAAAATATATGGTAAAAGAATCGATTTCCTCGTAGAAGTGCAAGTTGTTTATAACCTAAAAACATGTTCTAGTCGTGTGGAAAGTCATTCTGTGTATCTTTGTAATTGGATATGAACTACCGAATTGCAATCGAAAAGCTTTTTCCCGATATCATGGATATATTGATGTATTCCAAGTTATGTAAATGATTTTAAGACACTTACAGGCGAGGATCCATTGGCGGAAGGTGCGGGCACACCCCTTGACCCCCCCCCCCCCCTAAAATAAGTGTACTTTTGGAAGATATGGTATTCATTTTATTTTTATTCGTTTAGTTTTTGTTTTTTGTTTTTCTTATTTTTATACACACAAGACATCCTTCGTTTGATAGGGATCAGCTCTCCTCTTCTTTTTTTATTTTATCAATTAATTTTGGAATAAGGATAAGGATATATTTTTGAATTATGATTCATATGAATTTACATGAAAAAAATGTTAATTGAAATAAAGTAAATGTTTTCTTGAATTTGAACTCATAGATTGATACGACTTCATCCAGTTTATTCACGGATATTAACCTTTAACTTTTAATTTCAATTGAATCGCCATAACGCGTTGTTTAAAATCTGACAGTAAAATTTGTGTTGAGAAGAGAAGGAAAAGGTATAGGTGAAGGAAAATTGATGTGTGGACTACATTGTTGAATCATCTAGGAAAAGCTGGAAAATTCAAAGTTTTAAACTTTCTGCTTATTTTTTCCCTCCAAAGATATCTCGAAATCGATGGACCCCGAAATGCAATATTTCTTAAGGCATTTCCTTGCCATGATCGATTAACTGAAGCGTGATAAACCTTTCGTTTTCTTACAAGCGAGATGTCATTTTTAGAATAACATAATATTCTTTGAAATACAATATTCACAGTTGGATGAATGGGATTTCATTTCTGTGACCTTAGCGATTGCGACTATGCAACTTCGTTTCAATCATCTCAGAATCCTGAAATCAAGCTATGTTTTCTTGATTTCGTATTTGGAAAATGGCGGCTATTTTCCCGGTTACGATGATTGATGGTGTGTCATATATTTTATTAAAAAATTGTTCCCTAGAGTCATTAATCTTCCATCTTGGAGTAGTCAGAAATGAACATAACAAAATCATTAGTAGGAAAGCGATATTTCAAGCAAAGAATTTAAATGTGATGACTAAATCCATGCAAGAGCTGGCCAGTTTGCTCAGTTCTAGAATATACACCCCCCCCCCCTCCCACGTTCAGTCTACTTTGTTATCACACATTGATGATGTATTATCATAATTATATACTGTAAAAAACGATGTTCAAATTTTTAAGCACGTTGTTTAAGCCCGCCACTTTAACAAGTGTTGTTTAAACTTTTTAAACAACTGCTTTAACTTTTAAACAACTGTTTAAACCTTGAAAACAAGTTGTTTAAAAAGTTTAAACAATTACAAAAAAAGTTTAAACAACTTGATGTAAGAGTGACAGGCTTAAAACACGTGCTATTTTCTTACTGTGTATATGTCTTTACGAAATATAGACAACTATCTCACAGAGGCGATATTTAGATACACAACTCGTTCTTTATTTAAAATCGTGCTCAAAATGTCCGGTTTTTTTCAGAGTGGAATGTAAAAATATTCAGCTCGCGCTTCGCGCTCGCACGCGCTCGCATCATTTTCTTTAGCAAAAAACCCATATTTTTCATGATTAAATAGGTGAATAGAATGCCCAGTTTTCAGGTCAAAACCTCAAAAGAACTCCGGCTTCGATTTGCAATAATCTTTTGTTGGATTTATATCTTGTTCTTTAAGAAAAACGTCCATTAAACTGTCAATTTTTTCATATCGAGCGCTTCGCATCTATTGTTCTTTTAGATACCCATCTTAATCATTGTTACCAAAAAAATGCTTAGAATATCAAGCTTTCAAGTCGGAATATAAAGAAATTTCAGCTCGCTCTCGGCACTCGCATTATCTGTGAAGTGAGATATGTATCCTCCTCATGAGTTACTTCAAACAGTCCTAAACAGGTTTTTCCTGTTTTCAGGTCAGTATACAAAAAAAAATTCAGCTCGCGCTTCGCGCTCGCATTATAATTTGTTGGTGTCATATGTGTCTCTTTCTCATGAGTCCTATATATACATTTATATTAACAGACGTGTTTTTCACGACTGTTTCAGAAACGGATTTTGAATTCTATTTTTTTTGTCACATCATGGGCACTGACGAAGAGTGTGACTTTACCTTTCATTTTTGAGAGCTATGCTTCTTTTAAAATCTATGATTTTAAAAGTACGGCATTTACTAAACCTTTTATGATTATTTTATTCCATATTCCGAAGCAGACTATTTCTATTTTACATATATATATATATATATATATATATATAAATGTGTGAACCCACACACACATAGGCATATACATACATATATAGGCCTATGTGTGTGTGTGTGTGAGTGGGTTGTATGATCGAGCGCCTTTGGAACGTGGATTCATGATTTTGCCCCCCCCCCCCAATCTGAAAAACGGATCGACGCCCCTGCTATCTCATCATCGGTAATTCCTGGTGGTCTGTGATGAAAATTTGATAGCCCTTGCAAACAAATCTGTGAACATGCCCCGCTAAAGACCAACACTGTATGAGCGAGCCTTAATCAATCGATTGTAGCGCTAACCCCTACGATTATAATTTATGTACGCAATATTATGCTTACATAGCTGTAATCAATTCGTCTACATAAAATGAGTATCCATGTAAGGGATTTGAAGGCAATGAAGGGAGCACTTAACATTTATGAGATCAGTTTGATAGAGGTAATGCGCGTATATTATTTGTTTTGTTTTCGATATTAAACGATTCCAATAAAAATGAGATAAATAGATGCCGTCACATCAAAGTTATCTTCATAACAATGTAAAAGGTCCTACTGATTAATGTGATCAGAAGGAATATTCAAATTAGTTTACAGTTTTTATAAGGTCATTAGCCAGCATGGTCAGTTCATATCAAGCTGAGGTCGCCTGTAGAATGTCAGTGCCTTTCAAAACACTCATGCCCACACTTGACCAATAAGCTCTACCATAATATAATCATTCTGGAAATCATTGTCATTTGGGACAGTCATTGAAGATTCGTTTTCAGTTACCTTAGTGGCAGATTGATGGATAATAATTAGTCGTATAGAACATTTGTGGCCGAGCTTATATATGCTTCATATTTTTACTTGAATTGGGTTTGAGACGTTTTCTCTTTACTATGGGAGGAAACATAGAATCCAAGAACATGTTATCAAGGGAACAAAGCGACCGAACCGCAATAAAAAGACAAGTATTGGATATTCGGGATTAAACTGCCCCTCGTATCAGCTGCTTACGGTCATGCTTTATTTGTGGCGTCCCCTATTAGAAGCAGAAATCACCATTTTTAAACGTGATATCGAGGAACCCACATTATCCGCACTCCACACTAAAATACTACACTTAACCACTCCCGCCCCCCCCCCCCCCTGGTCCCGCGCCCACCCCGTCACAGATGCAATATGAGACCTTATGATGGATGCTTTCGTTTCCCTTGTATACATATCGATTTTGGCGCCGATTTTCTGCCTGTTGATATACTTTGTTTAATATCTTCGCATTCGGCTGTCCGCTGCAGGGGATCAACTTTGTTGTGCTTTTGACATTTTCACCAGTTGCCCTTTCAAAGTTGTAGTTGCGTCTTAATACACTCTGAGCCTAGTCAATGTTTCATTAAAGCTATCAGCATTTTGGATTGGCAGAAAACTACTGGTCAGTACAATCTACCTGGAAAATCTTGTCAGGAAGGGCAAGAATTTCTGACAACGAAAAAAAAACATTAAAACTCCTTTCAGCAGCACTCAACAACGCCCCCCCCCCCACCAGGTACGGTAGTGAGTTACCGATTGTCAGTATGGAAGCTGTCAGACAATTATATTTTGTCAGTGCAGGTCACCTTCGTGAAACGGATGTGCCTAGATTTTGAATGGAATGAATTATGTAGATGAAGGGTGAGTGTTACATCAAAGTCATTTACCCTGATTTGATCTATATCATTGCGTTCACAGAATTACTCCGAGATGATCAGTCAATAAATAACCTTACTACGACGAACATTTTACTCTGAAGGCAAATTAATTTTAACTTTGAAATGCCACGAGCAGTGAGTACTTAGTTAGAGAAAACTTTCTTCGAATCCTTTAAATAGTTGCATGTCTTTAGCCATCCAAACATGCAAACAAAAGAACTCATCATCCAAGATTACATAAATTCATAGCTCCCTTTTGATGATTACTGTATATCGTAAAATACATCATTTCAGACCATATTGTATGATTGAAAAATTATTTTCAGTCGTCATGAAACATTGATAAATGGGTATTTATGGATTTATATCACATTATTTTATTGCAAAGCTGCTCACATGTGATATCACAATATCAAAACAAGAAAAAATATGATATTTTGTTATTGATAGCCGTCTAACTTTAATACGTTAATGCACTTCTCTATCTCTCTACTATATTGACACTGACTTAATGTCAGGACGAATTTTCAGTTTAATATGAGAACAAATAAGATATCATATTTTTTTTTATATTTTAGAAAATTAAATTCTTCTGGCGAATTAAACCGAAACGAAAAATCACAAAATTACAGACAAATAGCCATCCAAGGCCATATCAATATGGAATTAATGATAACATCAAATACTCAAGGGATCTCATCCTTTTTACTTTCAAAGTCTCTTGAAAAGAGTCAAGACATCGATAAGGCTTCGTTTTACATTTCACTGATGTCCCATGATGTATCGCGATTTTTCGCCCTTCTGTATTCATTTATGCAAGAAAGGTTTCGACTTACAGCATTAGATTTGTTTTTGCAAAGTATATGTAGAAAGCAGCTCTTCGAGAGTGACAGGAGTATGCTGAAGTTTCCTCTGTCGGAAAAACGTGTGAAACTTTTCAAATGATTTTAAGGAGTGTAGTTCCCACCGGGTACTAAATATTGCTAAAGATTCGAAGTACGTGGTGGTGATTTGATGCTGCTATCATTGAAACTACAAATTGTGAACGTTATTGTGCACTTTTTATTATTTTTTTTGGGGGGAGCGCACGAAAAAAAGGTATATCTTTTTCACCTTATGTTTCATTTGAAATTAAACTTTCCCTCTCCCCACCTCACCCGACCCCCCCCCCCCTCTCTCTCTCTCTCTCTCTACATGTATTACACTCCTATCGGCGAATTGCCAATTGGTCCACACCCATTTGGTCTTCTTTCCGTTTGGTCTCATCCAAAATGGTCTAAGTTCATCTACAACCAGTTTGCATATTAATTTTTTGATCTAATTATAATTTCGCCCATTTACCGTTTTGTATAACTTCCAGTTAGGCTATACTCATTTCGTCTATATTCAAATATTCATTTGGTCTAATAACACCACTTAGTCTCTTTGGTTAGATGGATCATTTATGAACCATATTATCTTTTGTTTGACAAAGTATTACCTGATAAGTAGGCGTAGTGGGAATTAGATCAATAAATGAAAATTGGACGAAGTGGGTATTAAACTAAGTGCAGTGTATCAGAGGGTAATAAGACCAAAAGTGATAGTAGGCCAATGGGTTTAGCCCATGTGGCATCAGGGAGCACTTTATCAACATTTCCGTCCGACAAGTTGTCAGATCTGACAACTTTTCTTGAGAATGATTGGCCGAGAGTCACTGTTACCATGGTAATTGTCGGATAAAACAGTACTTGACGGATAAAACGTCTGACAAATCCTTTCATGAAACACTCCCCTGGTTGTCTGAGTAGTGCACCAAGTGACTATAAGCCACCTTATCCTAGTCCTACCAAGTATGAAGAAACATAATAAAGTACATCACAGGTTTATGGTGAAACATTCATGAGTTGACAAGACACATGAATCTTAAGTATTATTTGAGCTTCGTATACAAATCACAGTGTTAATTAGAATGGGTCATGTTTCTCTCAACAATGCCTTGAACACTCCCAATACTTAATAACGTTTGATTTCCTCGATTTCATAACCATGCAGGGACCAGCAGTAGCGGGGAAATTTCATAGACAAGAATACGTATACATTACAGAACTGCATGCTTATTGTTACCTCCAATAATTATTCTGTGCAATTGGCTTTAAGGCAGAGTATTGTTTGGCGATTTAAACTCGAGCTATATTAGAAGAATTACGCAACCGCGACGCAAAACGAATTCAAGAACGCAGTAAATGTATTGAAAGTGCCCGCAAATTATAATGAACAGCTAGAGGTCTTTATCGAATATTGGTGAAACGGAACAGTAATTTCGTCCGAAGTTTCGGAGCTGACAAAAAATTTCAAATATGTCGTTCGTCCATTGTCCAGGACGAAACTGCCTTTTTGATTCACTAATCTTCAACAACGACTTCTTGGTTGCTCTTTCATTAAAAAGAGCATTCGGCAATACATTTTTTTAGGATTCAATTTAATTCTATTCCATTCAATATAAATAAAAGTTGTATTAGCAGGTATAAGTATCGTAATCAAAATACAATTATACAATTATATATATATATATATATATATATATATATATATAATTACATGATTTTATATATTTTTAAAAGCGTTCTGCGTGGCGATGCGCAACCTGCTTTTTTTGTTTAGCTCAACACAAACCAAGAATCAAAAGACGACCATATCAATGTATTATGTATACCATGATGTCGTTTAAAACATGTTCACCTCGCTATACGAAATGCCGATTTGACAGCGGAACTTAAGTTTTTCTGCACCACTGTTGTTGGTTCAAAAATCAAGATGTAAGGTATTGATTTCAGCCCGCTTAATGCAGTATCACCAGATAAAACATCGAGGTTTAACCCTAGTCTAAACAAGAATTTTAAACTGACCTTCTGTGGAATGCTGGGCTTCATAATATTTCATTCATGCTCGTGACAATTATGATGTACCATTTATTTCATTGAAAATTTTATTTTTATTGTTGTAATTTCATATTCTTCCCATTTCACGACTCAATTATTTTTGGCAACGTTTTGCAGTAGGCTAGAGTAATTTTTAATCGGTGAACAACTTGACAACTGGCACTCCATAAAAGTGTGGTCAAAGTTAACCCAGGTTTAACTAAACCATGGCTATCAGAAAACCACTCCTGGAAAACTCACTTTGGAGGAGCCACATTTTAAGTGATCTGTGGCGCCAGATGAGCCTCATGAATGCCAGGGCTTGATCCCTACACAGGGTACATACATGTATACCCTCAAGCAAGGCATTTTATCTGCATCGTTCTTTTAACGTATATCAAAATTAATGGAAATGCTATACACATTATTGGTACCAATGTGTGTTTGTAGTAAGAAAGTATATAAAATGTTAATTTGCAGGTGATGTTGAAGCAGTGCAATCGGCACCAGTATCAATGCCGATTAGGCGGGCTAGAAACAAGAGTTGACACTTCGGTCGTCAATAAGGTAAACTTATATGCGT
The DNA here is from genome assembly GCF_037042905.1 of Lytechinus pictus. Classification (NCBI taxonomy): domain Eukaryota; kingdom Metazoa; phylum Echinodermata; class Echinoidea; order Temnopleuroida; family Toxopneustidae; genus Lytechinus; species Lytechinus pictus. Next base: position 3,471,470 of record NW_026974140.1, on the reverse strand, counting down.
AAATGTTAAAATGAACAGTTTGCAAAACCTTTGAAGTATCTTAAGTATATGTGGTAATTGGGTAGTGCTGGAATTTGTGGAATATAATAGGCTTAGTTGGCACTATGTATCGTAGGTGAAAACGTTATAGTGAGACGATAATTGTTGGAAGAGTTTGTAACAGGTATGCAAAAAAATCATTGTTTTGCCCATACCTTATCTCGTTTTCACTCTTACATTTGACTTTTATCTAATCACGCACGAATGTGTCAGTACCGTTCGATTATTTTCTGGAAAATAAACCAGTCGAAATTTAAGCGTTACTTCCAATTTCAAGCTGAGGTGTTCATTGTGATTAGTTGCAATCCCCTGGGGAATTCGAGTTTCGTCTTCTTGTTATTCTCCCTCTTTTTCTCTATCTATGCTTTTATTGCTATTTTTCTTTCCTCAAGGTTTTTTTTTAAGTCATCGGCCTTTTTCATCCCCAACTTTTCATCGGCATTTTCTCCCTCTTTCTTGGTTTATGACTAATGAGAAGTTGGGTTAACGTTATTGACCATATTTCCAGCTATACCATAAACTTCGACAATACTTCTGATGTTTTTTAGTACACTCCTCGAAGTAAAATCTGCTAGGGAAAATAAACGATCATTTTCCAGGATTTATGTGAAATAATCCAAGTGGATTGAATAAAATTAGAGTGATTGATTAACATACTTGCTGTTCGACCTCCTTACGTTTTCAAGCTGAGGTGTGCATTAGGCGTTTTTCATAAAAACGTAAGTAAATTAATATGAAAGTAGACGAGGTATTCTTAATAGACAAAAAAAAATTAAAGCCGACCCCCTTCGAAAACGCTCCCACCCCCCTTTGCAGGAAAACATGACCTGTCAGTCAGCATAAGGTCCCCAAATTTCCCATAGAATAGAAATATGGATTTTTATTACAAAGACATAAAATCCGACAACATTGGAAAATTACATTACTATTATATCCAGAGCAATGTTTCCATAGCAGTTACCATAATGGGGAAATATCATAATCATAAATAAAAATAACAGAAAGTTTTTACGCAAGTACATACCCATGATTCAACAACTCATTCACTGTAAAACAAAATAACAATGATGAATATATTCACTCTTGAGGAGGGGTGTATTAATGTGTCGGGTTAGAAATATACGTTTTCACTCGTTTCGGGGTCCTTTTGATTGATTAGTCACTCCGAAAGGAGTGAAAATATTACATTTTAAATTTGAATTTATTCTATGTTCACTCTAAAATGACTATTCAAAAAAATGTTGGAGAGCGAATCTTTTCGCTATTTTTTTTTAGATGGGAAGCAAGTATCAAGGGGATAAATAATGTAGGAGTTAAGTCATCGCCTGCGCGTCATTTATCTCAGACGGTCCACAGGGGCATTCTGGGTGATGTCAGTCCGATATCAAAAACTATATCAATTTCATTGATTTGTATAAATATTTTTATTTCGCCTTTTGTCTGATAACCTAGAAAATGGGATTATTCCACGCTGTGAGAAAGCGCAGAGGGCATTATTGGACGCACTGACTCGAAATCAAAGCGCTGCTGATCCTCAGTATCATTTAAAGGAAAAATCGTACATCTAAAATTGTATTTGTTTTTCTATCCTAACATGCCCAAAGAAAGAAAGCAGGACATGTCAAGACTTATTTGATTTAGGTCAAGCGAATTCTTCAGACATACAAATAAAACATCAGATCATTTTTATATTTCTCGAGGATACTGACAATCTAACACTTTCTCAAAATTTATTTTTGGACATTAAACCAACAAACAACACTTATTTTCCGAAAAGAAAAATCAGTACAGGGAACCGGTACAAAATGAGGGGGATGGGGATGACCAATGAAATAAATACTGCTCACGGACAATATACGGAAATAGTAACACCCCCGACCCAGGTACCCCTTTATCCTCCTTGTCAGTGCAGCATGAAGGCTAGTCATTGGACCTGTTTACTGCTAAGAGCATTGTCAAAAACGTTAGTAGAAAATAAATTGAAAGACAGTGAAACTTCTGTGAAGGTCTCTTGAATCCTCTGATTTTGTCTTCTAATATACCTGATTGTTTATCCCTAAAGAATCTCAAGTTGTCAGCTACTCAGAGAGAACAGTTATTCTGTAAATCAATTTGATTGGTCAAGCGACTCCGTCGAAAAACACAAATAAAAAACATCTACTACAAGTAAGTAAAGATTAATTTAGGTAAGTAAGGTTCATTCAAAATAACACATACAGATAAAGTGGTTTCGTTCAACAGCATAGTCAGTTACTGAATTATTGATTTAGCTTGAATACATATTTCCGCTATCTACTGAAGATATTAACACATTACTACTGGTTACTATGGTCATAGTAACCCTTTTGTATTTATAGGACTACGGTTGGGTATGAGGTTTGAGTTTTATTTAATGTGAACATTTCCATGGGAACAATTGCTAAAACGAAATATGAAGAAGGCAAACTCCTTCATCTTTATTGTTAATATTGGTATCTTGTCATATTGGCAATTTCTCAATGATTATGCTCATTTATATAAATATTTCTCAGCTGTTTATAAACTGTAGTTTGTCGTGAACAACAACAAAAGCGCTAAAAATGGGGTAATAATTAAGGCCTTTGAAGCGCATCCAAGGTGATGTGCTATACAAGCAATGTTATTGATATTAGTATTATTATTTCTTTTAGGTACTAGTTAAAAGTTTAAGCAAGGTGATTTTGTTTAACATTATTATTATTCTAACACATTGATGCTATTGGTTATTCTAAAAAAAAAATGGAAAGGTGGAAACGGGTACGTGATATCATTTTCATTTAGGATGTAAAACGCTGTCACTCATCCACCCTTTTCCACCTATTTCACCTCTTTCGCCTTTTGTGTTTTTAGACTCTGTATTGAAAAGAAATATCAGATTCTTCTGTTAAAATTTCAGATAAAAAAAATTATTAATATTTTGACACTTCGTACAATCATGCCTGACCGGGGGGGCAGTGCCACGATATTTTGATGGAGGTGCAAGACGACCAAAGTTTTACGCCAATTTATTTTCTGTATTGAAAATATGTGTTTTATAAGAGTTGCAGGGGCCAGACCTCTCCTCCTATTCTTTTTCACTTTTAGAAAAATTAATAGGGCGGTCGCCCATAAGCTGCCCCTTGTGATGCTACCAGTATGGCTAACCTCGTGAAAAGCTTAAAGGACAAGTCCACCCTAACAAAATGTCGATTTGAATAAAAAGAGAAAATCCAACGAGCATAGCACTGAAAATTTCATCAAAATCGGATGTGAGATAAGAAAGTTATGATATTTTAAAATTTCGCTTAATTTTACAAAACAGTTATATGCACATCCTGGTCGGTATGCAAAATGAGGAGACCGATGAAATCATCCACTCACTATTTCTTTTGTATTTTATTATATGAAATACTGAATATTAAAATTTTCACCTCATTGTCAAGTGAAACAAAGAATAATTCCTCCCTAAACATGTGGAATTAACATTATTTTAATACTACATGGGTCAGTCAAGTTGGCCCTTGTTGTCAAATCTGTAAAAAATGAAAAATTGTGTAATTCAGACAATACAAAACAAAAGAAATAGTGAGTGAGTGACATCATCGACTCTCATTTTCATGTCACTAAGTTGTGCATATAACTATTTTATGAAAAATAAGCGAAACTTTAAAATGCCATAACTTTCTTATTTTACATCCGATTTTGATCAAATTTTCAGCATTATGCTAGTTTGATATTTTTCTATTTATTCAAATCAACATTCTTCAGGAATGGACTTGTCTGACCTTTAAATAACAATTATTAACCTTAATAAATTACCTTAGTTACAGATTTACATTAACCAAATCTCTATTTGTATACCCTTCTTCCTATTATTTTTCCCATTGCAATAGGCAAAGACACACGAATAGAAGGAACGTTGAACTACAGTCAATAAAACTAAAAAGCGTGCCAAACAACAAAATCGTGATATAATCACGGACGCATGACAGCTAGCAATCAAGAAACAGGCCAGAGTGATTTTTTATTCTGTATGTCCTTTTCATGGTGGGATCAAATCCTTGTCTGTACTTTTCAACTCTTCTTGGAATCGTCAATGAGTTTCCTGACATATATCGGATTTAGACTTCCCGTTGCCATGGAGTTGTCATGGATATAGAATGACCTGATTAACCGCGACAAAAAAACTGCTCAAACATTGTCAATTCATACACGTTTTCATGATATGATCTCATGTGCATGAAGTATTTAAAAATGACATTTCGTAAGTTATGATTCTTGACAAAAGTAGGGGAAACGGCTCATAATTATGCAACGTCACAAAATAAAAACTTAATAAATACGTAATTCTTTTGTGGATTTTCACCAGTTGTTAATTTTTCTTTATTTTTCATCTTTTATCAACCCATCTATATATATCAGGATGGATACCCTCTCAACAACAATGACTGCGTTGATGGTAATAATGTTGATGGATAGATTCCGCAAATAAATCAAAGAGTAATGATCGGATTTATTAAATGAATTAGTGTCTTATCCTGCTTATGAAAACAATCCAAATCATGATCATATTGGAAATTGATTCACGCACACACCAATCTTCCTCGCACACACACACTCACCCTCACACACACACTCACACATCCACACACACAAACGCAAGCGCACACACACATACGTATTTCCAAGTCAATGTCTCTTCCCCTTTTTTTTCTTTTTGTTCATTCTTTCTTTCTTATTTTCTTTCTCTCCTTCTTTCTTTCAATCTCTATCTTCTATCTGCCTTTATCCCTCTACCTCGTTCTGTATAATACGACTCATTCACAACTCGTTACAATTCACGAGGTCTTGAAGATAAGAAAAAAAAGAACGTCGTGAAAGACGGATCTGTCCAGGATGTGATGAAACGTGATCTATCTCCTCCATTTTAAGGAGAGACGGAAGAAGTTTTGGGTGGTGTACCCAGAGGGCAGATTGGTTACTTGTTAACTGAGTCAATACGGCGACCATCGGGAAGATGTATCTACTGCCTCCAACTTATTAAAGCATCATCGCCATCCTAAGTATTTACCTCAGGGGTTCAGGAAAGAGTGCGATTGACTCCTACTGTTCTCCCCCGCTCTTAAAGGTCCCATTAAACATTAAGAAGTGACGCGCGAAAGCAGCTTAATTGACACGCTTTAAGCATTTGCTCCTTCTCGTTCTATTACAGAATAAAGCGTAAAGGGTTGTTTGTCTTGTTTATTTGTTCGTGTGTTGTTGTTGTTGTTTTCTCTTTGGTTTTATAAACGTGAAATAATTCGAAAAGGGGACATCATCTAGAAGTTGAAATCGTTAGGTTCCGGTTCCAATCATTCTCTATTTCCTTCCCCAATATCTTTACATGTATTTTGAGGCTAAATAAAAATTATATTAGATTATTTGACAATGTAATGATTAATCGATCAAAATAGAACGCACATAGCACTTAGCAGTACAACCTTGGAAATAGTTGAAGATTGGTCCACAAGAACCTACCATCTGTCATTTTCAAACGACAAAAAATTTGTTTCAACCTCAAGTTAGTAAGTTGAGGGTGCTTTTTAATGAACTTCTTATACTTTGTTTCCTAGTTATAGTTTCACCTAAATTGCATGTACACAATTTTGTATAAATAACTGTATGGTTTATATTATCCGGGATCAGATTTTAAACTGTATACCGACCCCAACAAGACTTTGATTTTAATAAAATACAGAAAATCAAACATAGCAATGAAAACATGAACAAAATAAAATTTCAAATACGGAAGTTATGAAATTTTCTTATTTTTGCTTGAGTTCACAAAACATTTTAGTCGCTGATGAAACATTCGGGTTTTTTGGGGGGGTATTTGATTATATGAAATATAAAACATTCTGATTTATGTAGAACTAATGATAAATCAAATAATAGTAGGTAACATTAGTGGTGATGCTATTTTTTTTTTCTTATTGTGTAAACTCATATGAGAAAGAAATGGTGAGTGTGTTATATCATCGGTTCTCTCACTATATAATAATAATAACGCAAATCTTGTATAGTGCATATCACATTATCATATAGAGCGTTTTAGTCATACATTAAAAACGCGTATATTGGTCTGCATCAATTGCCTGTGCAGTATCAGAGCGCATCCCTACAATAACCGAAATCCAAAGATCATCCCGTAGGCTCCTGTACAAAATTTGCTATTGAATATGAAAGCATATTCAACAGTATTGTGCGCATGCGCGAATGCGTGAAATATATAACGCGTACAACAATGAAAGCAATGTGATGCGCAGCATAAGAGCACAACGACACTCAATTACGTCATAATGAACTACACGCAAGCCGCATTTGATCTTATGAAGTGATGATGCCATTATGTGATAAGTGGATATGACTTGTTCAATCAAATTTCTCTCTCTTTTTTATTGCTAGGGGTGGGATAGATGATAATAATTATATTGGATGGCTTTATTTCATTGAATACCAGAAATAGTCCACTCGTTAGGGCCAATATTCCACTCATCTGCGATTCGTGGAATATTTGCCCAAACTCTTGGAATATTTCTGGTATTCCATTCAGAGCCATCCAATATAATATGATTATGTCATAACGTCCCTATACGCTTCCAAAGGACTTGGATATTATTACCCTGGCTTTAACCCCACAGCCTTTTACATGCAGCGCGGTGGCATTTCAAGGAATAAATTCCTGCCAGGTACCCATTCATCTCACCTGGGTTGAGTGCAGCACAATGTGGATGAATTTCTTGCTGAAGGAAATTACACCATAGCTCCTCACTTTGTATACCGTCTGTGTTATTGATATCACTGTTTTGCGATCTTAAATTTCTTAATTTCCATAAATTTTCTGTATAAATGTTATTTATTTTTCACAAATTTATAAAATTCCTCGTGTTGTTTGCTTAAGATTTGCCTTTAATGACAGGTGAGTGGGGGTTTTTTTTTGGGGGGGGTAGGAGAGGGTATGCGTGGGTGGATGTGTATTACGAGCGTCTGTGGCCTTTACTGATTGTGAACATCTTCACCATCTCTTTCTCATTCCTGTCCCCTCTTCTGTCTTTCTCTATCTCTGTGTATGTCCCTCGCCCTCTATTCAAATATTTGTCACATTCCCTCTCATTATTTGCATCTCTTTCTTTTTAATTTCATTATCCTACTCCTATTCAACCAATGATTTATTACATTCCGGACAGATACTCCATGAACAATGATCAAGGACTTCTACCTCTATCGCGTTTCCTCTTGGGAGTCAAGGATGACAGTGGATGGTAGGTACTCGGTATTGAATAAGCCAGTCAGCTCTTCAAATGCTAAGGCGAAGGGAATATTTCTAATAAATTAGACACTTTTTAAAGAAAGAATCTCAATTTACTAAAGTTGTCCCATGGGGTATGCCTTTTCATGTGCATTCGATATCTGAGTGATTTTGATATACTCAGCAAAATTGGCCTGGACGTTGTTTCTGTTGCCTTGGTGTTCAGTAAAGGACAAAAATACCTGTGGGAATTATGAAAATGAAACAGAAGGCGTAACGGGTCAACTGCTATTGGTGTTAATTTGTTAGTGATTTCGTAATTATAACAATCTATGTCGGTGGTAACTAGAAAACACATCAACAGACCTGAAGGTCTGCCTTGAATATACTAGAAGGGAATGTGATCATATAGTGACTGAAGTACACAAAGCTGTTCATGAATCAAGTTTTACATCAAAAAGTCATTAATCATAATACTGGAACAATAATTAATCAAAGATTATTTATGAGAACAAACTCGTATCAGAATGTAAAGCTTAGTTTTGTATTTTTTACCCATTAATTCCATCAAAATGGGAAAATGCGACATGTCTCAGCATCATGCACATTGTGACGGGAACCATTCTTATTGTGAGAAAATGAAACATAAAGCGTACGTATCATAATTATTCAGTTCAGAGTAATTCAAATTGTCTCTGGAGCCACTGAATTTCCTTTTGATAGCCAGCATCCTATATGATTAGTCAATAACACCGTTTTGAATCTATCAAAACCTGTAATGTTATTGTTCTGACAAATTGCAAAGGTTGTTCCATAATATTGTTTTCAGTTTCTTTTTCAAACAGCTCTATCAGTAAACGAAAAGGGAAAATTACTTAATTCCGAACGAAGACTTTGGCAAAGATGAAATTTTCTAATAGGATAGATGCAATAAGCAAGGGCATGGTCCACAATGACTCATGGAGAAACAACAGAGGATTTAAAAAGAATATGGACCTTTATCGGCAGTCATAGGAGCCTCCGTAGGATGATAAACATGCTATAATGTCCAGGAGAGTGAAAATATAATGGAAAGAACATGAAAGAGATTGTCAAACTTTCCTTGTTTGGGATTGATTATGATTTATCGAATAGACAGAGAACTCAAAGTATAAAAACAACTCCACGGGCGATGATTTGCATTTCGTCTGTGAATCATATCATTCAGAATAATGGATGCAAAGAAATAAATAATAGACAGCAAGTGATCAATCATAGTGCATGGTAAGAGCACAGATGGTCTCTTCAATCTTAAATACGGTACAAATTAAATACGATTGGAAGTGTGGACGCCGAGAAAACATTATTTGAAGACTTTGTGAGCTCTCACGGTGCTCATGATCGTGTTGGAATTAGGACTTCATGAAATCATACGTCATCATTACGTCTTATAGAATCGCAGAAAGTGATCTGAGATGGAACGGTAGAAGACCAGTGCCCCCACCCCAGTTGTGCCAGAGCGGCATCTGCCTGGAAGCGTTTAATGATTGTAAGTAGAGAATCGATCAGAGCTAAAAAAACAATCATTCCACGAGCGTGCTGAGAGCTTCACGAAAGCATCCCAAGGCAAGACGGCGACATCTTTCAATAGTCTTGCCGCTTCTACAAACTATCCAGTTATTGTTTGAATACCATCTAAACTAATAAGTTTATGGGCGCCACCAGATTGCGAACTCATAACGCGCACCTGATCCACATTCCACTTTCACTAAATACAACCAGAAAATTAACATTCTACCTTTCTCTTCCCCTCATTGATTATGAATGAGACCAATTGCTTTTTTCAATTACCAGTATTTTTTTTATCGTAAAGGTTTAAGCGACATGCGCTTTTTTAGGATCAGTTTGTATGTGGCTAAACTAATTCCATTTTGAAGAGATCTTTAACTTCGCTTTCCTTGTCAATTCCTTCGTCTGCGATTCAACAAGCTAAAAACAAATCGACAATTATATATCTATGGATCTCAAAGATAGGACTGTCGTGGAATAAAGAAATACCGGGATCAACCGAGAAAATGTATGAGATGAAAAGAGACGATAATACTCATTTTGTAATCCCCTTCCAAATCACGGCGTCATCGTCAGTTCCACCCACATGACAATGTTCCCTCAACATGGTCATGCTTTTACAATGTCACCCCTTAAAAAATGATGGTTGTCTCTCAAAAATCATGTGGCTTTTGATAAATTCTGACTGCGCTTTCAATTTGAAAAGAGAATGACTACCATACCAAGACTACAATTTAAAAGAGAACATCGCAACTTATTTAGCATCATAAAGCTGCCGGTTACGAGTATTTATACTGAACTCAATTACTTACACCATGATTGTGTTTGCACTATTAATTTTCACGCGACTGAAATATGCAGTACTAGTATTTTGAAGTCTCATTAATCGTTTCGACTTCGTGAGGTAAATTAATATTAGATCCATAATTGTGGTTTCATTTTAGTCAGGAGTAGTCTGGCTGCATGTGAATAATAGAACGTTGATTTCAAGACCTTGGTTATTGTGTTATTTGAAAACGCCCAAGTACTTATATTTGAGGCAAGTTAACCTTGGCTTGATATAAGATGAAAATTCACCTTTTCCTTTTAAACCTTTCATCATATCAAATTTTATCGAGGTGTATTTTGGATTGACGTTGTCATTGCTATAGGGATAGAGGTGATAGTAAAAAAATAATTAAATTTTGAGCAACTGATTATTATAATTTGCCAAGATAACATAAACAATGTTTGTCTTTATTATGAGTTGTACGAGAAATAGCAAGAAAAAAAACAAATAATCAAGTTATTGATCGTAAAACAATAAAAAAACAGACTCTATATTCACCAACTTACAAACGACCAAAGCCGGTTAAAATTTGACATTATTGGTTGATAATTTGATGTACGGTTGCAGAAGTCAATGATAAGTCTTTTAAGCCTGATGAACAAAATAATGTACCAAAATATATTTCGCAATATATAATTTCTGAAATTGGGTAAAATAACCATTCACCATAAAAGATGATTGGGTGTTGCCCTGTCGACTTTAATTTTTCATTCGGCCAAATTATTTCCCTGATATTTCTTTATGTTTTCTTTTTTAATCCAAGATAAAAAAAAAAATTAAAAATGGCAATGAAAGAAGACAAAACGTAACAAAATTAGATTACAAAATGTGATAACGATTAAAAAATGATTACTCATCGCACAAACCGTTTTTATTTAATACTTATATGCATACAATGGTTTTCATTCCAAACTCTTACAGACACAACATGTAACTGTGAATGATCATTAAAACATAATTTCAATTAATTTGATACCATTCATCATAATGATCATTATTATTGTCTGCTTTCACATCTGGTGAGAACTGAAACGAATTTAACATTACGCACAACATGGAAGTTCGTATACAAAACTATCCATGCCTTACCATTTCATTAGAAACAGGTTTGCAGTTGATTGTGTTCAAGGTAAAGAGGTAAGAAAAGTCCTTTTGAAGAGTATTAGTATGAGTAACTATCTAAACCTTTTTTTATTTGTGGGGGTAGATTTACTATGGTAAGACTTATACAGGTGACGATAATATAGAAGCCGGATATAAATAATTACTATTCCATTTTTTGATAAGTCAAATTTTTTCTGTTTAATGAAAAAATGATAATTTAAGAAACGCAGTACATCCTGATCTGCTTTTATAATAACACACCTGAATAACATATTCTTATTCACACTATTGTTTTTAGCAGATATGTTTTCCAACTGAATATGTCTGAAACCTCAAATTCATTCATGCTCTCATGAAGTATATTTTTCGTTTCATTAGTAGACTTAGTGGCCCGTATTCTGATAGCGGGTTTAACTTAAACTCAGATTTAAAGTTGCGGTTTAAGTATGGATAGCCAATTGTTACATAAATCACTAACAGTAGAGATATCATATTTCAGCTCATTTGGCTCTCAAATCTTTCATAATTGTGTAGGAAGTATAAATAGATGATTGTCTTCACCATCGATGAATCAGGAAAGAGCACAGTAAACATAAGAAACATGCAACTTAATAAAAAATTTGATACTTTTGTCTTCCCATACTTAAACCACAAATTTAAACCCGACTTCAGAATACGGACCACCGAGTTTGTAATATATACCTGTTGAATATAAGTTCACGACGTTTCTTTTCTATTTCTGAGTAGTATTTCAAAAGGAACCATCTATATCAAGATAAGTAAGATGACAAGAACTTTCGTAGATTGGCATATCAAGCACTTGAACAACTAGAAGACAATATAGATATTCTGTTCGTGATGTATCTGTTTGTGACGTCATAAAAGGTAAAACATGATGCGGAGTTGCTATTATATCTCCCTATGAATAAAAAATTAGATATTTAATGAAATTGATAGATTCGGTTATACTTCAAACAACCCACTTCATAATATTCAATCGCGTTCTTCCAAACGATACCAATTATGATTTCAGAAAGGAATATAATACTACCACATTTAACAAGGAGACTATAATCATGATAATGCAACATGAGCATAGAAATAGTGGCAAAGGTATTGAATTGAAGTATATGATGACCGAAATGTGAAGGGTCTGTTTCTTGTGTGGGCGTTCGTTTTGACTCAGTATTAAACTTTAAACACTTTTTTTAATCAAATGTATACATTTCGATAAAATCTTGATACAGGAAATTTACATTATTGCACACAACCTTTCATGCCCATAGTACGTATTGACTTCGGCATTTCATTTTATTTTTGAACATGTTCTTCCAATATTGGCAATCTTCATCCATTTCCGTCAATGTCAAATCGAGTTCTTTACATTTACGACAACTCACGTCCAATTATGTCATGAATGAAAATCTGACATTGTAATCAAGTTCGAGCAATATAAAGAATGGCAAAATCCAAGTAGCGTTAACGTTTGCACTGTTCCATATTCCCACGACAAAATTAATGTAAACAAAGCGGATTGTTTGTATCCATGACATGAATTTAGACAAACAATAAAGAATATATATTATGTTTTCCAGTATGATTATAGCAGGATATAAGAAATGCAACACATTCTTGCCGTTACACACTTAAAATGTTGGGCAACATACTGTCCATTGCGTTGGGTAACGTATATTGGTTTAAAAAATATGTATATTCTGGGCAATTATTATCCAATTTAGAACATTTATTACCCAATTTGTACATATTTTAACAAATAGTTGTGTGGACAGTATGTTCCCCAGTGATGGTTAAAAATTGGGCCTTTTTTGCTCAACCTTTTTAAGGGGGTATTATGAAAGTATGGTGACAAATTGGATGGTAATAATTACGTGTACTCTCCAGTGCAAAATAAATCACAAAATCATATTGATCATACTCATTTTAATTCCATTACATTAATTTTTTGTTCATTAACACTGTTCACGCATGACGATTTCCTACGCATAATAATAACCTATAAACAGCGTGTTGTTTAAATGATATGATTCTCTTTAGAAATTGAAATCTTAGCTTTGCACAAATATTTTCAATTTTGTTATTATAATATAATTCAATTTTTAAAAGTAGGCCCTATGTTAAAGAGTGCCATATGACTATTTTTGAAAACCTCGGGAAATAACAACGGGTTTTCGCCCCTTATTTGCATGAGTATTTCTGATAAAGAAAATAAAGTATTTTGTTGCAGCTTAATCATTGTGTAGCAGTCCTACACGACAAGTTGTAAATGCTTTTGAAAAGTATGGAAATCAAGTTAAATACTCCGTGAAAATGTCCTGCATTTCTGGTCGGTCGTTTGTTCGCTGTAATGGATTCGATAAAGAAATTGGTACAATGACGTCCATGCAATATTTGTTCGCATAATTTTTCGTCAGTTTCAAGTGAATCAAACACGAAATTAATAGGGAGATCCTGTACTTTCGTGATGTAATGTCTGAAATCCCGAACAAGGCGTTCACAAAATAAAACGTTCCTTTAAAATGGCGCTTGGTGGCGAAGCGTTCAAAATATTCCGCGAGCTTCATCGTTATAAGCATGCGTTTATATTTTTCTTTGGTATTGACTAACAAAATTGTGATATACAAGAAACATAAAAACTCCTGTGTGGCCAAGGTGGCGTGGTGGGATATGTTTCTTAAATATCTAGACTCTGGTATCAAGGGAGACCCGAAGGTACTCATTAGTCGTGCTTCCAACGAACTTGGTTGCTGTTGATGTGCACACCGGACTTGCTGCAGCACCTAGGTGAAACGCTTGCTTGAAGGCCAGTCTATAACGATGGCTCATCACTGTGTATATGATGGGATTGATAACACAATTGATATAGGCTAGAGAACGACTAAAGTAGAGAAGTCCGGCCTGGGCATCGCTGGACAGTGGGTACCCATCACCTCTTACACTCGATATCATATCTGCGAAGGAGATGATTTCAAAAGGTGCGAGACACACGAAGAACGCGACACCGTTGATGACAAGCATTCGTGCTATTCGATCACGCATATGGGTATCGACCTCAGCCTCCCCTTCAGAGTGTGACTGCAAACGCTCTATGGATTGATTTAGACCTCGAACAATCAATACGAACATGGTGACATTGACAATGAGCGTGGAGAAAAACGGAATCGTCTGCATGCCGTTCGCATACGCTTTCATCCATGGCTTTGTAGGTGTGCATATGCCCCACCGTGTTGGCCAGTCCACAAAGACGCCACTATCTGAATGCACCAAACATACTTGAGTTAAATTCGTATTGGATGGGATGAGTGCTGAGGAAAGGCACATAGATGTCAACCATGATCCAACGGTCAACATAGTAGTCTTCGGTTTGCATTGAACGTACCGTTGACGAGGTCTGCAGACGGCACAGTATCGATCAATCGACACCAAACTTACGAAACAAAGTGAAGCGAAGTAAGCTGTATCCATGACAAGATAAACCCACACGCATCCCCCTTGTCCGAGCGGGTTATCATCACCAAGGATCGGGGAACCGCGAAACCGCCAGATCTTCTCTCCGATACCTGATAGCAGAAAGACGATATCCGCCACTGCTAGGTTTAGAAGGTAGCAGTTGATGGAGGTCTGCATTCGAGGTACGCGGAACACTACATAAATAAAGGCTGAGTTATCAAGAACTCCTAAGGTCAGAACCAGTGGGAGAAAGGCAGTTACGTAGAACGTCTCTCCTCGACTATAGCCGTACGACTCGGCATCATCTTCCTTGGTTAGATTGAGCACCTCTGTACATTGCATCTCACCATTCGATAGATCATCAGTTGATATGCTGATTTCAAGAGGTGGAAAACTCATCTTGATAACAATAACAATGATTGTCTTTTCACCACATTCACATCAAACTGTTAAAAAGGTCACGGAAGGTGTTATCTAATCAGTGAGTAATACGTTTACCCTCCTTTTCATGTATCGATTCTAGAATTTTCACACTGAAATAGTTTCAGTGACGGACACTTTTCTTGTCTACCTTAAAATTTGATAACCGTTTGATTGTCAAGATGAAAGCTCAAATTCCATGAAATTTTCATCATCAAATCATTGACAAAGGAACGTCTATCGTCAAAAGTGGTCTTCGCAAATTTTACAATCAAATCAAAGCAGTGGAACTGATACTGCCCTTTCACGTGGACGAATGTCATTTGGCTTCTCAAAATAAAATGAAAGTTAAGGTAAGGTACATTTAGAAAATTTCTGACCTCTAATAAGATGTTTTGCACTTCAACTTCGTTGTTTCATGAGCAGCTTTGGAATGATGAATGAAAAGTCACCTCTAATGTCTAAAGTCCCGAAAGAAGAGCAGTCAGAACTCAGAGGTCATATCCAACACACATCAGATAAAAAAATGAAATCCCATTACCAAAAGCTGTCAAAAGTGGCGAGCAAAAGCAATATTCTCCACAAAGCAAACCGAGAACTCCATCCGTCTGACGGCACCCGCCACTCAATCAAACCTTAATAACTGCAAACTCAGTTCTTATGAAATACCGAGGAATACTTTCACTGCAGCTTAGATTCAATATTCCATCGCATTTAATATGCAGCACCTGCCACCATCATAGATCCCTCTGCTAGCTCAGGTTATTCGACAGTTCACCTGTCAAATGATAACATTGAAGTGAAGTCGTCTTATTTTTCACTCTTGCTTTAGTTGTCATTAACAAGGCAAATGAAATTTACGAACCTGCGAATATCTTGATATCGAATCCTGCAATTGCGATATAAAAAGTTATTCTGCTGTCGCCTGCTCGCTGTTGTTTTAGACGAAACTTAATGTTGTTCTCTCACCAATCCTTGCTAGATGCAGCGTTTATCGAAACAGCGTGCTACATTCATCTCTCGTTGGTGTCAATCCTAAACTCTACCTCGATTGACTGATGAGTCCGATGTTTCGCGCGCAGATTTATACACATTTTGTTGAGTGCTCGCGAGTGATTCTGCGCATCTCCGAGACCCTCACCGGCTGAGGGACAAATATATTCCACAGTTAATATATTGATGACAGTGATTGAATAATATACGACCTACTTAAATTCTTATCAACTCACTTCATCTGAAGTAACCTGAATTTACAGAATGTCGCTGTTCTATTTTTATAACAACTAGTAACCAGCGTATCCGCAGGGCGTTTCATAGACATTGTTTACAATCCTCTATTAGAATAGATCATATTTCATTAATACAAGGATAATGGAGATTCTTACCCAGAATTTTTTTTTTAATTGTTCTTGCTCTATCACCTATCCTTGAATTAAATATGGATTTGTGACAGTTTGCTATCATAATAAAATACAAATAATGCTATCAATCTTGATTAGTACTTGCAATCAATTCTAGACCGCTGGCTCCGAATATGCACAACAAAATAGTGATATCCGTGCAAGATAGATATTTGACGCTTCGCTTCCGTTTTGGCACTCACTGACCAGGGGCGGCGGAGCGAAGTTGAAAGTGGGGGGGGGACAGGGAAAACAGAGCACCTTTTCTTTCGAAAAGAGCACTTTCTTAAAACAAAGAAAAAATGACTCTACAAAAAAAATCTACAGTGGTGTACTGAGCCAAAAATTTTGAGGGGGCTGAGTATGTCGCATCACGTAAAATTCATAAGCTGCGAGTGACCGAAGCGAGCGAGCAAACAATTTTTACATTTTCCAAACGAAAAACCAATTTTGTGATAGATTTCCACAAAATATTAAGAAAAATGATATTACATTTTACCATTCTCTCTTTCTTTTTCCCTTTTTTCCCTTTTTTCTTGGTCGTGACAAAAAAAAATGAGAGGAAGAGCCCCTAAGCCCCCCCCCCATCTGTACGCCACTCTGCTAACTGCCCCCCACTCACATGACTCATGAATAAGGCACGTAGGATTATTCTTACAACTTTTTCCTTCATAAGTACAGTAGTAACATCTAAAAATGAGAATATTGATTTATTGTTTCAAAGGGCACTCGTTTACACATAAAACGGGTCCTTCTCACAGGTGAAAGGGACACAGAACACGTTCATGAGGGGCACTTTTCTCTGCTTAAAAGGGACACTGATTCGAGAAAGGGCACTTGCAAGACGGCAAGGGGGCACTTGCTCACACATAAAACAGTGGCACAGTAGAAGTTCGTGAGGGGCATTTTTCTTGCGTAAAAAATGATACTTCTCAGCGCTTCTAAAAGTGGGGGGCACTGTGCCCCTGTCCCTGACCACTTGTTTGTCAGCAAATTAATCTTCGTCAATTTATGGGTTTCGTAAAAGCATTGTCAGTCTATATCACAAAAAGTCACAGAGGAATATGACAGGGAAGCTTTTTACTTCAATTGATTTGTCTGAGCGTCCATTAGCTGTTACACTTGAATCATGGTAAAATGTCACAATTAAACATCAAATTGAAGGATGGCGAATATGGCAAATAATCTTATTACAAAATTTCAAAATCGGTTTAACAGTAAATGGGTTTCAAGAAAAATATTGATTGATATGTTACCTAGGCATAAAAAGAAATCTTGATTAAAATCAAATACATGATAATGGAACACATAACAATGAAATCTTATATTGCCTTTTAGATCGGTTAATTCGGTATTGAAAATAGATCTAATTATTGTTAATATTAAGCTTGTATTAACTATGTCAAAGGCAATTATAATGTACATATTATGAAATTTTGATAATTTAAAGACAAGTCTTTGTAGTTGCAACCTACTGATGATGGTTCTCATCAAAGTTTGTCTAGTAACTGGATTAGGATAATGATCGGTTTTGATACAGAGTCTACCGAGAAATCAAAAAAAATCTAATGGAGATATGAAGTTCGTTTGATTAATACCATAATATGTTTGAAAGGAGTTTGGTCAAATAAGGTGTCAAAAAAATATAATATTAAATATTGTTAATATGGTTATTGATGATTGATCAATAAGTACTTTATGGTTATATAGAACCATCTCAAAGTCGGATATGGTGGGAGCGGAACCCCAGCCCCTGAGATCTCTACCGTGCAT
Organism: Lytechinus pictus; assembly: GCF_037042905.1. Taxonomy (NCBI): domain Eukaryota; kingdom Metazoa; phylum Echinodermata; class Echinoidea; order Temnopleuroida; family Toxopneustidae; genus Lytechinus; species Lytechinus pictus. The sequence continues at coordinate 3,453,604 of NW_026974140.1, read as the reverse complement.
TCGCAACGTCACATATGGCGTAATCTACGAAGCTGTACAGTTAACCAATCAAGGGTATGGTCTTATAAAGCATCAAAAAGGCTCTTCTTCTTTGTTTCGAGACTACGTGTTGGATTCTTATACAACTGTCTTCATTTTCATTTTCATTTATTTTTCGTGTATACTTCTTTGATATTCGACCATTTTTTCGTGAAATCGTCGCGACGCGTCACGTTGGTGACACTATTTCAATCAACATGAACTTGATTAACTTTAATCAGGAAAGGTGAAAGTAATTATGCGGTTATGAAATTATGGTTAGAAACACAATCTGGGGATCGTTTCATCAATATTTTCATCCGACAAGTTGTCAGATCTGACATCTTTCCATGATTTTGATTGGCAGAGAGGCACTGTTCCTATGGTAACTGTCGGATAAAATGGGACTTGTCGGATAAAACGTCCGACAAGTCCTTTCATGAAACGCCACCCTGGAATTGCTATTTGGGGTCTGACATGCACTAACGAAATATTGCATAACTCGGGGAGCGTTTAATGAAAGGACTTGTCGGACGTTATCGACGAGACTCATTTTATCCGACAGTTTCCGTAGTAACAGCTCTTGCCAGCCAATCAAATCCAAGGAAAGTTGTAACATCTGACAACTTGACGGATGAAAATGATAACGAAACGTCTAATATTTGTGCAGTCTTGCTAAAAAAGAAGTTATGAAACGAGGTACGTTTTTCGAATTGCGAATTTATTGAAACGTTAAGGAGGCGTGGAATCTTCCCCACGCCAGGTCCTTTTAAGGATCAATTTCGATATGATGAGTAGAAAACTCTTGTGTAAATTTCGTAAACACTTATATCTATCGATTGATTATGAAGCACAATATTGATTGATTTTTTTTGCATTAAATTGTGTAAAAGAGGTGACGTTTGATTTATTTACATAGCTGATTAAAAGGCATCAATAAGAAATCAAATGTTAATATGAATTTTCTCAGTGTGAAGTAAAAATTAAAATCTTTTAATAATTATTGAAATGACCAGGTATATCAATTGCTTCTCTTTCTCTCAGAAACTCTCTCTCCCTCTCTCTCTTACCATCATAACTGCTTTCTTGAATTAAGAATTTATATTACATCATGTTCAGTAATTTAAATTTTGTTATGTATTTGAAATTTAGAATATTAGGTTGATATTTCCATCACAAAGAAATAAAATTGTAGGCATTTCGGTGAAATAAGGTAAACTATACAAATACAGATATACACAACATAAGCAAAGTCACATCTCTATTGTGTTTTCACTCAATAGCATCAATGTTTAATATATCTAGACAATGTCAATTTACCAAGGTATACAAAAAATATGTGAATAATACAGGACTGTTCGAATTAAGTACTAAACATCAAAGTCATCCATAATAAACATCAATAAACATATTTAGACATGTTGTGAAGACAAAATGGACGGATGTTGTCAAGAGTTATAGAATGCTGTCAGTGGGTAGTGAGGTGAGGTATTATAAAATATCCAATATATACAAGGGCAATACCATTCACAGGAGACTATTACATAAATAATGATTACATAGATGTGTCCATATATTTATAATTCAATTTGACAAACATTAAGATTATGTTTGCATGGATAACAGTTTCCACATTCATTTCACATTACTTCATTTAATTCAGACATGCTTATTGTGTACAGACAAAACATTAAAGAATGTGCACTATTCATCTTAAGTTTGTCTTTGTTCAATTATATTTGAAACACTGTTATTCAATTTTTGTGACATATCAGAATTTACTCCTACAGTATTTCATTCAAGTTCATCAATCAATGATAATTTGCAAAAGAAAGCAAATCATGCACTTTATTATCATCACTGACTCAATAAGGATAACCGAACTCTAAACCCAGTTGGAAATCGATGATATTGAATGAAAAGGTGACAAAGATTGGTGGGAAAAGGATCAAATGAAATAACACAAGATACTCTCTATAATATTACTAAAATGGAGAAACATACAAGACAAAAACACCCTGCATGAGAAAGCAACATACATGTATCAATACAATGATAAATATTTTCCTAAATCCTTTGCCCTTTTCAATATTTGGTGAATTCTATTTTAATCAAAATGCAAGTTATAAGAAAATATTTATTTAAAAAATGGTGCAGGCTATAACCCCCCCAAAAAAAAAAAAAATAATAATAATAATAAAAGAAAGCTTTGTACTCTACAAAAGTACTAATTGCGCCACAACCAATGTTTGCAATATGAATCATATTACAGATTAAATTTAATTCAATGTAAAATGAATTCTGAACATTTCTATGAATTTTAAGTGTGTGGCACAAAAATTAGGCATTAAAAATATACACTTTCCTTGTTCATTAATCTAGTAAACAAATTGCGCAGGTTGAGCTTAGATATAAATGTCATGATCTATAATAAACTTTTATTCTCATTTCTCATAACCTATTTTTTTAGAGTCAGACTCCACGCTAAATGGTTATTTGTAAAAAATATTCATTCCATGTTTATAAATGAAGCAAATTGTATTTTCTTTGCTACACCATTGCTTGGCAATAATGCTTTCTGTATTCATCCACCCATAACCTGAAATTATTATCATTTCTGGGCAATTTAGATGAGAAGTGATGGCACATATTGAAAATATTTGGGAACGTAAGTGAAAATATAGAACACACCTACTCAGAATTTTAATATTCTGTGTCATCAAAATAATAATTCCCCAGACGGAAATACAGAAATGATGATAAGGTCATGATAAATACATGAACTTTCAGATTAATGCCTCCACCCACTCTATACTAGAGCTCCAAAAAAAAATCTTGAACTCTTAATAAAATACGTCGAGGAAATGGATAGTCTGATGTACATCAAAACTAATTATAAAAACTTATCATTTGGATATGAACATTGAGAGAGATAGATATCTTATGAATATTGTGATAGTATGGCTAGATCTGTTTGATTTCTTACAATGTCTAAAATTCCACATACATTATAATATATTATTCTTACTGCATAAATCAATATCACAACTGCTAACCTTTAAAAGTAAAAAGTAGTAATCCAGAAGTTAAAAAGTTATGGTTTTGAGATAAAAGTAGTAATTTCATATGCGCAGTGCAGTAATTACACTTTCTTTTTAAGAGGTAATATGACAGCATCCAATGTGCAGAGATGTCAACTCTACATGATGATTGTCAGGAACATTTACCCAGGATGCTAAATTACTTTTTAAAGCACTTGCCAGGTCGGGCAAGTAAATTTTCAAATAATTGAAAAATATACTTCAAGAAAATATTGTGCATGTCATGATAACTTGCCAAGAGATGAAAGCAAAGAGGCATGATTGTGCGTGAAATGAACATTATCACCAACCCTTCGAATGAGCTTGCCACTGTGCAATGTATTTAACTGTGTGTAGCAAATATGTTCAAAGACATGATAACCAAGGTCAAAAGCGTTATTTGACATAAAAATCGTAGTAATTATGACCTTTTTTTTAATAGTTGGCAGCTCTGCAATATTCTTATAAATTGGTACCACAAGAACACCTTCACTTATCCTATCAGTCTATGTAAATTAAAATCAGTCAATTCTTGATATTGTGTCCAGTTTGCCAATTTCTTCAACTGAGGAGAGGCTTCCGTTTTACAGCCAAAAGTATCAAGTGCAAGGAGTCTGATCCTGAATGTATTTGGTTGCTCAAATTAGGGACTAATGGGTTGACGTCACTTTCGTTTCTTCGATTTACGATTTAAACAGGAGAGGCAAGCTGGGTAAATGAGAAGAGGCCATGAAGATTGCAATTATCTCAATTGCAGATGGAGAAAAACACTTATTGTTGTTCAGTTGTCATGCAGAGTTCAAGTTCACAGGGATGAGTGACACATCATTTCCTTTACTACTTTTGATTATTTTCTCTCTCTTTCTTTAGCTCTTTGTTCTTTTACCTCTTCTATTTGTTCTTTACTATTCTTCTATTTGTTCTTTTCTATCTTCTATCAAACTTAAATGACATCAGTTACCAATTCAAGAAAGTGCTAAAACATCCTTGTGAGTGAAAATGTAGACATACACACAATTTTTGGAATGCATTCAAGAAATTATGAATTGATTTAAACATTGACTCAAGCATATATTATATAAATACCTAAAGCAACACTAATTGCCATGAGAAGTCAAATGCTGCCACATTTCCATTATGAACATCCATGGATGTGGTAAAGGTCTTAACGATTGAGCCTAAAGCCAAATCCATTTTTTGCCAAGCTCTCAATAACCTTCACACCCGCTTGGTGAATACCATTGACAGCTTCCCAAACAAATGATATCTCTAATTTCAAACAGCAGAATCCCTTGTTGAAAATGATTTTCAACACCTGACAGCCCTTTATACATGGGTACGCTTGGAAATATGAAGACACAACTTGCTCTGGTGACTACTGCATATACTGCGTATCCATTTTTACACCGAATGTGACTTGTCATGACATCCTTCAAACCTTTACAGCTTTGATTTGAAGATTATCATATTTCAATTTTTATCTGGCCAATGTATGTCATGTTTCATGTCTCTCATCCTGTCTTGTGTAGCCAACTCAAATCACAATATCTCTAAACAGTTACATGAAAAAAGAAATTAAGAAAGCTGCTAATTTCTCATAAGCTGGAAAGATTCATTTCATGTGGCCTATAACATTTCAAGAATGTTGCTTCATTATACTTTACTTTTTAAATTGGCTAATTTCCATATTTATGACTTGTCAGATTCCCACATTAAACACAAATCCAAACTCAAATTGGCATAATAATAATAATACCAACATACAAGTGCTGATTATCTAGTTACCAGGCAGTAGCTCCAGCTGAGTGTGATCAAGTTATATAATAATTCATGACCATGCAGTACGTAACCAAATTACATTCTAATCATGGGAAAAAAATAGCCTTATTTTTAAAAGTTGAAATAGCCTTCATAATTGCTATATAATTCAATAAAAAATGTTATTTGGAATGAATGGAATGAACAGAAGTAGAAGAAATTCCCTCAAACAGATCTGTTCTCTTGCTCCCAGCACTAGTTATTTCCTCAACATGATTCATTCCCAGAACTACAATATTTACCTCCATCAAAAATATTTCAGTCAGGCCCCACCCCATCCTCGTCTTCCATCCACCAATGTCCTTACCCCATCAACATCAATTATTAAGGCATCGCAAGGAGGGACCATTTGAAACATTTACTCGATGCTGCAAAGCAAAGTACTCTATCTGAGAGAAGGTCTGTTAATTTAACCGATGGCAACATGGTCTCGTTTGACATGCAAATACCGCAGCAGAGGAAACATCAAAGCACTTCCCTGGGCACACATTTTCATCTTGAGATTTTTTTTAAGAGGAATAGCCTGGTTTTAAGAAGCAGAAGCTCTGAGGCTTCAATCTCCTGATAAAATATTTCATTAAAAGAGGAAAAAGTTGGGTAGATTAGAAGAAAGATGATACAACACGCATTATAATAGTCAACATATTCATGATAGCATTGAGTAAATGTGGGAAAGATTAAATTTGATTTTTTTTCCAAACCCTTAGAATATCCAAGAGCTTGCAATTTTATGATTCAAGTTGGTTTCACGATGAGCAGGAGAATTAGCAAGACTGAATTTTTGAGCACATTTTAACTAGAAATAAAGGTGATCTTCAATTGACAAGTCTAATGTGTCTTATTTGTTGTGAACTTCATGTGCTTTACAAATGAGTTTTGCTTTCGATCCCAATAAATGTTCAATCTTTCCTTAAACCCAGTGAGAGGGAGGGGGGATGCAGGAAAGGAAGGATAGATGAGACATTTAAAATGTGAACATCTGTGAAGAGATGGGAAGTAAATAGAATATATTTCAAAATGATGGATAATGAAATAAAAAATACATCAAGAAATGTACAGTTGCAAACGTCAGAAAAGGAAAATGAGAAACAAAAATAGAGATATGGTGACTCTGACAGTAAAAGACGGTAGAGAGAATAAAAAAGATCAAATGGGAGAAAAAAGGGAGATGAATGATGTCCACAGGAACAGCTTTTTGACAGATAGATTCCCTTATACACAGTGCATGCAATGTTTATGAGGACTGGGCTATCGGATTGTCTCAATCGTGACGTGATAATATGTCTTGCCATAACACAACTATAAATCTGAGGTTGATCATACGAATGTGAAATATATCATCATTTAGGAAACATCACTTCCTATCCACTTCTATTCATATTTCATTTCCAATATTCTATCAATGATATACCATAAATCTTATTTCTTCCGTAATGAAAATACAACTTGAATTTTTTTTCCAACCAGTCTGGCATTCAATGACCCCTATTACAATAATTGTCATGACAGTTTTGATTATTTTTGTTGATATTATTATCATTATTGTCATCATCTTCATCATGAATAACAAATTGAATATTAATGTTGTAGCTACCATTAATATAGTATAATTACAATTAGTACAATTGTCATGGTAGTTTTTATTATTGTTATTATTGTCATCATCATCATCATGAAAAACAAATTAAATACTAATGTTCTAGCTACCATTAATATTATAATTATAATTATTACAATTGTCATGGCAGTTTTGATTATTATTATTATTGTCATCATCATCATCACCATCATCATAATCATCATTAACATTACTGATGTTAATTTTCTATCCACCATTAATGTACTACTACTATATCTTTCAAATTACTTTAGTCCTCATTACCATTTACTTTAGTACCATTACTACAGGTATTACTTTATCCCACATCCTAATAAAAATGGAAGAGCTGAAGTGTTTTGTTTAAATTGACTCCTTGATTTATGGTGTTGCTAAAAAGACAAACTAGTGTTACATCTCAAGGGTAAATCTCCTACTTAAATAATTCATGAAAAAAATCCATCTCTAATTCAGTTGACCTTTCGATTTGGATTGTTAAAGAGAGGGCCTATAAGTAGGAGTGGGCTATAAATGGGTGATTTTTTGTTTTACTGTGGCAACAGTTTTTTTGTATTCCTTTTACCTTATCTCAACATGAAATGACAATATTTTTTGTCTCGGGTCCGAGAAAAAAGTGTGCCGGGCCAAAATCCAAAATGGCCACCAAAACCCCCCAAAATCACAGTTTTGGCCACAACTTTTTTATTTGGTGGTCAATTTCTCTGGTTTTGGTGTCTATTCATATGTTTTGGGGGGCAGGCAATTTGTTTTTCCTATAATTAGTACTTTTAAACCATTATTTGTAGAGTTAAAAGGTAATTACACCTAAATTTTCCCATTTTTGTTGCCTTTTTTCAGCCAAAAAGTAGGTTTTATCATCCTGGGGTTCTGGGATATTAGATGGTACGAGGTCAACAATAGCAAGCAGCTTCATATAGCTATATTGCTTTTATTCCTCCACTTTGGGTTTTACGGATATTTGTGAAATATATCTTATCAAATAAAAGAAAATGTCATTTATCCATAGGGCTATACGGTGTACAATGCACTGTACATACTACACTGCATATATCCATGCATTGACCACCATGGCATATGACAAGGCCTGTATATAGTGTCATAGAAATGAGCTTCAAAGGTTTATAATTAGATTGTGAATTTGATTCCTTGTCAGCTGATGTACATGATGAAACCAGCAACGTAAATTACACTTAAATATCACATACATGTATATATCATATACGTACCCGGTACATCACATTTTTAGCCATATCTTCTTCATTTGGAGGCTTTTTTTTTACCTGGTTCTGGTGTCTATCTGGCATATGTTTATGTGGTCAGGTAACTACTAGTATCATGGTAACGCTGATCAATCAGCCAATCAGAATCAAGGATTGCATGCAAGTTACCATTAAGTTAAGTTAACATAATGGTAAATTTTTATGCAACGGGGCCCAGAATAGCTACATGTACAGTGTACATTACCTCTCTCCGCCCCCTAAATTAGCATATTTGACAAAACATGTCCTCAATTTCTGAGACAAAACATATCTTCAATTTCTGAGGCATCTAATTCTAAACCTGAGAGCTCATTTCTATGACACTATAGTTTATACAAGCCTTGTTATCTGTCATAGTGGCCAATGCATTTATGCAGTGCAGTAAGTATGTACAGTACATTGTATACTGTATAGCCCCAATGGATAATTGACATTTTTTATTTAATAAGATATATTTCACAAATATCCGTAAAACCCAAAGTGGAGGAATAAAAGCAATATAGCTATATGAAGCTGCTTGCTATTGTTGACCTCGTTCCATCTAATATCCCAGAACCCCAGAATGATAAAACCTACTTTTTAGCTGAAAAAAGTCTACAAAAATGGGAAAATTTAGGTATAATTACCTTTTAACTCTACAAATAATGGTTTAAAAGTACTAATTATAGGAAAAACAAATTGCCTGCCCCCCAAAACATATGAATAGACACAAAAACCAGAGAAATTGACCACAAAAATAAAAAAGTTGTGGCCAAAACTGTGATTTTAGGGGGTTTTGGCGGCCATTTTGGATTTTGGCCCGGCACACTTTTTTCTCGGACCCGAGACAAAAAATATTGTCATTTCATGTTGAGATACATTACAAGGAATAAAAAAAAACTGTTGTCATATTGAAATGACAAAAAAAGTATTTTTGACCCATGTATAGCCCACTCCTACTATAAGTGACAATTTTTTTTTTTGGGGGGGGGTCAGAATCACCCATAATAATCTGGGGAATTAGTCCAGTTAAGCACTGAGAAACTCATGAACAATTGAGCTCTAAATTTGAAGAGAGTAACACTTCACTGTAGAAACAACAAATTATCACACCATTCAATAAGGGCCAATGTTCAGTGCTTGACATTGTCTCATTCCAGTCTTCTTTTCTCATAAAAAAATCACAAAATAATGTTTACTAGCAACTGGTCCTACATGAATGATAATTTCAAAGTTCCAGAGGAAATTTGATAAAAATTTAGGTTGCCGACAACGATTGCTTACTTAACTCCAGAACATTAAAAAAAGTTGGGCACGACTGTTTATTACATGCTAATACAGCCAGATTAAAAATTTAATTGCTTGACTTGGTGCGACTTTTGATTGCCCAGGCAAGGAGAACAATAGATATATAGCATCCTACAGAAAATTTTATACATTTTAGAGAGTACATGGTTCGATTGGAACAAATGCGGAGCATCAGCCTGATTAGTGAATCTACATTTTGAATTTGTTCTGACGATCAAAACGTCTAGAAGTAAAAAGAAAAAAGAGCAGGAGACATTGAAAACAAAAATGAAAGTAACAAAAAAGGAAATTCAGCGAGTGTTCAAGTGAGGAAGCAAACATCAGTAATGAGTCTAATAACAATACCAATACTAGCTAAACCATCTACATCCTCTGGCCCTGGTCAGCCCTGGTTCTGCCAGGGTGTGGTTAGATTTCACATCACCACCATGGTTTTCTGCAGAAGAGAAATGTTCAGACCTTCATTTCACTACAATGCAGGAGTGTTTATGAGTGTAAGTGTAAAAAAAGTGTAACAAAGACATAGTAGGAGATTGGAGGGAGAAGTTAAAGAGTCCTGCATGGATACAATAGACGACCTGGAAAATCGACCTTGAAGATCTAATCTGGTCTTTAATGATTACAAGGGAACTGAAGGGAATGCCCGCCATTGGGATGCATTTATGTCTTTGTGCTGTTGAAAGTCAAATTCAACCTGAAGTTTATTCTTCAAAGAGTCCATCCAATACACCATGCCTTTGGGGTGTACTAATGCCTTCAACACCTTGTTTTATAAAGGTGAGTTTCTTATGACCAAAAAAAAATTCAAAATCTTTTCCTTCATTCTTTATTCTATGCTACAAGATACTCCATTAATCAAATTCCTACTACACTCAGCCACCTGCATAACTATCAGTTATCAAATTGCAGCCAACCCATGTCAGAACTGCAGAGACATTACTCCCACATGCCTCTGGGAATACTACTTTATATTCTTACAGTTGAAAGCATAGTCTTGCACATTCATCAATCTTTTCCAAAGAAACAAGAGAAACTGAAGCCGGGAGTTAAGAGCACATGAATTTACATTAGTTATCCCCCATGGCTTGAGGCACTATTGTTGTTAGTATGGAAGACCTCTGGTAACCTCTTACTAAGGATCAAGAGAGGCGTGAAAAAGCCATGAACTACAGACTTATTCAACAGGCAACATGGAAGCCACCTTAGGATACTAGCTTCATTTTGGATGCTATAAAAAGGTTAATACTATACCTAGGAGGAAGAAAAAGATCTGATTGAATGATTAAAACATGAAAGCGTGGAGGGATACAAAGATATGCATCTGATGAAAGCATGTTGCATCCCGAATGCATCACAATTTACATTCAAAATGGGCTATCCCTGAATGGGATTCTTTTAAGCCTCCACCTACATTGCACATATTACAAGATTCTAATTTACACAAGGGAAATGGGAAAATCTACATACCATTTATACAATTATCTTGAGAAAAAAAACAATTGGCAGGTATCAAAGTCTCAACAAACTTATTCATAGATTGAGTAACAGAATATAAGCAAGTAGATCTGGTACAAACCCTGTTATCTATAAAATTCATGTAATTCAACACTTAGAGAATAATTGTTCTAGATTGGATGAGGGGTGTTTTTAACCGGGAAAGGATAATAAATATTTTAGCGCAACAATTTGAGCAAACACAACCGGCTCCGTTCCACCTACTATAGGCAATCTTTGTCATAGGTCTATTACAGTGTACATGTTTTTGTAATAGAATGGTCATGAAAATTTACTGTATGCTTTCATACTAGGTAATCAAAATGACAATGATTAAATGAAAGTGTGAATACTGCAGAGTCATTGCAATGGAGGTGAAGCCAAAAGACAGTGATCTTACCCACATCCATATCAGAATGAGCTGGATCATTTTGAGCCTGTACCATCCCATCTAGTGCTCTCAAGGAACCCAAGAACATATCAAGAGAGTTACTGGAAAACTTCGCAAGAAGGTTGGAATTAAGTACAGAAATGATGTACCACCATAATCTGTTATTATGCTTTATAATGATATTCTTCGACCACACTTAACCCTATCCAGGCCAGGGTGCCACGGAGGCCCCCCCTCAACGATTCGTGCAATAATTTCGCAGCGCAATTTTTTTTGACAGCGCTGCTCTCTGACTTTTTACTTTCAAGTCTTGCGCAACTTTTGTTTTGAGACCAGTTTTGCATCACCCGGGTACGCGGTTCCAAAATTACGCAACATTATGTAAGTGCATGTCAGACCAAAATTGCTCAAAAACGTGATTTTGTGTACAAAGTCAATGCAAATTGTGTTGTCAACAAAAAATCATAAATGTATGATTATTTTTAGTTTTGCGAGTCTAAATGTATTTATTTTATGCTGTTCATGATCTCAGAAGAGTACCCAACAAATTTCATTAAAAAAACAATGAAAAACAAAAGGTCTAAAAAACAAAGAAATACATAAGAAATTGAAAAAAACAATATAATACATAAGAAATTGATCTAATATCGCATTTATTTCATGTACACTTGCTGAGAACACCACAAAGAGTTTTTATACCAAAAATTAGAACATTTGGAGCTTTATTTAGGAAGTTAAAGGGAAAAGTATGATTTCGCATACTAATTAGCATAATCACTTAATAGGCCCAGGCCCCCCCCCCCCCCCCCCCCCCCCCCCCCCCCCCCCCCCCGGCCATATGAACTCCCAAAATACCCCGGCCTAGATAGGGTTAAATTATGAAATGTTGGTTTATGCCAGTACCTCATACCTACATGAATAGATTATCTATTATGCAGAAGATGGCTGTAAGGGCAATCTAATTTAACACATTTGAAATACATTCTAGTCCTTTGCTTAGGATACTGAATATGCATGAAATATTTGAATTATAAAACTTTTGTAAATTACAACTTTAATTTACAAAATAAATTCATTGGACACATACCCGTTTTCTGTCTGTGATTGCTTATCTTCAGTACATAACTAAAAATGATGGGGCTAAGCAGAGAATAATAACACTTTGGTACTCCCAATGTTACATGCAGAACAAGGGACATTTTGGGAATGAAAAAAAAAATCAACTGCCAAACATGCTGATTCCTTTCAAATAGCATTGGAGATGAAAGCTTTCTATCAATTTAATGAAAATGAGTGAAGGAATGAAAACATGTAAACAATATTTTGCCTACCTCATGTCTAATCATTTAATTTGCAAGTTTATTGAATGTGTACATGTAGACTCGTGTAGACCACTGAAAAGTATCCCTAACATGTTTATTTGAATGGTTATTATTTTAAGGGTACTACTTTGATTACCAGCAATCATTAATTTGTGATCCACTTTCAAGAAAAGATATAGGTGCTTATTTGTACACTGATTACTTGCTTGGTAAAAGAATTTCAACTTTAATAACATCAACATTGCTTTCTCATGCAGAGCATTTTGTTTATGTAGAAATGAAAGCATATATTAGGTATTCTGATTACAGAATTCTTAATTAACAAATGATTACGTAAAAGGGAAATGATCCTAGTGAATTTGACTTTACTGTATCTGAAAAAGTTTACAATCGCCAATAAGTAAATATGATTTTCAGAATCTATCCTATCAAACCTTAATAGGATGTTACACACCAATATAATTTTGATCTAATCTATGAATGTTTTCTTTCAAATTGAACTGTCACAACGTCAAACTTTACAAGGCACGATACGGCAAATAAGACACCTGCAAAAATGCACAATAAAAATATATTACATCAATATCAATGACATAAAATTTGCCAGGACATAAATATTGTTCTTGAGACAGATTCGGGCAAGTCAGTAAAATCACTAAACTACGAGTTCATTAATAGCGTACATGTACATACATGACATGTAAACATATATTCACCCATGAATATAGTATGGAAAACAGTTACATCCCCAAAACTGAAGAAATATATAGAATTCCACAATGTAACATTGCTACACTGCGCAATGGTCTAGAGCTCTTAAATTTATATGGAGCATTGTTCAAATTTGATTGAATCTTCTTGGCACTCAATTATTGTTGTTTTTCTTTTGACTGTATAGAAAAATATCTTCTTAAAAAACAATATTATTGTCAGATGCATATTAATTGTAAGACATAATATCTACAAAATATGCTGTATAACGTGTTGTTTCACTTCAAAATGCAATTTACTTTGAAAAAACACGAGTCAATGACTCATCATTACAAGCTTTAGTAAGGGTTTTTCAAGATATACAGAATTGAAGAAAAATATGTAGGCTATAGATCGTCTTTCTCAATTCAAGTGGAAAAAAAATGTCACAATGTCTTTTTTTTTTGAAATATGATACCAGAGAGTTGTAATTCTTTCTAGATGCAAAAAAACAAAGAATATCAACTCAACAAGAACAATTTGGCTTGCCAGAATGTCTACTACATCATCTATTCATACATGTTCAGTAGTTCTAGCAGAAAGCATTAGACAAATATTGAGGTTAAATTCAGCTCTGGAGCAGTCTCTTTGGTACATACAGGTTGACCAATTTGTGGAAGTAATGTATAAATATCATTTTTGACAAAGTATTTAGTTGAGCGAGGACAACTGGAGGTCATGTAAACCCAAACACTTGTTGGTAATTGATGACAGTAAAAACCAGCTGATATCGCCCTCCAATGAGAGTGTGAAAGGAATAAAATACTTTCAAATACATTACATTTGCAAGATAACAATCTGGTTTACATTGACACCAGTTATACATAACCTCCAAGAGAGCCTGGAAAACTGTACAAAGGTTCATACTCACATAAGGTTGCTGATATTTAGCTTATACTGACCTTTAACTCGGTCTCTGTGTGAATGGAACATAGCGCATGTATGTATTCACAGTTGTATAAGAATACTCAATGGCAACCCAGCTTACGCCATCCTTTTAATAGTGTGAATGGGTCAATGAAGTATCCATACAAACACATAGGCACAAAAGAAGAGCTCATATGGATGTCTCCTTAACAACACGAAACTCTGACCCCCTTGTGCTCGGTCTATTACCCCTACTGATTGCCTGGCTGTACGTGGGTAGCTCCGATGGCCCAGCAGGGTGGGGCATATCAAGGGCATTCCCTGGGGTGATAGGTCTAAGGGGGGCATGTGAGGTGAAGATGTCTACCCTGGGATCCGGCTCAGATTTGGAATGATGGTGGTGGGTGTGATGATGATGCCTGTGATTATCCAGCTCGTCTCCATGGATACGAGATGATGGGGTCAGAGTAGGAGGAGATAACCTTTGCTGAGAGAGCTGGGGCAGTTGTTTGGTAATTGCCTGGAGCCGTGATACCTGTTATGCAGGCAAATGATAACAATAATTACAAATAAGCAATTGAAAAAATCACAGGGACAATCGACAATTCACCCCCAATAACCACCATACATATATATTGAATAAGAATTCCCATACAAACATCAAATATTATTCCTCTGTTAGAAAAATAAAACAAAGAAAATATGGAGAGGGAAATAACACTTCATTAACAACTGCATATTGCTTTGTTTTCTATAGACAATAATTCTTTACAAAACAATAATGGGTAAAAAGTGATTACAATGCTCTAAGAATATACACACAATTAAGTACAGAATGTGGTACTGCACATATGTTGTAAAGGGAATTTATTTAAATCCTCTCTGCAACCAGATTTTTTAATGTAGAATTTTCTCTCCCTCCACACCTGGAACAGGTGGCCATCTCGCTCCTCATTTCTTCCAAATTGTTACAAATCAAAACAGAAAACATAAAGTCACTTAACTGGCAATGAAGATTCATGGAAATTATGATAAGTGTAGGCCTACAGTCAGAGATTTTTAATTTCTAGATTGAAATCTTAAAGAGCCTTACCTTATCAGAGCTGGGTGTTTGTGAAAGTTTCCGGAGTGATTTCTGGGACTTGACATAATCAGGAGGAGGGGCGCGGTTATCCCATTCTCTGTTACCATAGATAGCTCTCTGTACCCCTATCCGATCCTGAGTGTCCGTATTCAGAAAGGACTGTAATGATACATAATGAATACATTACTTTACTACACAAAGTCAAATTGTAGGCAACATGCAAGAATGCTCCACAAGAGGTCACAAATTTCAAATCAAATTCCAATTTAATAATCAATCTGTACGGTGCATAGAGATGTCCCGAAAGTGATAAGTGCTATATTCATGTGAAATATTGTAATTAAAATGCCACTGGATAGTAACTTGATATATAACAATAAACTAGTAAGGTTCTTATATAGATCTACAAACAATTTTCATCAGGCGTGGATCCAGGGGAGGGGCAATTTGGTAGCATTCCAAGCCTTCACAACCCATCCCCACCACCAGTACAACCCTCCCTTCATTAACCAAAATCGAAATTGAAGTATTTAGTTGTTTTTTTTTTCTTGGGGGGGGGTCAGAGTGTTTGAAAGCAACCGAGTCCTTCTATGTGTACACCACATTTTTTTTTTTTTGCT
Organism: Lytechinus pictus; assembly: GCF_037042905.1. Lineage (NCBI taxonomy): Eukaryota > Metazoa > Echinodermata > Echinoidea > Temnopleuroida > Toxopneustidae > Lytechinus > Lytechinus pictus. Next base: position 3,437,996 of record NW_026974140.1, on the reverse strand, counting down.
AGTGAAAACTTTTGATATCCTGGATTCGCCCTCAATCATCACTATCATTAGATAGTGATAATACGCTCAATAATGTAAACAAGGGTACTATAGGGTTTTTTTTTTGTTTCTTTAAAACTAAGGAATAGCCTACAGGAATATTATATATATGATCAACCATCATCTTGAAATATGTTAATTAGCTTGAAGCCAAAATCATTCATAAAGAGGGAAAATGGAAATTCTTTTTTTTTCTTCAATAATTTTTCTAAGTGATAATTTTTCACTATATTCTAAAACATTCTAAGCTATTGAATCTGAATGGTAAAACAAAAATCAATGTTAAAAAATAGTTTCCATCACAAAAAAAAAATCCGAAGGAAGATGATGGAAGAAAATACAGTATGTTTACAAAGGGTGAAGAATTCAGCCTTACCAGTTATAGTGTGGTTGAATGGGGGCTAAAAATATGAAGTCTCTAAAAACTACAATTTAGCTTACATGGTTTACTTATCCAAACAAAGAAACACATGATGGTTATCTTGTTATGTTAGAGCACAATTAATGATCAGTCTGGATAAATCATATTGAACAATTTTTCATTATCTCTTCAATGCTTGTCTGACTATCAATTTTCTGTTTTATGTTTATTTTCTCTTTTATTCTATTTAGGCCCCATTATTACATCTTACGCTCTTCCTTTTCCCAATCATTACTGTCATTAAACAATTTTAAGACTGAAATATGTAAATTTCACTTGGTCAGAATACTACAATTCCTTAAAGATAAACTCTAATATTGGTAACAACAGAATATAAAATGTTCATAGAATTGAAAAGCTTGCAAACATAAAATAATTAAACTTTAATAAAAATAGATGATATCTGCCAGCCAGAAAAAATTACTGAGAATGCCCATCCATATATATATGTAGTGTGATCCCGCATGTTGTTTCCTGTATTAGCTACACCAGAAAAGTATGTGGTACTGAAATAAATATAATTTCAAGCAAGCCTGAATTATTTCAATTAAACTTTGTTGATCTAAATTTAGCATTCTGGCATATGAAAAACACTTTGAGATTGCTTCCAACCATTTCCTATGAAATTACATTTCTAATTTTCTATATCAGAACAGCTTTAACATTTGTCTCTGAACCAATTCAATGATATAATCAGTTTCCCTCATCATAACATGATTTTTAAGATCTTTCAGTCATAATCCTGTAAGAGCTTCCAATTTTCACTCATTATTGCCTGCAGTGTATTTCACACATGTATGATACATTTTTTTCATACCACATACATATAATCATATTTATATATTCAGTGTTTAGACCAACACAGAAACAAATACACACAATTCTTTATTGGCCCTCCAATACCTGATAATTTGGTTGGCACATTATTTTGTCGTGTCTTTGCTACTGAAACAGTCCCAACATATGCCTTAATACTTTTCCTATATTTCCTAGGGTATCTAGAACAATCTCTGTCCCCCTGAAGCATCAACGATGCCAATATCATAAATTGGCAAGGTACAACCACCTACAAAATGTATTAACCGTATCCTGATATAAAGCCATATATCTAGATTTATGGGTCAAATATGTGGAAATTTCAATAACATATGTGACATGCACTTCACAATGCCTCCAGGCGATAGATGACAGAGAAGAAGCAGAAATATGATCAGACTTATCAGGAGGTATAGGACTATCTCGTTACAGTGCTGCCAGCATTAAAGCTTGGGTAAGTACACAGGTATAAAATGTGGTAAAAGTCAACAAGGAATTGACTCAGGGCTTTGCAACTCAATCATAAAGAAGAGATCTACAAAACAACATCCCATGTACATATATGTACATGTTTATCATGCATTTTCATGCAATTAAAGATGTTACAATTATAAACAAAAATATGATGTTACCAAATTTGCATTTAGCAATTAACTAAGATATCAGGTGGGTGTTTCATAAAACTGTTCGTAAAGTTACGAAAGACTTTACGCACGACTGGAACATGTTCTTAGGTCATAACTCAATTACATAGAGATATCACAAAGCATAAGAAAGGATCACCAGTCGTGCGTAAAGTCATTCGTATCTTACGAACAGCTTTATGAAACACCACCCAGGGGCCCGTTTCATAAAGAGTTACAACTGTTGTAACTGTGGCAATATGGCAACTACCATGGCAACCTTGATTCTGATTGGCTGCTGAGCCCTGTCCTTTATGAAATGGGCCCCAGACTGTAGATCATAATGTTCAGGGTTTGGTTCCTGTCTTGGCACTATGTCCTTTGGCAAGGCATTGATCTGCATTTGCCACACTGGACCCAGGTGGGTGTTTCATAAAACTGTTCGTAAAGTTACGAAAGACTTTACGCATGACTGGAACATGTTCTTAGGTCATAACTCAATTACATAGAGATATCACAAAGCATAAGAAAGGATCACCAGTCGTGCGTAAAGTCATTCGTATCTTAAGAACAGCTTTATGAAACACCACCCAGGTGATAAAAGTGAGACAATTTGTTCTTATCTGAATATTATGAAGGCAACATACTTTGGGTGCGTGGGGTCCTTTTCAGGACAGCATATGCCCACAAAAGATACATGGTGTACTGTAAAAAACCACTATACTCTTCTTCTTTGCAATGGAAACTTACACCAACAAATATTGCTTTCAGAGTAATTACAATTTTCTAATAATGTTGAGAATAATGGTTTAAGTCATTCATAAAGTTATGCATAATTTCATTGATTGTTATAAAAAAAACCTCCCCCCCCTCCCGACCTTCACTTTCATAAATTCAAATGGGAATTTTTCCTTACTATTTGAACTTCCTTTTCCCTCTCCTACTTTTGGTATTTTTTTTGTATTATTTTTCATATAAATGAGTGGATAATATCAAATCATTATCCTTTGAAATAAATAAAATCATGATCAACATTATGTGGTTCCTGAGGTAATTTTGGAATAGAGAGCATATTTGAATTGTAGATTAAATTTTGTTAAGTCTTAGTATTGGTTTTATGTTGAAAAATAAATATCTTCTTAATTCTATTTCTTTAAAACAAAATATATACATGTAGTACAAATGCATGTATTTAATCTTCATATATTATAACTTTAAAAGTTTGAAGCTTTTGCGTTTTTTCTGGTACAAGATTTAAAAAGAAAACAATGTTCATCATGATAATCAAATCAATTTGTACTTGAAGTACAGTAGTCAAAATCAGAAAGGATAAGTATCAATTAAAAGCTGTAATTTTAAGTTCTGAAAATTAAACTTACTGAAGCTTTTTTCTTCTTCTTTCTTTTCTGCACCTCCTTCCATTGTTGATCTGTTGGGAATGTGTTTCCCTTGCTTTTCCTGCAAAAAACAGAAAACATGTACATATTGATAATTAATCAAGCATTTCACTTTTAAAATAATAACAAATATATAAGTTGAGATAGAGAAGAGTACTCAACCAGCCTAACATGTGTCTGAATCCAACTAGAAATATCACTGAAGGCGATTAATACCCTCACCCTATGTTGTCACCATGGCAACCCATTTTCCAACACACTTGGAAAGCGAATCTTGCATGTCCTTACCCAAGATGAATGTTTGTGTCAAATTTTAGGAGCAACTGTTAAAAAAAACTGGGGAAGTAGTTTTCCAGGGTTTTGGGCAATAACATGCTGTTACCATGGCAACAATTTGAAACAATTCAGATTTCCAACACATGCAAAAAATATGTCTTGCACTTCAAGACCAATGTGTGTTCCAAATTTTATGAGAATTGGTTAGAAATTGAGGAAGTAGTTCAAAACGCAAGATTTTTACCTACATGTAATTTTTGCCACAATATACCATTACCATGGCAACACAATTTCCAAAACATGCAAAAAATGTGTCTTGTACATCTTTATCCCAAGACCAATAAGTGTTCCATATTTCATGAGAATTGGTTAAAAATTGAAGAAGTTTGAACCAAAATATTTTTACCTACTTTTTGCCACTTATGTTGTTACCATGGCAACATGATTTCTGATACATACACAAACAATTTGTCTCCAACATCTTTACCTCAAAACCAATGTTTGAGTCAAATTACATGAGAATTGAAGTAGTTCAAAACGCAAGATTTTTACCTAATTTTTGCCATAATATACCGTTACCATGGCAACACCATTGCCAAAACATCCGGAAAATGTGTCTTGCACATCTTTACACCAAGACCAATGTGTGTTCTAATTTGATTGGATTAACTTCCTTAATTAACAATTGAGGAAGTAGTTTGAAGCACAAGATTTGCAACCGACCGACCAACCGCCCGACCGACCAACCGCCTGACCGACCGACAGACCGGCCGTACACCGATACCTATATACACCCCCTTCAAACTTTGTTTGGCGGGGGTATAATCAATAGAATACTATAAGTATTGAATTCACTACATTTTTAAACTGATCTTTGAAAAGCCAAGGTACATGATTTATTTAACTATACTTTGTTTTCTCCTCACGCCTTTTGCGTAAAAAAAAAACTCTTGTTATTAATGAGATGATTCAATTGCTACAATGGACTCACAAGGGTTTGAAAAAGTTGATGCATGCAAGCCCTTTAGAAAGACATTGTTTTTCATTATCAGGTCCCATGGATACAACATAAATCCATCAGTCTTCTGTAGATCACTAACAAGCATTCAAATTTCTCAGCTATTAAATAAAATAACTTACATGTACTACTTTACTTACTAAATAACTACTACTTGAAATATGTATTCTGACCCAAACATTTAAATATCAAAGTTTACTTTAATATATAACAAAGACATGTAACAAGTTCATGGGTTCAGGGAAGGTCAGTCAGTCTGCAAGTCCCCATGTTAATGAGCAAATGAGCAAGATTTATCCAAGTCCTCTCGTGGCTGAACTCATGTCCCTGCAAAATCTCGTGAATTGTGAGACTTTCTTTCTCAAAGAATTTCTCCTTGAGTAGTATTGCTTATTTTTGTACCATAGGAAAGAGAAAATGTTTTATATTGGTTATTTCTTTTGAATAAAATATTTTGATAAATAAGTGAATTTTTGACCTGAAAAGATGCCTCAAACAGAATTTTCTTCCTATGTTTTCACTTGAAATTGTGCAAAATTGTGTGTTTTGGGCACAGACATTATTTATATCATCAGAAAGCTCAAACTCTATACTTTCTTACAATGTCTTGATATGTGGCATCTTTTAGATGGGTAAGCAGCCAGCTTTTTCAATCAAGATGCAAGATGAAATTTCTGAGTAACATAAAATCCAGAGTTCTGATTGGCTGAGTAATGTTTCCAAAACAACAGACGCGGGTAATTTGAAGAGATTACCACATGGAGAGTGTGACCTTGCAGAGGCCCAGTGTGGGGAACATTAGAATTTGCGTGGGTGTGTGGTCTCTATGACCAATCAAGAGCGCAGAATTCTTGTTTTTGAGCTACTAAATGTACTTGGCCTACGAAAAGCTGGCTGCTGACCCATCTAAAATACCTCTTCTTATGAAAATTATAACATATTAAAGCTTAGATCTTCAGCTTTATCATGATCTAAAAATCATTTGGGCTCAAACATTAATTAAGTGGAAAAACAACTTTTGTTGCATGAAAATAATTATTTTCTTTCATGTTTTAGATCAAAAGTTTCACCTATATTACACAATATTTTCAAAAATCCAAACACATGACCTGAAAGAATTACTTTTCTTCCTTATAAAGATACCAAAAACTTTAAATTTTTGTCAATATTTAGAGCAGCAATGGCCGAATAAAAAGAGGTGTTTTCGTCCGCACCAAGCTCATTAACAATGCAAAAACCCTCTAGTCATGAATATCACTAGGATAAAAGAAGCTACTTTTTCAGGGCTTGCCGACTGACTGAGGTATTTTCATCTGATTCTATTATCTCTCCATTATTCAACCATAGGTGGCAGTATTTACTTATTTGTGACCAACTGACTTGCATCTACAAACAAAAATTATGAATCCAGGACTTTGTAAGATACATGGGCATGTGCACAGAAAAAAAATCCCTCTTACAAATCTTTTAAAGCGCTCAGCAATTACTAATTTTCTCCCACTCATTTTTTTTTGGAACGTACATGTAATATCTAATTACATGCACATGTACCAAGCAGAAGTATTGTTTAGTTCTTTTGATATTCATCGAATTCATCTTGCTCTTAGAACACCTTCGTGAATACAGAGCAATTTAGTAACTAATACTCACCATGTGTGTGTCTCTACAAGACTGACAGGTTTCTGTTCAAAGGGACCATCCTTTTTGAACTGGGACTGCTTGCTAGTAGGACCTGGAACCAATTCAGCGCCTGGTACTGGTGCTTCCATTACAGCATCAAATTCTAGTAACACAAAGTAAAGTTATGAAATTAAAAACAATATCAATATCCTGCTCTTGCATTGGCTTAATCGGCCGTGATCTGGCTTAACCGTGTAAGTAATTTTTTGGTGTTTTTCTGTTTTTAAGAGTTATTTATAGTTTTGAATACTGTATGCTCTTTCATCTGACAAAATTTCAAGTTCTAACTCTGACCATTTTTTGAGATTCGAAAACCACTTTTTGTAAAATTGTCTCAAAAATCAGAAAATTTAAAAGGCAGAACTACGTAAGTCGACTTACAAAAGTATTTTTTCAATTTTTGACGATAATGAAAAGGTAAAACTATGTAAGTCTACTTACATAGTTTTATTACAACAATAGTTTCGAAAGTTGAAGTTGATTAATCAGGCAGAACTATGTATCTCCCACATTTCTGCATTGTAACAGTCGGGAGAACCGCATCACATGCAGCTAGCTAGTTTACTGCATGTTGCTTAGCGCAATAAGGAACCGCCATTTAAACTTCTCACAGTCACTGTGGTGCTATGGCTTCAAATTTGAGAGCCTGGAGAGGTAAACGGAATTTGAATTTATCTTTAGAGAAAATCAAAATTTCCCAACTGAAACAAGGTAAGCTAGACTATCTAGTATACTTTATTGATCAAACACTAGATCTATGTTTAGATCATTTGTTAGAGGTCTAACACCGATCATCATTTCTAAACTTTAACGTAGGCCTATAGTAAGGGTTTATAAATTTTTATTTTATACATCTATGCATATAAATTTTGATCTAAAATTAAATCTAGACTCTAGATCTGACTGTAAGTAGAATTTTTAGTCGCGATTTCTTCCAAAGGGAAACTTCTGCTAAAAATTAGTTAGCGTCAAGACTAAGTCTGACTAGAAACACTGACCGAGACAGTACGTTAAGAATTAATTTTTAGAATTAGCGATCTAAAACATTAAAAGTTAACTTAACTTTACATAAAGTCTTCAAAATAAACGACATGATAGCGATTCAACTTAGCTATAATTTTACTGTTAGATCTAGATCTATAACATGGTAGATCTACTGATAAACTGAATCAGTGATTTTGTTGTTTCAGTCTCTTTTTCTCACAAAAAACATGCGTGCGGTAATACGATATCATTTTCAAGTCTGTGACCAAAATATTTCACAAGCGAAGGGGGGTGCGATTGGAAGCTGATATTGTAAAAAAGACAAACGAATTCTGACATTTTTTTACATGTTTATATTTTTAAGTATTTGTTTATTTTTGGTGAAAGTTTGATGAATTTTATTAGAATATTTTGTTTGATAATGAATTCATAAGTGTTTGTTAATCCCAGGGACTCCCTGGTAATACGATCCATTATACGACGTTTTGCCTGATAAAACTTTGCAATGCGCAGGACATACATAGTTTTGCCTGATAAAACTTTGCAATGCGCAAGGACATACGTAGTTTTGCCTGATAAAACTTTGCAATGCACTGGAGATACGTAGTTTTGCCTGATCAAAAGCTAGGAGTGTAGTCGACGATTTAATCAGGTAAAAGCTCGTAAGTTTAAACAAGTGGAATGCCTCTGGCGGTCTCACCTGCATCACGCGATTCAATATAGCAGCATTTGTGACTTTGAAAACTACTATAACTTGCACAAGATCTTCAGTGATACTTGGTTACTCTTATGTCCACGTTTTATGAACTAGACCAATACACTTACAGAGATATGATGGTAATTCAACAAATACCCCCAACATGGCCAAAGTTCATTGACCTTACATGACCTTTGACCTTGAACATGTGACCTAAAACTTGCACAGGATGTTCAGTGATACTTGATTACTCTTATGTCCAAGTTTCATGAGTCAGATCCATAAACTTTCAAAGTAATGATGGTAATTCAACAGATACCCCCATTATGGCCAAAGTTCATTGATCTTTGACCTTGGTCATGTGACCTGAAATGTGTACAGGATGTTCAGTGATACTTGATTACTCTTATGTCCAATTTCTATGAACTAGACCAATATACTTTCAAAGTTATGATGGTAATTCAACAAATACCCCCCATTTGGCCAAAGTTCATTTACCCTAAATGACCTTTGACCTTAATCATGTGACCTGAAACTTGCACAGGATGTTCAGTGATACTTGATTACTATTATGTCCAAGTTTCATGAATCAGATCCATAAACTTTCAAAGTTATGATGGTACAGTAATTCAACAAATATCCCCAATTCGGCCAAAGTTCATTGACCTTTGACCTTAGTCATGTGACCTGAAATGTGCACAGGATGTTCAGTGATACTTGATAACTCTTATGTCCAAGTTTTATGAACTAGACCAATATACTTTCAAAGTTATGATGGTAATTCAACAAATATCCCCAATTTGGCCAAAGTTCATTGACCCTAAATGACCTTTGACCTTAATCATGTGACCTGAAACTTGCACAGGATGTTCAGTGATACTTGATTACTATTATGTCCAAGTTTCATAAATCAGATCTATAAACTTTCAAAGTTATGATGGTAATTCAAAAGATACCCCCAATTCGGCCAAAGTTCATTGACCCTAAATGACCTTTGACCTTGGTCATGTGACGTGAAACTTGTGCAGGATGTTTGGTGATACTTGATTAACCTTATGTCCAAGTTTCATGAACTAGGTCCATATATTTTCTAAGTTATGATGACATTTCAAAAACTTAACCTTAGGTTAAGATTTTGATGTTGATTCCCCCAACATGGTCTAAGTTCATTGACCCTAATTGACCTTTGACCTTGGTCATGTGACATGAAACTCAGGCAGGATGTTCAGTAATACTTGATTAACCTTAAGGCCAAGTTTCATGAACTAGGTCCATATGGATACATTCTAAGTTATGTTGTCATTTCAAAAACTTAACCTTCGGTTAAGATTTGGTGTTGATGCCGCCGCTGCCGTCGCCGCCGGAAAAGCGGCACCTATAGTCTCACTCTGCTATGCAGGTGAGACAAAAATTGAAGAAAATTACAAGATTTAATGAGGAAATCAAATATTTTTTGCCCAATTCCTTATGTTCCACAGGACACAGGAAAACAAAAAAGTCTGATACACCATTCTCCATTTTTTCAAAGAAAGCTAAAGAAGTAATTTTGAATGTTTAAGCTCGAATATCTCAGAATCACGTAAAAGGAGATACGTAGTTCTGCCAGATCACGGCCGTAATCTATCAGAACAAGGCCTCTGAGTGCTTTACCGATATAAAGAAGCATTCTTAATGTAATGAACATTTGCCACTAAACATTCAGGTCAGATACAGAAGAAGTATTGCATGTAATTGGAAACCCTTATTTCCATGCCTTTTTCCAAATGGATGCCAACCTTATTTCTACATTTTTCTTTAAACTAGTACTCCAAACTTGAACATCTTAAATCTGAAAGTCTTTATTAGCCAACTTTAATCTTTAATAATGAATTGGACTTGTATTGCACCAAATCAAAAGTACTCAAGGTGTTAAAAAAAATTTAATGAAATTAAAATTAAGAATGACTGAACAGAATTTTTTATTTTCAGGTTTGCAAAGCAGCTTCTGCAACACTTTCTTGGCAAAAATGCTTTTTGTAGCTCAGTATTTTGTGCAAGGACAGTGCTTTATTATATGGGTGTTGAGACAACAGCATCACTGCACCTAGAAACAAAGCATCAGGAGCTAGATAAATGTGTCCTATCATATTCTTATTATCATCCTAAAAAAAAAACTACATCATGTAGTATCTTTAGTCATACACTATTAAAGAATAGTGCTGAAAATATTACCTATTGCTTGAATCTGTTGAGGAAGGTTTATCTTCCCTCGTCTTTCCCTGGGTGCAGGAGATGAATGGCGCCCTCTATCACCATACTGTGGAAGATTTGATCTATTATGGTTGGTTCTTGGAGTGTCTTCATGCTGCTGTGGGAAATCAAAAACATTTAATGTAAATTGCTTTTAGATAAAATGTCATTGCCCAGAGGTGTATAATCTTTTTGAACAAATCCCAAGCTTTTGCTTCAGTATAAGATTTCATATTTATCTACGTTCAAGGGCATCGTCAAATATTCCTTTCTGTCAATATCAAGTTATGCAGAGTAAATTTCTTGGAAATATATTCAAGAAATGTGAAATGTTACTGGATTTGGAAAAGAAGACATTTTGGCAAAAGTGATATTTGAAGTTGTGGGGGCATTGTGATCTAGTGGTTTCGATTCTCAATATTTCAATGTGAGGGACGTGGGTTCGATTCCCAGCCAGCGTGTTTTCATTCTGCAAGAAATTTATTCACATTGCGCTGCACTCATCCCAGGTGAGGAGAATGGGTACCTGGTAAGAAGAAATTCTTCCAATGCTTGAGCGCCAGAAGTCAGTACGGCTAAACCCGGGGTAATAATAATATCATCATATATGTGCCTCTAGCATTCCTCGCAGTGTAGTGCGCATTGTAAATGTGGATATTTTCATGGTTGAAACCATGAAGATCTAGCAAACATATGATGTTCCAATAAAACAGTTTTCTCTAATTAAAATAAAGGAAGTGATTTGGTCTTGCATTCTTAGAAATTCCTATGTATATTTTGTAAGCAAATAAAAAGCAATGGCAATTGCAACATATTTATTAGATTGTATAAACATGACCTGGTTCAAGGCATGCTAACTAAGCACCAAGACCACTATATCCCTGATGAATGGACTTTCAAATAAAATAAAACTACAGACCTTTTCATCTTGTTCCATCCCTGTTCTCTCATCACCTCTCTCACCAGGATCACCCGTAATGTGATAGTCCATACCCCGGTCCTGATCAACATGGCCTTCTGAGGTAACCAATGGTTTGGTCTGGTTAGGAAGCACTGTCCGAGGTGTTTCAGCCGTTATTGAAAGTGGATGCTTACCGCCCTCAATGTTGGATACCACACCCCCAAAACCCTGTGAGTCCGTTGTGTCCTTAGCACCAAATGGATTTGTATTACCAGGGATATCAGTACCCTTCTTGTCTGTCCTGTATGGTAAAGGAAGTCTACTGTGATCATTACTAACTGTCCGGGTGTCCACACACTGGTGGGATTCAGAGCCCCTATCATCAGAATGGTCATTCCCAGAAGTTCTTGAGTCTTTATGGCTAGTTTTGTTTGTGTCATGTTTACTCTGCGGGACATCCTGATTGTGAGTCTCTCTACGTGATTTCTCTGAATCCTTGTTTTGTTTCTTGTAGGCACTTTTGAGGTATTTTCCAAAGGGATTCACCCCCTCATTTTCCTGTTGTCCTGTAGTAGTTTGGTCATGTGAACTAGCATGGCTGCCATTCATGCTCCAGTGTGATATGACCCTACTTTGACCGTCATCACTGTCATCCATGTCCCATTTTTTCTTGTTCAAGGTATTCTTTGTGCTATTCAAGTATTCTGTCCTATTATTAGATGTCTCATTGTACGGTAGTGATTCATCATCAACTGAATACTGTTTTTTGTGTTGTTCATGTTTCTGAGATGTTCCATGGTGGCTACTTTCTTCTCCTTGATTCTGTTCAGACATTGCAAGAATGGCTCCTTTCTTATACTGCGAGTACTTAGCTTGTCTGCTTGACCCAGACATATCAATCATGTGTTCTTTTCGCTCTCCAAGGGTGTAACTCTTTAAGAACCCTGCCACGTTTTTCCCCGACGGTTGCAATGGAGCATGATATCCTGAGGAGTCAGTCCGTGACTCTACCTCTGCTCGGTTCTCCTTGGAACTCTTTTTGGACTTGGACTTGAGAAACTTGAGTTGCGGTGTTTGTATCTGTGAGAGGACATCTGATCTGTTTGAGGGTCTCATGTCCATGTCTGCTTCTGATTTGGTCTCTGAGATGTGGAGCTTGGACTGAAGATGTTGCTGGTATCTTCCAGTCACATCATTCCTGGACTGAGGGGATTCATTATTTTCAATGAAGCCTATTTTAGCTTTCTGCTTACTCTCTCTGAAAGAAGATAAATCAAAGTTCACATTTAAATCACATTAGTAGTGATTTCAGATTTCAGATGAGATGTGTTGCTAATATTTGGGGACAAAATTTATTCCTGTTCAATAATTATCATGTAGTGGAGAGTTAATCCAAATATTTAAATCCATGATAGTCCCCATAAACAGAGATTACCAGCATCACCACAAACTTGTGGCAACAGTCCTTATCCCCTACTCCACTAAGCATATTCAGTGCATTCTTCATCCTTAATCAAATAACCTCCTTTCCCCTTTCACCTGCTCTTTCATTTTCTTTGGTCATCCCCTCTGCACTGAAACATCCACCTCACACTCAAACTACCTTCTGAAAATATGCTCCTCATCTATTAAATTGTATAATGATGGTAAATAAACAACCCAAACACACTAATGGTTGTACTCCTAAAAAAATCAAAGCATAAACAAATTATTTCCCAAAATACATAGCATACCATTTTCAGGGAGTGACGTAATTTGGATTTCTTTGATGAAATCTAAATCTCATCTTCATAAATGAAAATATATACTCATTTTAACAAGACATGAGGAACCAAGCAAACATCAAAATAAACAACATGTAAAAAGAGTTTGAAATAGAATGTCATGAAGTGTTACCATGCCAGCCATAGCCTGGCTTTTTTTCTCAATACAACTAAAGGATCAATATCTCTATCAAAATTAAGGACAAGGACCTTTCATTTTCTCATCGGTTATTAATTAATCATGGAAATGGCCACTCTGAATTTAAAATATCCCATCACTGATTAGCTTGGTGAGATCAATCAAATCACAGGCCACACAAAGAATAAATGAAAGCAAACTGATTACAGCCTTCCCCCACTTCAACATCTCAGCAGGTGCGATATGCCTGAAAACACCTGCATATCTTGGGGTAGAGTCACCAACAGCTAAAATCAATTCGATTTTTAAATAAAAATCAATTTTGTGAGAACTTGATTGGTCAACTGCCTTATATGATTCACATCAGGGAAAAAAATTAATTAATTTTTTTCGGGGGCTCCATTTTCAATTTTTTGTAAAATTTCGGGGGCTCCATTTCTACCTTTCGGAGGCTACTTTTTGCATTTCGGGGGCTCTTTTCAAATGCTACTTTTTTGTATTTTGAGGAATACCTGTTCACTTATTCATGAATTATTACTTATTGTTTAATATTGTATGATTTTTTTAAGTTATTTTTTTCATGCTTAGAATCTTGGATGTGGGTGTGTGTGTGTTTGTGTGGGTGTGACTGTGAGTTGAACTTGGATATAAATGAATTCAATATCTAATTTCTACTCCATCTATTCCAGTACAACAACCTGTACTTGGTCATGTTATAAAAGGCCCACATACCCTAACTTTTCCTAAAGTTCTTTGAAAACGCAGATCTCCACGAAAATTGCATTTCTCTATGGGGGAGTCTAAATTTGGTGAGAATGAACTCATTAATACTAGTAACTTAAATATACATGACAAGAAATCATCAAACTTTATTGGCAGTTTTTAATAATATACCCGAAATGTAGACTCTGTCTGAAACAGAAAATCACCATCATTGAGGCCTTTACTGAGCGAATTGTCCCCCAGAGCTCTGGCAGAGAGACAGAGCTCAGACTGGCTAGCTATTACAAGCGCCAATGCGGGCGTTCGTGAGCCTCCCGCGGCCTTGTAAAATAGATGGAGCTTTGTTTGATGATTTATTGTCTGATATTTACCTCATCCCCTAGAAAAATAAGACAAATGATTTTTAAGTAATAATCAACAAATAAGGTAAGTTATTATGGATGTTAATAGGCCGTTTTGAAAAGCAAAGCTGAATGACAACTCACCAATGCGAGGTTACTAGCCTCTGGGATTTATTTCCTGTGTAATTCGAATTATTTTATCACAGAATTGTGATATCTGTAGGGGAAAATGTGCATTAGAAATTGCACATGGTGGTAGTCATAATGGACCCCTATACATGCAACCGTTTCCCGACCGTTGCGTTGATATTTTTTTCATACCATGTGTATGGAAAAACGTGGTACAGAAAAAAAGACGCAACTTCGGGATTTCAAATTGTGCTTCTCGCTATTTTCAAGGCTTGTTCATGATTTTGAGTGTGGATTTTTGATGATTTTTAAATGGTAAGCGGAGCTCGAGCATATGGCGCTCATGGGCCCTGAGTTGTATCGCTCGGCAATAATTTCGGGGGCGACATTAAGATTTTATGTCGCCCCCGAAAGCATGATTTTTGGTGATTTCATGGGCGACTTTAGGCATTTCCGGGGCGAATTCGCCCGCCGCCCCCGTGTATTTTTTTCGCTGATTCACATAAACTCTTGTAAACACCTGAATATCCTTGGGGAGAGTAACCAACAGCTAAAATCAATTCTATTTTTATATATAATTAATATAGTGAGAACTTGATTGGTCAACGGCCTTAAATAATTAATTTCAACTCTTGCACATACCTAGGTGAGAGCTCGTCTGTACCATCGCTATCATCTTCCTGTCGCCTGGTGGTGAATGCAGACTTAGGCCGGATCTCGTTCCGGAGCAACCTCTCAGTGTGAAAGGCCCTATGGTCAAGACACTGGTCTATGGTGAAGCGCTCAGATGGGTCTAATCTTAGTGTGTGCTGTACAAGGTGAAACACAAAGATTTTGTAATCAATTGGAGCATGAGAAAATGTACAATTAATGCATTTCAGAGAAAGGAGTTCATTACCAACGTTAAAAAAACAATAATAATAATAATAATAATAGACAGTTCTTGTATAGCGCATAACACATTATAAATAACGTCTCTATGCGCTTCCAAATGTTACAATACTTTATCAGTGATTGACCATACTTTATCTGTAATATACAGATAATTAAACAAGTTATGTGGTCACATGATAAAATCTTTGAAGCATGGAATACAGTGCACAAGTTAGTTGCACAAGCTGCATCTTCAAAATGAGCATTTTATCTTCATCTTTATCATTATCTTGATCATCATCATCATCATTATCATCACCAATATCACCACCAACAATTAATCGTCGTGACCAATCTCACGATAATCACCACCTTCTCCATTAAAAAAAACATCAAGCAAAATCAACCAATGAGTATACGAATCAAGAAAGTTGATAATGATGTGCTAACTGCATGAAAAAAAATTGCTAATCAATGTTCTTCATCAAATCATTTAAAACAGATCAAATTTATTTACCGCTAGGAAATCTAACATGACTCCATTGATGATGCCAGCATACTTTTTCTCGATTGGCTCTATGACTGAAATGCTAGGAAACTGGGGATATAAGAGACAGCAGGGATAAACTAGTTTCTGTTTTTAAGAAACATGTTGAATTAAAAATTTCATATGAGAGATTCATGTTAGTTTTTAAATTCATTAATACAAGTATGACTTTCCATTACTCAAGGTAATGCTTTTGAAGTAACAATAGATTATTCAAGACAAGTTACAATTACCCCAAATAAAACTCAAAATTTATAAAGATTTTGGCATGTATTCATAATTAAGTACAAGATTTTGAAACAAATCATGCCAAAAGAGGACTTTCATTCTATATTGAGATGTAAATTGACCCTAATTCTTCTGCAGTTGGTATAAAATATAAATAACAAAAGTCCTTTATTTACACCAGTAAATTTATAGGTGACTACTACAAATTTTCAAAAGATATCTAACTATCTTTCAAAAGACAAAAGTAATTCTTCTTTGGTGTACACGTTTCCATAGTTTAGCTAGAATGTTTCAATCACACTTTTCTTAAGACGGGTCCCAAGTCTCTAGAGACAAAAATCAATATGTCAGAAAAGTTGACTAAACCTGGGACCTGCAACACAAAGATTAACAAATAATTGTACTTATGATTTCACACTTTGTTGCAAACCAAGTTCATTGCAGTTAATCATAAAAACTGTTTCTACAGTTATAGAGGGACCCGGGCCACGTATAACAGATTAGCGATCAATCACTAATTTGAGAGAATACTGTCTGGTTCATTGTCAGTGAACTAAGCACATGCAATGATGGTCTTGATAGGCAATTTCATTTAGCAATCAATCGCTAACCTTTGTGCTACTGGGCCCAGGATAGATCATTTACCTTTAAGCCAGAGAACCTAGGACTATTGTTGAAGATAGCCATCTGATAGTGTGGTAGCGGACCTAGGATCTTCTGAATCATGTAGAGTTGATCTATCTCACTCTCACCAGGAAACACAGCATTACCATCACTAAGTTCACCTAAGATACAACCTATGGCCCATACATCAACCGCTTTACCATAGGCACATCTAGAATAGAAACAAAACAGTGTTGAGAGATTAGATTGCTGAACTTCTTTCCAAACACATTTTAGTATGATGCATTCCATACAACTTGAAATTAATTTGTTACCCACCTTAATGCAATAATATAGACAGATCAATGAAGATATGCAATGAAAAGATAGAAAAAGAATAGTCGAAAGATTAGATTTTAAATTGCATGCGGCAAGAATTTTTTTTCAATGATGATTTATAAAGGCATTCAAGAACCTTTAATAATCATATAGAAAAAGGAATATTTCAATGTCATCTCTGCATTGAAATTATCTTTAATTGGCCAAATTGGGCCAATTTATTTCTAACAGATCTAACAATCTCCCTATATACAGTCCCTGTGGCTATTGTTCAACATTGACATTCAGGGGCGGATCCAGCTTTTTATAAAGGGGGGGGGGTTGGGGTGGTATGCGAGGGAGCGTAGCGACCGAGTCCAAGCGAGCGGAGCGAGCGAGGGGGGAGGGTGTGGGAGGGGGGTGTCCCCCCTCCCACAGTAGGGAAAATTTTTGAAAATCTGTGTGTGAAAATGGCGTTTTCTTGCATCTAAAACACCACTCTTTTTGGTATAGAGGTCGTTGCCAAATTAAGAAATAATAATAATAATAATAATAATAATAATAATAATAATAAATGAAATAAATACATAGAAATAGAATAAAATAAAATTACAAGTTTAAAAAAAAAGATAAGATTTAAAAAAATGGTCCCCGGATTTTTTTTTTGGGGGGGTTGCAACCCCCCCAACCCCCCGAGTTGATTTGCAATCGATTTCAAATTTCTCCATCAGGCAGTAGTTTGTGAAAAGTAATGTGGCCCCCGAAGATTTTTGCCTGGACAAAATATTCATTCTGAAACTGAGTGCATTCCTGGATGGACAATAAACCAGATGAGAAGTGAAGGTTTAGAGCAAGACATTAACATCCTAGGCAGCTTCATCGCCACTTTCTCCCCCCCCCCCCCTTTTCTTTCTTGCCTCTTGATTTCATCTCTGTTCTTTTCAATTTGTCTTTATCGAACCTAATAATACCAACCACACAATGAACAATAATTAGTATCTATGTAACTATTGTTTTTATGTCAGAGTCATTGTTACTTTTTTTCCAAGCCCATGGTCACATGCATTTAATGAACTATTACACAAAGGGGCAATAATAAGATGAAATATGTCAGGTACCATAGGGGGTATTCATAAAGTGAATGTACTTCATAATGGACACAATATACCAACATTCTATGCATCTAAATGGACCTATTCTTCTTATCATGACAGCAGGGACTAAAACAATGCAGCAAAGTGTGGTTCTTAAACTGGGTCATTACTCAAAACATTTAAACAATAGTCTACTTCTCAATAATGATATCAATGATATACATGTATGTGAAGGATGATGGTGTATCATTTTGTTGATGATCATTTTGTGCTTAATACATTTTCACTATGCTGAACCAATTCAGCATAATGGTAATGGATACAAGAGCATTACTCAAAACATCTATAAAGAATAGTTTACTTCTCAATAGTACTTTACTATCAATGCTACATGTGAAGGATGATATATAATGTACTACTGTATTTTGTTAAGGTTCATTATTGATACTCACCCTAGCAACAGTTCAGGAGATCGATACCATCTTGTGGCTACATAGTCTGTATAGTTGGCTGAGCTATTCCCATCAAGGTTTCTTGCAAAACCTAATTAAAGAACAGTAAGATATGCCATGTTAACACAAATTTTATTTTAACAAATCCTTTTTTTTCATCTGTACATTTTTTAAAGTATTTAACTTTATATGAATCAGTGCATTGCAATGAGTTGGTGATAATGTAATGTGGTACCATTATATATTGAAAGGTACTAGCATACCTGAGGAAGAGGGTAGAGTGGCCCCCCCCCCCCCCACACACACACACGCAAAATTTTGATGACCTTTGACTGGAAGGTGCTTACAGAATTTTTTTTATTCTTTTAACTCTTTTTTTTTATACATGTTTTTTGTAGCTGTTAGAAAATAGTGGAGGGAAATTGCTTTTGGAAATGGTGGTGACCTTTGATCGCTTTTTTTTTTGTTGTCAGATAATTTTTGCCTCTCCTGACAATGTTTTCAAGGTATGCTTCGCTGATAGTCCTTCAGTTTTGGTTGATATTATCATGACACACAGCTATCAAACAAAACAGATCTACAGTAGATGTGAAATGATAGAGAAAAAATAAAACCTGACGATCAAAAAGCAATTGATACCATTCTGGTGATGACAGAAAGTAAAAAGGTGTGGTAGTACATTACATTTTAGACAGTCAAGCTCATGTCTACTCTAGAAAAATAGCAATGCAGAGAGTGGATAATTTCATGCCATATTTTTGCCATATATCATCTGAAATTCTAAAAATTTAGGTTATATTTTTGTCATGTCACACACATCAAATTCAAAGACATTAGGTCATGTTTTTGTCATGTCACATTAAATTCTGATGTCAACCTTGACCAGGGAAAATAACATGCCATAATGCATTCCATGTCAACTGAAAATCACAAAATTTTGAATTTTAATGTTAATAGAATCCTATTCTCTACAGTACTTGCTCATTTTGAAAAAAAATCAATCATTTTGTTATTATTGCTGATTCTATCATCATAACCACTTTAATATTTGAATAATAGGCTGAGAATCGGTATTTAGTGTAACAGCAGAAGCCAGCAGCACATTATATACCTAGCATGATATTGAGTGCAAGTGAATATTGTCCTCTAATTAAAGGGATGGTCCGGGCTGAAAATATTTATATCTTAATACATAGAGTAGAATTCACTGAGCAAAATGCCGAAAATTTCATCAAAATCGGATAAAAAATAATAAAGTTATTGAAGTTTAAAGTTTAGCAAAATTTTGTGAAAATAGTCGTCATGAATATTCATTAGGTGGGCTGATGATGTCACATCCCCACTTTCTGGTTTCTTATGTTATTACATAAAATCATATTTTTTTCATTATTTCATACTTGTGTGAATATGTTTCCCTTATAATGAAATAAGTTGCATCAATAAATATCTAATGCACTAAATCAGTTGTCAATCCAATTTCTCTAGTTCTTGGAGGAAAAATTTTGAATAAACCTAATTTCATATAATAAAATACAAAAGAACAAGTGGGGATGTGACATCATCAACCCACCTAATGAATATTCATGACGACTGTTTTCACAAAATATTGATAAACTTTAAAATTCAATAACTTTGTTATTTCTTATCCGATTTTGATGAAGTTTTCGGCATTTTGCTCAGTGAATTCTACTCTATTTATTAAGCTATAATTACTTTTAGCCCGGACCATCCCTTTAAAGATACATACATGTACATGAACCATAGAAGGCAGAAACTACAACATTGCATTTTCATTCTAAACATGTTTACATGTAAGGCCATGTCCTTACCCATACTATTCATTATCTAAAAATAAATTCATGCCTAAAGGTCAAGATGGCAGAAATATGAAACATAGGCTGATGGTGATGAAAATAATATTAAATACAAAAGCAATGCACATTAATATTATGTTATTGTACTAATTTGGTCTATTATTAACTGGAGAAATGACAAGCAAACTACATGTAGATCACTTTAACCCTTAAGTGCACACTTACACAAAGATTGTGTTCATCGACCACTGGTGTAAATCCTTGTGACACACCTACTGTTCAGGGGGAGGGGGGATAGTTTATCCCCCCCACGGATTAATGCCCATGTCATTGACAATTTACATTAAGCCCAAGGTTTTGATTGGCTGAGAGGCATTGGTCAATCATGGTTACTGTAGTAACCAGCAGTGAATGAAAAAATAGTGTTATTATACTTCACTTCTCCTCATAAAACTGAATGGGAGGGTATGTAGGCATTAAACAAATAATTATTGATGTCACTAATTGTTCAGGTGCAATAGGGTGAAAGTGGAGCTAAATTTACAATTTTTACACAAATAATTACATACAATGATTCTGAGAAAATTATATTCAGGTAAAAAAATACTTCCCTTGTCACATCTATATACATCACGTCAAATGCAATAACAAAAAAGGTCATGTCAATGAATTAAATGTTTTGTATATATGTAAATAAATTTGCTTTTTTTATAGTTTATTGGAAAATGAGAATCAAATATATCATGATGTACATGAACACAGGAGTTGGCAATGATATTTCTCAATACAAAATACGTCCTAGTACTTACCAAAATCACAAAGTTTTAGAGTGTCATTTGAGCTGATGAGTAAGTTTTCAGGCTTGATATCTGCAAAGATGAAATTACAAAAAGTGGTTTTTTCTTATCACAAGAAATATGACATTATCATTACTTGATAAGTTTTCCAAAATAAAAAGTGGGGTCCCCAAATAAAAGATTAGAAAATGTACTGGTATGTTGTTTAAAAATTGACATTGATTAATGACAATAATATTAGATATCTCAAAATACAGTAAAATATTGGTTCTTTCTCTCTTGATCCATTGATTGATCAATTGAACTATGCATTATGTTCCAGATAACGAACAACTTTTATATACTGTGTAATTTTTTTTAAATAAGAACTGATACAGTATGAAGGAGAACTGTTTCCCTTTCTACTTTAGTTTACATCTGGGCCCCGTCTTACAAAGAGTATTTTTCCTACAGGAAATTTGCACAATGTCCTTTGTACACAAAGAGAAGCACACTAAATCTTCAAGAAAACAATGAATGTATATCTTTTGTTTACAAATTTGTTTACAAATTAATGTATATCTAGAAAATATTTTGAACATACATTTAAGATGTTGAAGTTGCTGGCCTTCCATAGTTGTGGTTGACCAGATCAATCGCATCTCTTTGTAAGATGGGGGCCCTGAGCTCCAAACCATAAATTATCACCAAGAAAATAGCCAATGACCAATCAACATCATTAATGCCTACTAGGCCTGGGACTTTCAGGTATTTTTTACTTCGGGTACCCGTGGTAATTTTCGGGCGGGTACCCGGGTAACCGAAAAACATGTCGCATAGTAGCCCTTATTTACAGAACCAAAACACAACATGCAGACAATTGTCACAAGGTTTATGATTTAAAAGACATATACATGTTTCTCCTTACCTCTATGTATGACATCATTCCTATGGCACCAATGAATAGCCTTGATCAACTGATAGATGTAACTCCTATTCAAGGAGGGGGAAAAATGAGATTTAATTATTTGTACATAAATATTTAAACGGTGCGTGGATAAAGAAATCCTAGTTGGTAGCCACAATTTATTAACTGAATCATCTATCTGACATCTAAACATTTGCAGCAATTCTAATTGAGGAGGGGGATTTCACCATTCCGTTAGTTTTTTTCCTCATTTCTTTTCTTTTCTTTTTTTTACTTCCTGATAATTTATTCCATTACCACGGTAATTCCCAATTAAAATCTAAACAGAAATCACAAGAATGACCTAAACATGTAAGTAAAGTGCATTGGTCTGGATTCAAGCTTTTGTTTCAAACAAAACAAAACCCTACTCAAGACCTACCTGTTTGATAGATGATTCACAGTTGTGGGTCAGTCGATTGGAGGTGCACACCAGTTTTGATTTTTTATTTATAGTATAGTTGCATTAGCTGTGTCATTTTCCCCTGCCTCATTATTTTTTTTTTCTTTCTTTTCTTTTAATCCCAAGTATAAACTATAAACAGAACAGTGCGCTTAGAAACACCAGGAGTAAGTGCCTTATAAATGTTATGTATTATTATTAAATATCAAAACATGAAAAAAAAATACCTTGTCAGCATTCATTACCAGACATTATTTATGTAAGAGGGGCTGTAGATCTCTCTCACTAACCTGACTTTTTCTGGTGATACTCCCTTCGGATTCTCCTCTAAAAGTTCAAGCATATTCTAATAAAAGGGAAAGAAAAAGGTTAAAAAATGCATCATCATCTATACATGCATTCCCATGCCCCTAATTAGATGTAACATGTGATGTAAGTTGCTCAGTTCATATTGAAGTTCCTCAGAAGCTTGAATTACCCTAGAAATTCTACATTTGAAGGACCATACTAGAAACAACTGAACAGTGCAATACATTTTGTCATATTTTCTAATCATCACAAGTAAATGCCTGATGCAAATCATTATCATCAACTTTGCTTAACCAGACCTGTAAAATTTCTGGACTAAAAAACAACTGGTAAAAGAAGACATCAATATTTGTTTTCCAAATGAAATACCAAAGTACATTGCCAGTGAACTTGTGGGGCATTCTAACAAGTTGCCTTACAAATATGAAGATGGAAAGAATCAATTCAAAAGTGTTCTAAGTGGGGTACAAAACAATAAAGAAAATATTGCTACCACAAAAAGTGCATACAATGTGGTTATAACAGAGCCATCAAGACACTGGCTTCGTATCTGGTTGAATCTAAATGGGATCAGTGATTGATTCTTCTTAAATAATTCAGAAAGTGCAAGCTGACATCACCTGGCATCTGCTTCTAATTAGCTCATATAACAGAGATCAACTTACTTTCTCTACGTATTCAAAGACAAGATAGAGCTTCCCACGTCGTCTAAATGCTTCCCTGAACAGATCAGAATAAAAACAGTATGAGAACATATAAAAGTAAAAAGGATGCACATACCGCAGATGTCTACAAATAAGATATTTGATGTGCAATGATATTAGTGATCATCACATCATAATTCAAAACAAGTTTTTTAGTCTCAAAATTTATTCAGTGCTGAAACCCTATTACTGACGAGAAAGAAAAGGACAAACAAAACAGACAGAAAGAAAGACATGAATAGCAAATTTGATAAAAAATAAAAGTACCTAAACTAAGAATTAGGGTGAGCATGACCTCCCCCCCCCAAAAAAAAAAATGTATATTTGCCCCTCCCTTTGTCTCTGTCTACCATTCACTAAACAAGTGGAATGCCTCTGGCCGTCTCACCTGCATCACGCGATTCAATATAGCAGCAGTGCTGATTTTGAAAACTACTATAACTCGCACAAGATGTTCAGTGATACTTGGTTACTCTTATTTCCACGTTTTATGAACTAGACCAATACACTTATAGAGATATGATGGCAATTCAACAAATACCCCCAACGTGGCCAAAGTTCTTTGACCTTACATGACCTTTGACCTTGATCATGTGACCTGAAACTCGCACAGGATGTTCAGTGATACTTGATTACTATTATGTCCAAGTTTTATGAACTAGACCAACACACTTTCAAATTTATGGCTGTAATTCAACAAATACCCCAATTTGGCCAAAGTTCATTGACCCTAAATGACCTTTGACCTTGATCATGTGACCTGAAACTTGCACAGGATGTTCAGTAATACTTGATTACTATTATGTCCAAGTTTCATGAATCAGATCCACAAACTTTCAAAGTTATGATGGTAATTCAACAGATACCCCCAATTCGGCCAAAGTTCATTGACCCTAAATGACCTTTGACCTTGGTCATGTGACGTGAAACTCATGCAGGATGTTCATTGATAATTGATTAACCTTATGTATAAGTTTCATGAACTAGGTCCATATATTTTCTAAGTTATGATGACATTTCAAAAACTTAACCTTAGGTTAAGATTTTGATGTTGATTCCCCCAACATGGTCTAAGTTCATTGACCCTAAATGACCTTTGACCTTGGTCATGTGACATGAAACTCAGGCAGGATGTTCAGTAATACTTGATTAACCTTATGGCCAAGTTTCATGAACTAGGTCCATATACTTTCTAAGTTATGCTGTCATTTCAAAAACTTAACCTCAGGTTAAGATTTGGTGTTGACGCCGCCGCCGCCGTCGTCGCCGCCGCCGCCGTCGCCGCCGCCGTCGGAAAAGCGGCGCCTATAGTCTCACTCTGCTATGCAGGTGAGACAAAAAACCACAGACATACATGTGCAAATGAAATTACTGAACCAAAACTCCCTACATGTATGTGTATCTTCACGTACAAGAGGAGAACATTAACTTGCTTATATGCCATCCCTCCCATTCATTGGCCATTTATGTTTCTAATCATTAATAATTGATCATTCCCATCACAAGGTGAATCAATTTCACAATGTATGAATCCCTTTTTCAATTTATACATCCCAATCCAATAATTACTTCTTGTTTATTGCCTTGTCATAGAGATCAATTAAATGTCATAAAAAATTTCAGGGGCATCCAGCATTCGTAACTGGCATTTGGCTTTTATTGGTAATAAACTCGGCCTCCTCGATATTAATAAGCTGCCATAGTTATTGTGCTGCAGGAATAGAGGTGATATTATTAATGCCCTGTCGCATTTACCATTCATCAGTAGTTTATCTTCATAACAAGTATTGATGAACATCAGACAGTGCTTTATAGCAATTTCCTGTATGGCCACATTGCCCAAATCTATTATATTTTCAAAATTTAAAAAAATCTGAAATTATTATTAGCCTGCAAGTATCATTTGGGTGAGGTTGTTTTGTGTGTTTGTTGTTTACTACGTATACTGTAATATTTCCTTCCTTAAAGGTTTGTTTTATAATTATGATTGTAAACTTTCTTTAAGATCATGTTCATAACTTAGTAATTATCATTCTTTGATACATGAAATGTATGTACATGTAAGAGTCAACTATTTCATTTGTAATATATATAATCTAAATTACCACATAGTTGCAATAAATGAAGATCAATAGCAATTAAACAAACACTTTATCTATTAAACATTAATTTTAGCACATAAACTGAATTATTTCACAAAACAAAACTCTTTTAAAAATGTTAATACATACTGTACATGTACATGAACTAATATTGTGTTCCCCTTTGAAACAAATGTAATAGTGTTAAACCACAGAAAGCATGAGTTATTTGCTTTCTTCATTCAATGCAGTGTAAAAATTAATCATGATAAACAAAAACCAATCCAACTTGCAACTCTCACTTTAGCTTTATAGCTACTATATATTATAATGAAGCCATATTGGAGAGGGGATTTATTCCCGATATGAAACTATAAAGGAAAATATTGTTGCCTAGGTAACAAGCTAAATTTACAATGTACAGCATGCAAATGTACACTGTACAGTTTCCTCACACAATACTCTTTCTAGAGATATTGTACTCAATAAAATGATGTTCCTTATCATTATCAAACTAAAACAACTTGATATCATGATTTTACATGCATGCAGGTTGTAATCTTACATGTATGTACATGTATGTTGTGTTGTTTTTGTAGAATTTGAGGTTGTGGTAGCGGTATCTTCATGTACATGTGGTATTTGTGGTAGCCATAGTGGTATTAACATGGAAGGGTTTGGAAAAGAGATTCCATTTTGTGGTTTACCTAGACAAATACATGTACAGACCCATATGTTCATACTGTATGCTGATAAATAATCATATTAACTGCAATGGTAAACAGTCAACAACAATAAACAATAATGATAACAATAATAATAATAATCAGAATGATAATAATGATATAATAATAACTATAATACTACTACTACATATGATACTAGTATTAATACCAATACTGATACTAATAACAATAATAATAATAGTAATAACCAGGGCTCGACATTAGCAGTGGCCCGGTGGCCCAGGGCAACCAAAAATGAGAATGGGGCCACCAAAATGCTGTAAAAGCTCACTCTTAAGTGGCCCAGTTGGGCTACCAAATTTTAGATAAATTGTAATGTTTTCTATTGTTTTAGGGCCACCAAATTTGCTTTGCGGGCAACCAAAAATATGAAATTGATGATTTTGATGGGCTGATCGGGCAACCAAGAAAAAAAGTTAGTGTGGAGCCTTGGTAATAACGATATAATAATAATAATAATAAAAATAATTCTAATAACAATCACAAGGCAAAAGCGATTTTGTGTAACGCCCACATATGAAAATAAACAGAAATATCGTGATTTGAGAGGGCATACAACAGAATTGTATCGAAACTTCATTGTGAAATGACTGGGATGGAATAACACTTGTCATAAATGCCTTGCACATAAACTTTAATGTTGACCTGAAAATGACCTTTGATCTTACCATGTGACCTCCGACTGCAGCATAACATGCAGGTCGCCTAAGTCCATCTACCATCCAAGTATGGTTGAAAAGTGACTTATGGTTGCGGAGTTACATGTAGGTGTCATAAGAGAGTCTTGCATGTAAACTTTAACGTTGACCTGAAAATGACCTTTGATTTTACCATGTGACCTCCGACTGCAGCATAACATGCACGTCCCCCACAGGGGCCGCGGAAGCGGGGGGGGGCTTGAGGGCTTCAGCCCCCCCCCCCCCCACTTTCTTCCTAAACCATGTACAAAAACGTAAAAATGACCATATGATTTGTGGTTTTTTGCATGGTCAGCCCCCCCCCCCCCCCCCCCCCCACTTTGAAAACCGTTCCGCGGTGGGCGAGACAATAGAGGTAATACTGTATTTGATTTATAATTTCTATAGTGCTATCTAAGAATGGCACATAACAAGATAAAGAACATTAACAAAATATATCAAAAAACAAAACAAATGGGAATGAAATTGAAGGACCAGTGACCTGGGCCCGTAACCAAGTTTAGCAATTAATTGCTAATTTGAAAGAACAATTCTGATGAATTCCTAGTCAGCCTACTGAGAAAACACACATGCAACGCAATTAGCAATTAATCATTATCTTTGTGTTACAGGCTCCTGGATGGAGAAACCTACCTGAGTTCTACAATGTTTTCTTGTTTTAGCTGTCGTAGGAGTTTGAGTTCCCTAAGAACTGTTCTTCTTACATCTTCATTGTCTGCAAGTTAATCAAACATGTATGATATTAAATAATATCTTTACTATTAAGTCGCTAAGTTTTCAAGTTTTTTTTCGAAATTCTGTGTCCTTTGGTGTTCTAGACATCTATTCAGTGTCTTCAGAAATATGATAACTCAATTGTTGATAGTCAAAACTTTAACTTGTATACCAGTACTGTGCAAGCACTCGTGTAGATTAACTAGGCAAACACATGCTTACCACAACAAAGTACATGTTTTATCTACAATATTCCATTTCAATGCATTTTTGTTTTGATAAATTTTGATTTTGCTTTGATTTTCATTTTTTTCTTCCTATTTTGGAGGCCAGAATTTGCATTTATTTTTCTGTGAAATTTTGTAAATTTCATGATCTTCACAAATTCTGTGAATGTTTTTTTTTTGTTATCTGTTCTGTAATAAACTGGGGACTTTATCCCGGATACTTGTATATTTCTCAACCATAGGCCTACAGAAAAAGGCATGTCTGTCAATGAGAAACAGCTCCCCAAATTTTAAAAAGTCTATTAAAACTTATCTTATCCTTTTACTATATATGTAAAGTATCACTTTACTGATGTAATCTTACAATGGCTTTGAATAATGAAGCCCTGTTCAGTGTTCACAACCTCTGCTTTAGATGGATCAATTACATACAGGTGCTCATTTCACATCAGTGTCATAAAGGGTGTGTATTTTAGGCAATGAATATACATACATGTACACGTAGGGCCCCTGATCTCAATTACAGTTTGCAAATACTTTCAAATTGAGATCATCAATCACAATACAGTATATCTTTATAATTCAATCATTACACACAAAAATAAAAGCATAGAAAGTATAAGAGATTCATTTTTCATTTGACTTCAAATTAAACATTAAAATTGTACAATCATTGATCTCTGTGAATATGCCTTCTTTTGAATTTTACCGAATATTCCTAGGAACTGTAGCTCTAGAAATTACAGCTCTAGCTTTATACCAATACCATAGGCCTACACTTGTAAAAACTGCAGTAAAACTATGTAAAACGGGTACCTCTCTGATATCTAATCTTGGAGGTACATGTACTGAGACAATTTAATGCAAATAATTACATTTCATTGATAAATTATGCAAATAGCAAAGCAGAAGATAGAAATAGATAAAATGAGGATACACCTAAAGATAATGTCCGTTAAATGTATATCAAAATCTGTATAGAAATATCGTTTTGATATGCGTTGTTAAGAGTTGATAATGCAAATATTAATGGATTATTCCATTTCTCACTCAAATCTTCATTTAAAGGGGGTAATTTTGCACATTGCATTGATTTTATTTTTTTGATTGACTACTGGATTATACATTTAGGACCCTTTCTCTATGCAATTTATTATTTAAGACCCTTCCTTCAAACCCATTTCTTACAATAGAAAGCTACATACATGTAAAAGAATGTATCTTATACTATCCTTTTATATGGTCTTCCTGATGCACAAATTAACAAACTGCATTGAGTACGAAATTCAGCCGTTAGACTGATTGCTAATAGTTGTTCATGGGAGACTGTCACTCCACTGATGAGGGAGCTTCACATGCTATTGGGTCCTGGAACAAATTGATTTTAAGATCCTCTTGCAGACCTTCCAATGTTTGAAGAAATCAGCTCCAGTCTATCTTCAAATATCAGAATTTATATTCACCCTCCCGCAACTTCCGCTCAATTAACAAATCACTCTTAATACATGTAGTTCCTGCTACCAATACCCAGTCTTATATGGGCCACAGTCTCACAGTCTTTTTATATCACATCCCCTCAACTCTGGAACAATCTACCACGAAGTATATAACAAGCAGATTCAACAGAGAAATTCAAATCCATGTTAAAAACCTACTTT
Organism: Lytechinus pictus; assembly: GCF_037042905.1. Lineage (NCBI taxonomy): Eukaryota > Metazoa > Echinodermata > Echinoidea > Temnopleuroida > Toxopneustidae > Lytechinus > Lytechinus pictus. The sequence continues at coordinate 3,408,608 of NW_026974140.1, read as the reverse complement.
TTTGTTAAATAACCTTTCCCTTCGCATATGAAGCCCCTCAACTGTCTGCAGTCCACTGTGAACTATACAATTACTATAATTTTGGGCTGAAATTCCTTCTCTCTATCTATTCTTTCCTATGCTCTTAGAAGGTGGTTTCAGACCGCCTCGAAGTTCGTCAGTTCCAGGTATTTTGGTAATGTGAAAGCAAATTACGCGTAATCTCCCCGAAAGGAAATACCCGCTAAATGGTAGGTACTTGGCGAAATTACGAGAACTTTCGCGGGGATTTTTCCAAGGTCGCAGGTATTTTGGCAATGTGAAAGCAATTTACGGGAACTTTTAGCCCATGTGCGTAGTTGGGTGCGGGCGCCGTGGGTGGCTGCTGAGCTAGTGATTTTGAATCTCGCGCCTCGCTTGCTTATCAGACCATAACTGCGCATGCTCGTAACTTCGGGAATTTATCCCGAAGGGTATGTTTCAGGGCGGTGTGAATGCAGGAATAATTAATGGGTATTTTTTAGCCTAAAAAAGTTCTTGTAATTTAACGGGGCAGTTTGAAACCACCAAGAGACATGTTTTGTGATAAGCGCTATACAAATAATATAAATTATCATCATTATCCTTCAAACCAATTTCTTAGAACAGAAAGCTAGCATAAAATAATGTATCCTAGGTGTTTTTTTTTTCTTCTTAACAAGTCAATTATGTTTGAGAAGTTCTGTTTATGATATACATGTACCTAAAGGAAAAAAAAATTAAGAAAATTTCAGGAGCCAAATTGTTTTTAAATCTAGACACCTTATATGCAGATGTGTGTGTTTTTAGATTTTTCGATATACCATGTGTCTAATTTTTATCACTCAATGAATTCAATATTTTGAAAGAATAATCTTTTATGTAAATTTACTTAAATGGAATGTGGCCAGTACTGAACCACAAAGTCTGAGCATTCTGCTACAGTTGTCTTCAATTCAATTCAATTCAATTTTATTTTCCACATATTGAGTAAAAAACATGCAATATCATTACAATCGAATACATACATAGATAATAAACAATACAAGTATAAAATACAAGTATAAATAGTTACAATATATTACATAAAAAAGACATAGAAAATCAAAATGTGGAGGGGATTGACAAAGGCCATATTGATCTATCGAGGTCAATCCCCAATGAAAGAAAAAAAATGGAATACATAAATTACATATGAAAAAAAAAAAGATACTTGACCTCAAAACCCCAGACAAAGCAAAAGAAAGTAAAAATACGAATAAAGGGGAGGGAGAGGCAAATATAAAACTACCTTAAGGAGTATGAAGGTAACATTTGTATTTCCGTTTGAAAGACAGGAGTGTGGGGGAATGTTTGAGTTCATTCGATAAAGAATTCCAAAGTTTGGGTCCGACATATTGAATAGTGTTTCGTGAAAATGTGTATTTGAAATTTGGAATAAAGAGATCATTAGCTTGTCTGGTTTAGACGACCAGTAAGTGATTTATTTTGTACAAAACATTTATTAAGAAAGTTTGGCAAGAGATTATTGTAATAAGAATACATAAATATAGCAGTTTTGTCGATTATTAATTTGATCTATAGTGAGTATTTTATATTTGGCAAAAAATGGTGCTGTATGTGTACCAGGGTTAGAGTTTGTGATAATTCTTTGCACGTTTTTGAAGTATTCTTAATCTACTCAAAGAGCAATCAGAACAATTTCCCCAAACAATATTACAATAGTTAAAATGCGGTAAAATCATTGTATAATACAGATTAAGAAGGATATTCAAAGGTAATATAAGTTTAAGTCTGTTCATGACACCTAATGTTTTTGCTACTTTACAAGATGATAATTACAAGTACATGTATATTTTGTATTTTGTACCTACAAAAAGCAAACATTGTAATGATTTTGCATTAATACAAAGCTGTAGCCTGCAGGCATCCTTTGGCACCTCATATTTACAATGTTTGTAGCATGGCTATTAAACAGGCACATAATATCAAAATCAAACACCTCCTACTACCATACTATACCATGGGAAGTTGATTATTAAAATTCTTTCATATAATAAAATCGCTATCTGGATCAGACTAATTGTAGATCAGACCACCTTGGTGGCATGAGCTGATAAAATGCTAGTGTTTTTAAATCATTTGTAGCTCATGATTAAGCCAAGTCAAAGACCACTTCATATACATAGTGTATGATCTATTGGATCTAGTACAAACAGATCTGGAAAATATTTTCCTCGTGTAAATGACCCACATACCACTGGCCTATCTTGTCAAAATCAATTAAGAACATAGTGATATCATTCAGAAAAGTGTCTGTGTAAAAGAAGCTTGACTGTAATTGTGTGAATACTAACCAGTGAAATGCATCAATAAATTGTATGTGACAAGAAGATATCTCACTTTGCATAATCTGTAAACTTAATTTCAATGTTTGTTATTAGGGTTTCATATTGGACTCATCTTCTGACTATTCAATATTGACTTAAAATGAAAAATGCAATCAAGTTCATAGTAAATATGCATTGGAGGAGCAAGGAATGTCGGATGTGTGCTCTCAGTCACGCAGTTTCTTTGAAATATTATTTTAGACCATGTACCATTGCGAAGTTTGTTGCTTATGAATTTAAGCTTAATTGGGTTACCAAGTGATATTTTGTAACTTTACACTTCGCATGTTTCATACTCATAACATAAATGCAGTGTACATACATGTACATGTATGTACACTGCATTTATGTTATGTACATGTACATGTATGCTTAACAATGAATTTTGAAAAGTAAGGGGAAAAAAATGCTGCCCACTATTCTAGATTCTTTTGAAATACATTATACACACCTGTACCTGCCCAAATTTTTGCTTTTTATAATGAACTGTGGTTTGCCACCTCTATTTGTATCTTTTATAAGTTTTTATATAAGTTTTTATATAAAATACAAATAGACAGGACAAACCAGTTCATTATGAGAGAGCAAAAACTTGGGCAGGTATATATGTATTTCAAAAGAATCCAAAATATTGGGTACCATAGGTATTTTTAACCCATTGCTACAATATGCAGCAATGAAAGTGACAAAAAAAATCAATGGGTATTTAACAGATTGTGATAAAACATAGTAGGTTTAAAGATCTTCTTCAATATACCTTCACTATCCTTGAATTTCTTGATGGCCATCACTTCTTTGGATTCCTGCAGAAAAAAAAAACACGAATTATTTGGAAAAGAAATTAATAGTTGGAATTGTAAAATAGTAAATAGTAAATAATTTTCAATAGTGACTTAATACCTTATTATAACATAACGGTAGGTACATAAAAATTGAAAATACATGTACACGTAGGTCCAATTTTACAGCACATGCACTTGTATCCAGCACTACAGTGTATACTTCATAGGAAACTCAAGACTACATTGTTGCTACATGTAAAGGTACTTTTGTTTGGAAATGTGGATGTATAAAATGTAGACATACATGTGTACTTGCTTTGTTTGGTTATGCATCTATATGTAAAAATAAAACTTTGAATAACTACAGTGTACGTACATGTAGAACTAGATATAGAACTGAAAACATCCATTCACGATCATATAGTTGACTATAAAAATTATGCATAGGAGTACAGCCTACCTCTGAAAATCACTTGCAAATTTGGCTTCTTTACAGGCTAAATACATATAAAATCTTATATGCATCAATAAAAGAAGTAAAGGACTTTGACTGCATTTGATGCAACTAAAGCTCGCAGTAAACCATCATAAAATCAATTACTCTATATTGTCTGATCTTGAAATTAATTTTTTCATAAAAAGATACACATCTATTAGCATGAAAAGGTTAAATGGTTTATTAAAACAAAATACTCTACATGTACATTTGAAATTATCACATCTATAGATCTACTCTTGAACCATTATCCACAACGACAACGTACAGAGCTACATGTATAATATCTGATTTGAAAAATACCTGTACGGCTACCGAAATCTAGGTCAGACTCATTTCATATCTGGTTCTATGCAACACCCAGTGCTAGTATAGTGAATATGCACACGTTATAAATATCAACTCCATGGCAACAATGAACACATCTCGCCTAATCCCCAGTGACCCTTACACTAATTTGGGAAAATTGAAATTAATGCACTTTGGAAATAGACACAAGATGTGTGTACCTCTATGCATGGGTTATCCCATTGTGACCCTATCTTATTCATTTTGGTTCACAAATGAGCAAAGCTTTATAAATTGGTAGATAAGTAGATTTCTGGATACGAATTATCAAGCATGAAGAGACAGCATTTATAATTGAACTCTTCAGAGAGACATACTTATGCAAACAATGGGCTGTTAAATCACTTTATTTGCCAAGAGAAGATAACCATAGCTAGCAACCTACTACAGTGTTGTGGCTAGGCAACTTCATTTATCTTTTAAGAATTTCACAGTGGGCATATACATACTGTACACATGTAAGTATCGTTTGCGATATTTTGCACCTTACATAAAAATGTATAACATTTAGGTGTAAACTGCAAGCAATTGAGATTTTAAATAAAATACACCCGTAAACAAGATCAAAAGTCACTGGATTTCAAAGAAGAACAGTGTACATCACTACTTCACTGTTCCATTGCACTTTGGTTTGAATTTTCATCCTGGATGTAGTTTAGGAAACTTAAGGTACATGTATATATGTGCCATATAGAATTTCTTTTTTTTTACACTGAGGCAGTCTTCCCTTTAATTTGATTATAGTGTTCTTGGAATATAAAAAGGATATTCATGAAAGTATTTGAGAGTACTATAAATTTTACTGTACACAAGTACATGTATATTGTACACTTGTATTATTTGCATCAACGTGATAAACTAAAAAATACAATATTTTAGCACAATTTGACAAACAGATTTACATTACCACACAGCATGAAGTTTTGTAATTATTCAGCATATTCATGACTTACTATTTTCAGAATGCTGATTCTGATTTCATATAAACCAAATTTACATTTTGGCAACATAGGCATGAGAAATTGGTAGAAATAAAAGACATGAATTTTAATACCACCCAGAACCAGGCATGGATATTATTTTTTTAACATGACTGCTGATACTGCAGCGTATACAGGAAAATAAAGGAGTCTAGAATTTAATTAATTCTCAGCATTTTCCAAGCAATTCTTGATTATTTTTATCCTTACTTTATTACAAAGTCAGACAGTTGACTTTAGTTCAGATTGTATTTTCAATCGACTCTATGCCTTGATGGTCTTATGTAATCCAAACTCATTCAGTAAAAGTGCCAAACTGGTAAATAGAACTCTAATAATAGTAACCACAGTCCACTCTAAGTTTTGTATCTAACTTGCTCCCTTTGTATACACATGGGATGCATCCATGCATGTTTGTCAATTGTAGTCTGACCGTTGGGTAAAGCAGTTTATTCCTTCATCCCTTCCTGAATTATTTCCACATTCAATAATCAGGCAGCATAAAGATTTCTGTTGTTAATCCATCCCTGCACCCAAAATATTCTTATGCTGACTTTTAAAGGTCAAGTCCACCTCATTAAAATGTTGATTTAAATCAAAAGAGAAAAATCAGACAAGCGTAATGCTGAAAATTTCATCAAAATCGGATGTAAAATATTAAAGAAAGTTTATGTGACATTTTGAAGTTTCGCTTATTTTCACAAAATAGTTAAATATGCACAATTTAGTCACATGCAAATAAGAGAATCAATGATGTCCCTCACTCACTATTTCTTTTGTTTTTATTGTTTGAATTATACAATATTTCAATTTTTACAGATTTGACAATAAGGACCAACTCGACTGAACCATTAATAATAAACAATGGTAATTCCATATGTTCAGTGAGAAATAAAACTTTGCTTCACAGGACAATGAGAAAATTAGAATATTTCATATTTCTTATAATAAAATAAAAAGAAAAAGTGAGTGAGTGATGTCATCAGTTCCCTCATTTGCATACCAACCGGGATGTGCATATAACTATTATGTGAAATTAAGCAAAACTTTAAAATGTCATTTATAACTTTCTTATTTTACATCTGATTTTGATGAAATTTGCAGTGTTATGCTCGTTGGATTTTTCTCTTTTTATTCAAATCAACCCTTTGTTGGGATGGACTTGTCCTTTAAATTTGAATCATCTTGCAAAGTTCAATCACATTTTGCAAAGATGTAAATTTGAAATCATAGCATCCAAAAGGGAACCAAATCTAGCCATCTTGTCTCATCATAAATATAAGGCACATTCTATTATCATAGTTCAACAGCATGTCTTGCAGATTTGTGAGAGATGGTGAAAAAGAAGGAATGACAGCAGTTGTCTCCACATAATGTCAGCATATTAAAGTTGCATTGCAAATTCCCATCAACATCACATCTCAATGTTGTACAAGGGTATATTTGGAGAACTTTATTTAAATTGTATACATTGGGAGTTCATAGTGTTAACTTAATATATATCTCTGAATTATCTGAATAAATTCATACTGGATGTATCTTTCCTCAGATTTTTTAGGTATTTTTCAAATGTTTGTAACAAAAATTTGCTCTCCATGACTTTGAGGGAAGTATGTGGGTTTTATAAATCACCATTCATGATTTCTGAGCATTTTCTAGGCACTACATCAAAAGATCACTGGGTTATCCCTCCTTCCCAATGAAATTAAAAGGATGGGGGAAAAACTAAAGTATATAAAATCTTATAGCCTTTTGAAATAATCTAAATTTCTTTTAAGTTTTATTCTTTGAGCAAGGGCAAATCCATTTTATAAGCCAATCATCTAATCAAGACTCATCAATGCTATTGCTACATATAGCACAATAATCAATAATACAATTTATCAAGTGTGCACCATGTACATTATGTAAAAGAATTTCCCAATATAGTATCCTCGCTGTGAAGGAAAGTTTGGAGAGGCAAATTCTGATACAAACAAGATTTCCATTCAAAACTATAAAAGGTAAACAGAATAATTCTTACCTTATGTCTGCATTTCATTACTACACCATAAGCTCCTGTAATAAAGAAAAACATTTAAAAAATAAGTTACATGTATGAATCAACATTAAAAAACAAGCAAGTTTATCCTGGTCTCCATCTTTCCCATTGAATATTAGTGGGAAAAACAACAAATGCCTACACATTATAGGCACATGACATCTTTACCCTATTCAATGATAGTGATACAAATTACACTTTATAAGCCCCCCCCCCCCCAAAAAAAAAAAATAAAATGAATAGATAAATAAATAAATAAATAGGGGCCTATATAAATAAATAAATAAATAAATAAAACAAAAAATAAATTAATTAATTAATTGATAAATAAATAAATAAATGAATGAATGAATAAATAAATAAATAACAAGAAACTCCAGAACTTGATGGGGGCCGGCTACTGGCTACATCATTAAAAGCCGTTTGAACGAATCTTCAGGTATTCCAAAGATATTTTTCAATTAATCTTTCAAAAGGTGATTTGTTTTGATCCAAAGTATTACTAACTAGTAAGGGATGATAATATTTCTACATGGACAAAACTTTCACATCTTCGTAATGACTTCCCCTCAGTTATTCCTCTGAATCTAAATCAATTATTCTCATAGCTCAGACATGCCATACAAATGAATGGGTTTGACTTCCCACCTAGTAAACCACAATGATCACTTAATCCTCTAAACTCATTGAGAAGAGCAGCAACCCATGGACACTCTGTGCCAATCAATAGGTGCAGTATTGCACCCATGGTTTCTAAAGACCATCTCCTTTAATCTCATTCAGTGTACAGTTTGCTTTGTGCACACCTTTCATGTAGAACAATGACATGAGCGAGATGGGGTTCTGCAGCTATGGCCTTGAGATTTTGGGATATATCAATATGTTCAGTATTAAAACCAATTTGATCTGGCAGATATTGTAGATGCGCGTATCACCTACATGTACTCCCCTGGGACAGTACCCGGGGGGGGGGGGCCACTTACATTGACGAATGGATACCATGCGCGACCAAGAAAACACGTAAAAAGGATGTCTTTTTCAAGATAGGGCACGTTACGTACGTAACGTGATAAGGGTGTCAAAAACACAAAAATAATGAAAAAAGGGTATCTATTTCGCTAGGAAAGCTACGTGTTTAGGGTCACATTTGCGGGGATGATAAAACAAAATTAAAATGTTGTATAAAGCATGTCCTTTTTGCCCCAATACTACGTGTTTAGAGTCCCGATTTGCGCGAGGTGAGGAAGATGGGGCCGTAGGTACTAAACCAAATGGTGTGTAAATTAGGTAAAACCGACGACCGACGGACCCATGACACAACAATAAAATATCGCTGTATACTTGTTTAGGGGTTCATTTCAGGGAATATTTGCCAAGAGTATAGTTTTGTTTCCAATACTTGTTAAGGGTAGAGTTTGAGACGCCAATACTTGTTAAGGGGTGCATTTTCAGAACATGGAAAATACGTGTTTAGGGTGCTTTTCGAGACCCCGTGGTCGCGCATGGTATCCACTCGTCAATGGAAGTGGCCCCCCCGGGGGACAGTATCAAAATATAAGTAAGTTACCATGTTATATTACGTCCTCATTCTATGAAAGAAAAATATAACTTGAAGTGAAACTTTTGAACATTTTAGCCATTTCATAGCCTGTTGGAGTGAATGGAAGATTTTATAGTTAGTCATCACTGTGACATCACCAATTGAGCCAATTTGAAAACTCCATCCATGGGTATAGTGACTACCAATTTTCACAAATTTGAAAGAAAAAAAATCATAACTTTTTAATATCATTTGTCCGATATCATTCAATGTTTCACCTAATTATTTTTCTGATTTTGTTCTTTTTCCTCTAAAGAACTTTTTTTTTTAATAGCAGCTGGTTATGATAAAAAAAACATGGCCCAGAAGTGCATAAATTGTTTTGTATTTGGATGATTAAAGCCTGTCTAAAGCTTTGGTAAAGGGTCCATATTGTGAACTATAATTGAGTATCATCTTACAAAGCAATCAAGTGTAGAGGGCTAGAGGCCATTCGATCTTCTTCCAACTGCCACTTCTCTGTGAAATTTCAAATATTCAAATCTCAGATATCTAGCACCCTGTCTCAGATATTTTTTTTTCTATTTAAAATGGGTATTTGAGCACCTATCATATAATTTAGTGATTAGATATCTGAAAGCTACACTAAAACAAATATATATCCTAAGAGTCTTAGCCTATACCATGCTTTATAATAGGTTTTCATAGAGAAAAATAAAAACACACATATTTCATTTTGATTGGGCTAGGATGGGGCACCCAATCAAATTAGATTTTTATGTAAAATTGCAAAGTTTATCTTGCAAAATAAATTGTTTTCAATCCTCCACATCATAGGAATACACATTTAACCTTAACCCTAAACTGACCGGGGGGGGTTGAATCAACCCCCCCTCAACATTTTCTGCGATCACTTCGCCGCGCGAAATTTTTTTACCGCGCCACTCACAGAGTTTATACTTTCAAGTATCGCGCATCTTTTGAGACCAAATTTGCGACGCCCGGGTACGCGGTTCCGAAATTACGCAACATTTCGTAAGTGCATGTCAGACCAAAAATTGTTCCAAAACGTGATTTTGTGTACAAAGTCAATGCAAATTGAGTTTTCTCATCTTATTCATAAAGATACGATTATTTTTGCTTTAAACAGCTGAAATCAATTGATTTTAGCATAATTATGCTTCAAAAAGGTTGTGCAATAAATCTGGTGAAAAAAACAAAGAAAAACAAAAGGTTGAAAAACATAGAAATACATAAGAAATTCATAAAACAATAAAATACATAAGAAATTGATTTTCAAACCAAAGTTTTTTTCAATTGTGATTGTTAAGAATGCTACAAAGAATATTTTTACCAAAAATTAGCATTCTAGGAGCTTTATTTAGTGAATTAGAGCAAAAAGTATAATTTATGCATAAATTAGCATAATTAATTCATATAAAATAAAATCTCATTATTTTTGAAAATTTTACCATACAGCCCTGTAGATTACATCGCACTCTACCAGCGTGCAAATTTTTGCGGCGCTAGCGCGATCGGCGGCCGAGATCTCAGGGGGGGGTTGAATCAACCCCCCCCCCCCCCGGCCACAGAACAGCCAAAAAAGCCCGGTCTAGTTAGGGTTAAAGAAAATAACACACAGTCAGCAAAAAAGCACTTTAAAGGGGAATTAAACTTTTGGAACAAGTAGGTTTGTGTCGAAACAGAAAAATAAAAGAATAAGAACAGAAAAATCGGACAAATAATGAGAAAGTTATGAGCATTTGAATATTGCAATCACTAATGCCATGGAGATCCTTCCATTGGCAATGTGACAAGGATATGTGATGTCACATGTGAACAACTTTTCCTTTGATGGACTATGAAATACCCCCAAAATGTCTCTTTTTGTGTTTTCTTATGGTGATACGAACTCTTCGTCGATGATGTATTCTTTGAAAATCTGTATTACTTGCCCTCCTATAGAAAGAACACTTGATCTACTGATAGATGTGATAAAAGAGGCAGTTTAAGTGAAATATATACCAAAGTAATGGGGAGAGTTGTTCACAAGTGACATCGCACATCTTTGTCGCATTGCCAATGTGAGGATCTCCATAGCATTAGTGATCGCAATATTCAAATGCTCATAACTTTCTCATTATTTGTCTGATTTTTCTCATACTTTTGTTGATCTGTTTCTTTGATTTTTCTGTTTTCACACAAGCTATCTTGTTCCAAAAGTTTCATTCTCCTTTAAGCAGTAGAAATGAGAAATTTGCTCAATAGTCACTTCACTAGTATTTGGTGCAAATGTACTTTAGCAGTTTGGGGCATATTGTACAAAAGTCTCTGAATATCTTGGAGATAATCTCCATGTTTCTTCTTCGCTTATTCTTCTTCTTTGGGTATACTGCATCAAGCCCCACAGTGGGAGCCAACCGGGCAGGGAGTGCGCAGATGTTGATGGCACCATGATGGCACGGAGAGAGAAGATGCTGTTTAGTCTTTGATTTGCTTTATATTATAAATTTGTCATACGTTTCACTTGTTTGGGAGGAAGCACCTCTAATAATAATAAATAATATCAATAATCTTGATACTAAACACCATTTATTTTTTATTGGATCATCCTACAAACTATTGTAGACATTCACCACGATAAAAAGTTTATCGTAAAATATAGCAGCAAAGTAATAACAAATATTGGTGAAGATTTTATGAAAATCCATTAAAGATTTTTTTAAATACATAAATTCGAATTTTTTAATTTTTTTTATTTGTGCCATCAGACCATGTGAGCAGCTTCTCCATATCAAGTAGGGCCTAGTAAAACAAACAATAAAATATAACTTTCTCAAAAATTGAAAGTGGTTCTTACTGTACCATCAGTAACAGACAAATCATTTCATACGGTCCGCTCCAAAAAGTAGTCATCATGGTTCATTAAATACAAAATTTATGCATACTGGTACATGACATACAACATGTATGAGACAGCTGCTCGTTTATGAAGACACAAATAAAAAACTTAAAATTCTGATAAATTTCTTAATCGTTGATGAATTTTCCTCAATCCCTGTTCCAATATTCTTTAATGATTTTTTCTGGTATTTTACAACAAAGTTTTTGTCAGGGTGAACTTCCCCTTTAACAAAAAATGAAATAATCAGAAATTGCCTATTAAAACATATGGTAGGGGGTCCTAAAGCTACGCACCACTCCAATGCGCATGCAATTTCAATTGCAAAATGCGCACTCTGTGTGTGGAGCTAGTGACTGCAGTGTGACGAACGATTCCTATTCAGTTTTTTCTACAGAGGCTGCAATAAATCGCTAAATACAGAGAAAACCAGCAACTGTTTGGAATTTTGGAGTTATATTCTTTTTGATTTCATATTTTTCTATAAGAATATGAACATTATTTAGAAGTCTAGATACAGGAAATACATTTTCTTTGCATGATAAATTGAGTGCGTAGCTTTAGGACCCCTTCTATATCGGGCGGCGAAATCAAGGTGTTCGGAAAACACGGCGGGATTTTCGTATTAATAGTGAGCTTTGTGATATTTTCTTTTTGGTTACGAATCTTTACAATATTTAACACAAATTTGTAAAAGATGATTTGTTAGAATATTAAAATTGGCATAGTTTTTATCGTTTGTAAACAAAGTGCGTAGCTTTAGGTTCCCCCATCACACATTAGAAGAGTCTAACATCATACTTAGATCTAGGCCTATAGCTTTAATGTTAGTCTAGACTATAGATTTCAGTGCTAGTGGAGAAGACAACAACAAAAATTTATTCACCTTCCCCAACGATTCCCAGCACCTCATACTTATTCATCTTTCTGGTCTATAACTGGAGCCCTGGAGCTGGATGGCGAGTGTTTCCTTGAATGAGCATCTAAAATTTGGCGTTGTGCAACAGCCCACAGGAGCCTGAACTTCAATGTCTAACGTTTTCTAAAACTTTGAAGAAAAGTCACAGAGCTAAAATTGTAGAAATCAGAATTGGTATGGTAGACCGGTCCTAGGCCTAGCAAACAAGATAATTGCACAGTTGGTTGCCATTCCACCTTAAATTTTCCAAAAAACAATTTGTTAACTTCAATGTCAAAGAGAATCAGCAGTGCAACTGAGTCAAAACAGAAAGCTTTTTAACTTTTATTAACGTTGCAAACAAAATTAATTCATTTGGCATGTTTTCTTTGGTGCAATCCAATGCAATGGCCAATGGCAATGCGATATCCGGATCCACAAGTTAAAAATTTAGGAAAATGATCATTCTAAAATCTTCTTGGATTTCATTACTTTTCATCTTGAGTTTTCATTTACAAGAATAAAATAATAATTTTAACTTCGTAGTCCTAATAAATATTATTAGGCCTTTTTTAGACTTAATAATACTTAATAGGGTATGGAAAACGAACCAGCGCGGGTTTCTCTGCCTCCACCAATTTGCTGTGATTTCCACCCCGTTGCTTCTGGCTGACACTCAGATGCAACGACCGGTCCAGGCAGGGAAGGCAGATTTTCGATTCAAATCATTCAAAAATGCTGCCGGTTTCGCTCTGTAAACTTTCCGTGATTCAATCCATCTTCAAAATGAAATCCGTATGATCCCCATTTTACAAGAATCCTTAAATGTCCATTTCGTAAATCATTCACAACCTGATCTGATGCCGATGGTCGGCAGCCGCGTATTCGTACCGAATCACCGATCGCGTCGATCGTCGTCGTCCGATCGAAAATACGAAGCGTATGCGCTTGCCATGCCAACAAATTATACATTGATCCGCCTCAAGATGGCGTGTTTAACATTCGTGTTTTGGACATTATTTATTATCAAAAATTGTTTTTGAGCAAAATTTGATGGATCATTCTACGATTTCTATAACATGGGTCAAGTAACTCGGTGAGTTAATCTTTTGACCCCTGAATGAATGGAAGTACCGGTACCATACGCTGCCCAATTAAAAGAGAGACCCATGTGTACCCCCCCACCCCAATTTTCATGCAGATCTCAGGGAACAATAGAGATCCACCTCTATGCAGGGGATATTGAAACCGGGGGCCCGGGAGGGGGGCAGACTTTAGCCCCTACTTTTTTTCAGTAATCATGTGGACTGGTGCCGTGGCCGAGTGGAAAGGCGCCTGAAAGCAGGGTTCAATCCCGGCCACTGTACTTACACCAATGAGCAAGCCATAATTGAAAGTGCATTCACATAAATGAAAAATGCTACAAGTTTATGCATTCTTGGTAACTAGTAATGCTAAGAATTTCCCCCACCATATCAAAATAATCTTGTACCACCCTTGCATGCATAATTATTATACTGTATGTTAAATTATTTGGATAAATACACGAGGCACATTAAACAATTTTGCACACACAAAAATTGCTCCTATCCGGTTAATGTTTGGAATTTATTTTTCTGTCTTACATTAATGGTGCCTTTCTAAAAAACCAAACCCAATAGTTGACGTTCTCACATAACTTACTTGATAATTGACACGCATTAAATTTTGAAAAGATAAGATCCTCTTCTTGTATTAGATCTAATCAATAAAGTGCTTGCACTTCATGCAGGTCAGTGAAAAGAGATATATTCAAATTTATTTTGCAGGTGGTATCTGAGTTTTTAGAAGAAAATCATGGTTTGATTCTGAATTTTAGTTCTTGGATGATATGACACCTAAATCGCTTTAGTGTTAAAATTTTTATTTCTTCTTTCTTTTCTGCCTCTGTCATTTTATATCTCTACCATATGGCCATTTATACCTCTGCAATTTTTACCTGGCATCTCATAAGTTAAAGCACAATTGTTTGAAATAGGCCCAATAATTGCTATTTCCAGAAATTTAATGAAGACTTTTTCATAGTAGGTTTGCCTGTCATAGCAGCATAGTGGGTTCAAAATTTTCCTTTTCATTAACCGCTCAGCTTTGTTGACAAGCAGCAAGGATCTTTTTTTATTATTATTAGAAATGCAAGAATTAAGAGCAATTCAAACAAAACTCCATTGTTTTTCCTTTTCCTAAAACTGAGGTATACTATTTCAGAAAAGGATGGAAGTTTCTAAAAATGTTATTTTCTATTTGAAAATTAAGATGTTGCCTGCCAAATTATTTTGGTTATACCTTCTCTTTTGGCTGATTTACTCACTCAAATGTTAATTTCTCCTGTTATAAATTGCAAATAACCGAAAGGTCCAATCTTCAAAATGTCATTCATGTGATTAAGTTACGAAAAATATCTATAATCCTTGGTTTCCTAAATATCCAGGATAAACTATGTAAACCTCCACCCCCCCCCCAAAAAAAAAAAAGATAAAAAATATGCAACTCAAATTGAAGGATTATTGCTCCATCATCACATGTGAATATATTATCATTGGAAAGTGTGATCATTACTTTTTACAATTATATGTCATAAGCTATGGTAATGTAATCATGGAATGCGCAGTCCTGGGGAGTGTTTCATCAACATTTTCATCCGACAAGTTGTCAGATCTGACATCTTTCTCTGATGTTGATTGGCTGAGAGGTACTGTTGCTACGGTAACTGTCGGATAAAATGGGACTTGTCGGATAAAACGTCCGACAAGTCCTTTCATGAAACGCCCCCCTGATAAATATGCAACAAGGGTTGTGAATTCCTAATTGTTCCGAGAATGTGCAAACTTCCACATTTGCATGATGTATTCTCATTTGCACAGTGGATTGAATGTGCTGTTACAAACAACTATCCGAAAATCTCACACAAACATTTATGAGGACAAATTTCATCTTCCAAGGAGGAGCATAACAGGAATAATTCATGTCTTTTTTTAAACTCCACCAACATCCACCTGAACAGTATTCAAACACATTTCATTCTTTATAAAGAAATTATTGACAATTTTTTGTGCAAAACATTCAATGCCATCCTAGCAAAATACAAATCATTAATGCCGCATATCAAAAGGACTGGACAATATAGACTTCAGCAATAAAGCAATGCAATTTTGCAATATTTTGCTTCCGACTTAGCATAATATTCAGGGTAACCGCACATTCCATGATTACATTATCATAACAGATGGCACACCATTGCACAGAGGAATAAGGAAGCTTCCCCAGTGAAACAAATCTAACTTTTCAGAGTTTTTTTTTTAAGTGCTTTGTTTCTGAGACCCCTGTGCCGTTCTATACTTTTCATCTTGTCTTATTACACATTCATGAACATTCTTTTACTCAACATTCATACATCTCTTCATCAATTCCTCACGATAAACGCAAATATGACAAATAACAAATGACATCGTGGCATTTTGAACTTATAAGCTATACTATACATATATATTATCACATATTCCATTTAATTTCTGTAAACTCTTTGATTTGATAAACTAAGGAATTTCATTGAACATATATATTTATACTTTCCTTTTCATTTTTATGTACAAGCATACATACACAAAGGCGCTTATACTGCTTTGCAAGTGATGCTAGAAATTTCTTTTAGAAAACAATGACAGTGCTCCAAAGAAAATACATTCCATCAGTGTTCTTATATTGACAACATAATGTACATTCTAGCACATCTTTAAAATACAGTTTAACATATATTTCATTTACTAAATCATGAAAAATAAAAAACATCATATCCATAATTTTACAAGGAATAAATAATTAACATTTAATAAGGATATATATTTTTTCATGTTTGATAGATAATTGTTCATTTACTTGCTGCAGATTGCATTATCACTTTAAATAATACAATGGGTGATTTCAAGTCCGGTGTTAGCCTTGGTTTGGTGTTGGGTGTTGAAATTTGGATTGCTTCCCCTCGCTCCAAAACTTATTCTGAGTTTGTAAAACCGATCCAGATCACATCATTGACATCTCAACAACTAGTGAGTGATTTTTTGGAACCATCTTCATTTTATGTTATAGTGTTATAATCGTGTAAAAATTCACCTAACACCAACACCAAAAAGTCAACACTGAACTTGAAATCACCCAATTTATGGACACTGAATAGAGTACAAGACCTATTCAAATATTATATAAAAGAGCCAATCCAGATTTTCGATTTATCATCAATAGCATTTTCTTTGTTGATAGGTGATATATCTTCAAAATTGGCATGGCATACATATAAAAAATGGGATAAAGGGTTTAGAAAATATATATTAAAATAACACAATAGGCTAAAATAAACCAGAAAAAGTGGACATCTGGCATAAAGACATGACATAATCACTATCAAATACAGTTTGTTTGATTCATGGTTTCTATCTAAGTCTTCAATCATTTTGGCTGACAATGGTACAGATAAAATTTTGCCAGTTTTGACAGTAATAGGTTTGAGATAGAAAACGCCAACACTTTAAAGATCTGAGTCAAGATAACCACAAAAGGTGAGGTCAGAGAAAGAGTAAACAATATATTGCAAGAGAATGACAAGAATAAACAAGCAATGAGTTATTTTTTTACATGATGATTTTTGGCATAGTTATCATTAAAAATCTTTACTTAAATGTATTTGTCAAATGTCATCTTACACGTAATTTAAAGTAATAAAAGGTACCCTATTCATTTCTGTCTGATTCTTGACTTTTTTTTCATTGAAAAATAAATAGTATTTTTGGTGTTGATATTAACCATAATCTTTGCTGTTATCATTATTACGATTATGACTATCATCATCACCATGTTATAATTTTCTTCTACAGGAAAAGTTGTGATTGCATACATGATATACCCATCACAACGTTTCCCAGTGATAGAGTGATACTAAAGTTTGTATGAAGGGGGGAGAGAGTGACATGTGCATCAGGTAAATTATTCAATCTAAGAATAAAATAGGGGGATAATTTGTGCATTTTATAATACATGTGCCTCCCACTTTCATATTCATAAGGCTTTTGAAAGTTGACAACTATTTTTGGATAGCAAGTATCGCAAGTGAGAATTGAAAAATTAAAGAAACAATCGGTAGAACTAGCAGGGAGGTCCAAGGAAAGCTGCAGAGTTTGAATAAGGTTTGTGATCACTTTGAAAAAGAAACAGTTATTGATGCATGGTGTTTGGTACACTGTGGATGCGTAATGATCTAGTGGTTACGACTATCATCTTTCAATCAGAGGGGCATGGGTTCAATCCCAGCCATGGCATGTTTTCCTTCTGCAAGAAATTTACCCACACTGTGCTGTACTTAACCCAGGTGAGGTGAATGGGTACCTGGTTAGATCTATTCCTTGATCCTCTAGCGACGATAATAGCGGCTAAGCTACGGCTGGGGTAATGATATGATACCAAGTATCAAAAAGCGCAGTTGAGTATATGCACCTACTAACTGCGCTATATAAATGGACATATTATTATCATTACACTGATAAATCTCACAGGATTAACGACGGGTGACATCAAAAGACAGGCCCAATTTGCATGCATGTATTATGAAACACAAATCAAACACAATTCTACAATGTATGCATCTGTATTTCAAATGATAGTAATATGGACATTTGTAATGCATCAATATACATCATGAGAAGATGCTCATGGCAGAGTAAAGAAAGGAAGGGAAATGGAGAAATTTTAAAGAGTTACATTTCCTGCACGAGCCGATCGACCACTGCAAGTTCACTTGTGTTGAATGCTATTTAATACAAAATCTAAGGTTTTCTACATGGTTCATCATCAAAACTCTTTATGTAGGTCATAAATGTATTTTTCTTTCGTCCAAAGAAATTACTGTTTTAAACTTTTCATATCATGTATTATAGAACATAATACGTAGTGTAAAGGATGAGAAAATATGTAAAACATTTACAAGTACGGCAAATAAAATTAAAATTGACAGTGAAATAAAGTTAAATTCCTAGAGAAAAGGAAATGAGAAATATAAAGAGAAATATGAAGCCACACTCATGAATACATTGAATTGGAAAAGAAATTGTCTTCACAATAGAAATGCCTTCTATGAATTTGATAAATAAAATCTATCTACATTGCACTGAAATAGACAATCACCAAGAATGTCTACCCAAACTTCAAAATTGGGTGTTTGATGCCGAGTGGTCTAAACTGAAAGCAGATGGCATACAGGGGGGTAAATTGCTTTGAAATATAGAAAAGGTCCAAATTGGAAACTTGGAAAAATTACCTGTAGTTAAAATGTTGTGAAAATAGAATGACCTTGAGAACTATATCACAGGTAGCTGGCTCGTGATGAGTGAGAAATGTCTTTGAAAATAAGCTAGCCTTTTGTATAAGCCATCCAAGTTAAATATCTGACCAGCCTCTCTAGCATTGAAGGGCTCCACATTGCTGAGAGGTCTTACATACAGCTTTTACATCAAGGAGTCAACAGCTCAATAATGAACTCCTCCAGAAAAGTTGGGAAATCTGTTAAATTTTGCTTCATTATGCATGCTTGGAACTGGAATACTACTACCGGTAATGTTCACAACAGAAATACTGCACCATTTTCAAAACTTGGTCCCTCGAAATGTTGGCCTCGTTACAATATTAAAGCAGGATTTCATCAGGAAAATGATTAAATTTACTTGAAACTATACATTACTTGTAATGATCATGACTTACATGGGGGTTAATTGCTTTGAAAGATGGAAAAGATCAATATTGGTAAGTTTGAAAAATAATCTCAGTTCGGTAAATCATTTGGTGGCTGACAAGCCAGTAGACATCAAAATATATAACTTGGTACATAAGAACATGTTCTTCACTCACTCTGGGTGTTTTCCAATAATTTTCAACCATACTGTCATTTTCAATCAAAATAAGTAAAGTATCATTATAGAGAGGAATATGAATTCTTTCTGATGGCACAAAGGATACATTGATTATTTCTGAGAGAAGAAAGAAACAATCAAACTGGTTTCAAAGCCCTTTATATGATGTTTCAGCGTGACTGACTGCTTAGCTTGGGATTTTTAATCTGTTTTCAAGAAAACCTGCATCCATGTAGGATCATGCTCTGAACCTGTGTGGCATTTTATCTATCCCTTAGCACACTTTATCATAGCAATATTCATACTGTATTAAGCCCTGAAACACCTTTTACTGAACTCAAAATGAAATTGGTGGATATAAATCATTTTCACATTACTTGTCTATGTGCCTACACCCTTCTACTATGTGCATGATGGTAGTGATAGTGATAGATTAAAAAGTGACTTCATGAACAATATAACATTTTTATTACATTTCATCACACATAGACCAAAATTAGAATTATTACTAATGCAATTATGCAAGGAATCAAAGTTAATACAGATTACATACTTACTCATTTGTAAAAAGGGAATGTTCATTCATATCAATAGTCAAATATATATCATACATTCACACTACACAATTTTTATACAAGACTTGGCAAGCGCTTTTAATTCAGATTCATATAAAAATATCCTTAGAATTGACCCACTCTATATTAAATGTTGTTCCAACCTGTAACTCCCAAATCAGCACCCAGTCTCATGAAAACTTCTATCAATTATAAATGATATAATGATAATTATGATAAATCTGCTATAAACCTATCAAACAGCAGGATTTCAGTATAATAGCAGCTAACAGCAGCTAATAATTTGTGATTGACAAAAAGCCTCATGAAATAAGGCCAAGAACCAAAAACATTCTCTTCAATGCAAGAAACCGATGATTGTATTTAATTTTACAATTACAATCGTAATTTTACTATTACAATCTTAATTTTATACAAACATTGAGGCACACTGAAAATAGTGCATTCATTTCAGAAAAAAAAATAGGAATGAAAATTTCTCATTTTTGCTAACACATTGGTCTACAGGCACGGCAGCATTTCCAATTATGTTCTCACATTGATCAGGAGATGAAGCATAATACTGTCTTAAAGTATTGAAAATGTTGCAGAGAATTATCAAACAAATTAATGATTCTCTTACTATTTTTTTATGTTGTGTCTTGGTAATTGAACAGGTAATAGAAAATTGCTGATATCGGTTAGGGGGGTATTGGGTAGGGGGGACGAGGCCAAAATAAACTTCCGGGGATGTATATTTTTAGAGGAAATATAAAAAACTGTCAGATTGCACTCTTGAATTACAATGAGAATTATTCAACAGAAATTCTATATTATTTCATGGTTAGGTAAGTGATAAAATGTCTTTACTTGACCTTAGAAAGGTTATAGGTTCGATCCCTAGCCCTGCCAGGTCAATGATGTCATACCAATGACCTGAAAAATGGGACTTTCTGCCTTATCACGGTGTGCTTGGCGTATTCAATATGAGAGTAATGCTATAGTGTGCATGGCCCACTTGAAGACCACATTATGACGACTACTCATGGTAAATAAGGACTATCATTGGTACTATTACTATAATCACCTTCATTACTATATCATGTGCCTCAGGGCAATCTTCAAGTTGCTTCACCAAGTCCTGTAACATTATCATCTACATTGAAATATTTGTAATAGTCATCAGACACTGAGTTTGACAAGCTACGCAAGCTGTAGGTAACCCTATTGCTTCCAACTTCTAATCATTACATTGATTAAGCTAGAACACTTGCAAACATTGACCGATTTGCCTGTGAAGAATTCATAGTTTTGGCAGATATTTAAATGATGAAGAGTTGCTTGGTTGACTACCAACTACATGGTTGAGCACCAAAAATGAAATTCATACCTCTGAAATTCAATAAGAATAAATAAATTTGATGTTTATAACACATACACATCTACCAATGATGGAAGGAAAGATTGCTACCATGCTGGTTAGCACAGCTACGTTCCTGATTTTGGCACTCCAGGGGGAGTGGTGTTTCACAAAGAGGTAAGTGGGTCTGTTTTGTAAAGAATTACGACTATTCTAACTTTGCCATTTACACAACTACCATGGTAACAGGGCTCAGCAGCCAATCACAATAAAGCTTTCCACGGTAGTTACAATAATGGCAAGGTAACCATAGTTCTAACTCTTTCTGAAACGGGCCCCTTATGTCATACTGGAATTCCTAGTGGTGTGTGGTATGGAATAATATCGAGTTGGACAGAGCACACTCTATATAGGCCTATGTGCACTGCTGGAGAGTCATCAATCAGAATATACATTACATACAACATTTGCACTGGGGTGTAAACATGACTTTGAATCACAATACCTCTTTGTGAAAAACTTTATTCCAGGAGCCCCTTCCTGGCAGCACTCATCCACACCTGGGTGGAGAGTGGCAAAACATAGATTCATGTTGTGCCAAATGGATATCTAAGCGGGCAGAGCCAAAAATTAGACATATTCAGGTACAATGACATATTCAGTGAGCAAAACACCTCTCCAAAGTTATAAAAAATATTTAAAAAACATTTGAAAAAACTTTGGCAATTCCCAATTCCTGTACATATCCATTGAAATAAAGATGACTCAGAAAAAAAAATTGGATCTAGGCATTTGGTTGGATGGAAAATGAATTATATATATCACTAAGGGTGTGTTTATGCTTCCATTGCGAGGGCAGAATCAGCGTTTTCAAACGTCGATTCAAAACGCCGATCGTAAACGTGGTTCTGGGAGTGCTGTTTATGCTTAAATTTTCAGAGGCGAAATCACAATCTCCAGCTGGCTTCGCATCGTAATTTTCGTTGAGCAGGAAAGCGAGGTCAAATTGGGCGCACCCTTTTTCGAAAGTTTTTTTTTCTCCGAGTGTTGGTATGGGGAAGGTACGTCGACTGTTATATAAACATCGAACAATTTCCGATATTTTAGTAATTGCATGGAGCTTCTTGATATAGCCATATAATTTCCACCATGATAATAAGAAAAAATAAAGAATATTAAGTATACAAAATAATAAAATATCTACTTGTTTATGCTACTAGGGCATCTGGCGATGTCTCCTCATTATAACTCCTGTTCCAGGTTTTTGGTGTAAATCCCTCAACATTCATCGTGATGACAAATTGGAAGAGTAATACTAGTAATAGTACTACACATGCAAAAAACAAGGGAGATAAGAAGTAATTCCATGGAGGTAACATGCAACCATGTGGAGCAATGCGACTGTATTTGCCCGCGGATTTTCATCTCACCGGAAGCATGTACCAAATGACGTCATTTAAACACGTTTACGATCGTGGTTCTGTTTATACTTCCCCAGAAAGCCTGATTCTGGTCAAACGACATTTACAAACGCACCTTTTTGTGAGTTTACGTTCGGCGTTTCGAAACAGCGTTTAAATGACAATAAGCATGGACGCAACCGTGTTTTGGACTAATCACGTTTGGAAACGCTGATTCTGGCCTGAAAAGTGGAAGCATAAAACGGCCAAAGATGTAATAAGAGTGATTTACAATAAATACTGAGCCATACATCAAGAAGCAAACTTTAAGTAGAGGTAATAGAAAATGAATGAAAAATAATGAAACCAGACTGTTGAGATTAGAATGCAAGAATGAAGAAAAGAAAAAAATATATATCTAATTTACTCTTCGTTATATTCTATAGACAACACTGGCTAAGCAACAGCAGACATCGTCGTATCCTTGAAGTGCTTGTGACCCAGTTACATATACATCACAAAAAACAGAATGCGTACCAACCAATTACCAAGGAAACCTTGAAGTTGAGGGTGATGTAACACTTGGTTCAGAAGCTTTCAGACTGATATCCATTCCAGCAATGTAACTGGGTCATCAGTCTCTCATTATTCTTGAATCTGCATGGTCCCTAATGAGTTTGTGATGGGTGATGTCGGTGATAATGGACCACTGGCTAAGATGTGCGTTGGGGACAGACCCACGGACGGTGAGCGTGAGGGCGTGCTAGGCTCGGAACAACCCGCTTTGAGTTCCCTGTAGCAGGGCCGACAGACTGGGACAGGACGCTGGGATTCATGACCCGGTAACAGAGTTTGCTTATCTATACATCGGATACAGAAGACTTCACCGCACTTCCAACAATGGTACTGTTAGGAAAAAAGCAGGTATAAGATGGAAGAAATGTCAATACAAGGTTTTTGCATATAGACATACAAAACCACATAGAGTAACCAATCTGGATGAGTTGCACATGCAGTAAAATGTCTTTCTTGTCTGTAAAAATACTGCATAGGGTCTAGAACCTTAGATCTCAGTTTACTGTACAGGGCCAGTATTCAATTCAATCTTCTTGGTCCATAAGTTCACCAACTTATTTTTTAATTAGCACACTTTATCATTTTTGGTATTGAACCAAAACTGGTAATTTTTATATCGCTTGGAAGGCTAACCGCCTGGCATATTGGTTTATGTAAAAGCTATATTACAGTGCAGAGGAGAACTTTCATTTTACTGCATGTGATAAAGGAGAGACTTTGTGTGACAGTTACTTTGTCTTGCCTAAGTGTAGGCTTACTAGAGTAAATACTTGAAAGCAATACCAAGAACAGCTAAATGATTTATTCATTCAAGTGTCAAATCAAGCACCAGCATACATGTAGGTCCTTATCAACCGATAAACAACACTACTAATTTAATTCTCCCCATCATATTTCCTTATCATTATGTTTATTTTATCAAAACAAGTCTTAAATTTTATGCATATAGGGACTGCCTCGACTGAATCTTTGCTTTGTTCTTTTGCAGTTCATGTTCATTTTTATGCTTGTATCGTATATAGCTTTCGTACAATCTTAGCCTTTTTACCTTACTTGTATATTACCATGTATCTTTGTTGCTTTTTTCTTTACTTTTTTTAATCTTTTATATGCTTAATTAATAGACTTGAATAAATCAATAAATGAAATGAACAAGTGGAGGGCCTCTGGCGGTCTTGCCTGCATTATGTGATTTTAATTAACCCTATCCAGGCCGGGGGGGGGGGGGGGCCTCGGAGGCCCCCCTCAACAATTCGCGCAAAATTTTTTGACCGCGCTGCTCACCGACTTTTTACTTTGAAGTCTTGCGCAACTTTAGAGACCAGTTTTGTGTCACCCGGGTACGCGGTTCCGAAATTACGCAACATTATGTAAGTGCATGTCAGACCAAAAATTGCTCAAAAGCGTGATTTCGTATACAAAGTCAATAAAAATTGTGATTTCAACCAAAAATCATAACATGATTATTTTTAGTTTTGCTGGTCTAAATGTATTTATTTTATGCCGTTTATGATCTCAGTAGAGTACCCAACAAATATTATTGAAAAAACAATGAAAAATGAAAGGTCCAAAAACAAAGAAATACATTAAGAAATTGCAAAAAACAATAAAATACATAAGAAATTGATCTGATATCGCAATTTTTTTCATGTACACTTGCTAGGAACACCAAAAAGAGTTTTTATACCAAAAATTGGAACATTTGGAGCTTTATTTAGGGAGTCAGAGGGGAAACTATGATTTCGCATACTTATTACGCATAAATTAGCATAATCGCTTAATACGAATTTGCATGAAATAAATTACTATACAGTTTTGTAGATTATGTCCAAGACAACCTGCGTGCCAATTTTTGGCGCGATCGCGTGGCCAACGGCCGAGATCTCAAGGGGGGCCTGGGAGCCCCCCCCCCCCCCCCCCAGCCATATAAACTCCCAAAATACCCCGGCTTAGATAGGGTTAGAGCAGCAGTGCTGACTTTGAAAATGACTATAAAATAATTATTCACAAAAATTCACACCATTCATATAATAAATATACTACTACTTTCATTGACCCTAAATAACATTTGACCTTGATCACATAACTATAGCCATAAACTTTCAAAGTTATGATGGTGATTCAACAAATACCCCCAATATGACCAAAGTTCACTAACGCTAAATGACCTTTGACCTTGGTTATATGACCAGGAACTCGCACAGGATGTTCAGGGATACTTGATTACTCTTATGTCCAAGTATTATGAACTAGCTCCATCAACGTTCAAAGTTACGATGGATATTACAAAAAATACCCCCAACATGCCCAAAGTTCATTGTCCCTAATTGACCTTTGACCCTGGTCATGTGTCCTGAAACTTGGGCAGGATGTTCAGTAATACTTCATTACCCTTATTTTTAAGTTTCATGAACTAGGTCCATATACTTTCTTTCTAAGTTATGACATTTCAAAAACTTAACCTCAAGTTAAGATTTCCATATTGATTCCCCCAACGTGGTCTAAGTTCATTGACCCTAAATGACCTTTCATCTTGGTCATGTGACCTGAAACCAAGGCAGAATGTTCAGTAATACTTGATCACCCTTATGATTAACTTTCATGAACTAGGTCCATATACTCTCATGATATAATTTAAAAAACATAATCTCAGGTTAAGATTTGATGTTGATTATGCCGTCGGAGAAGCGGCGCCTATTGTCTCACTCTGCTATGCATGTGAGACAAAAATGGAAATGAAAACTACTATAATCCAATTATTGAATCATGGTTTAATACCTTTCTGCTGAAGTAGTCAAATGGAGATGAACAGGAGCACTGTCTTATATGCCTGAAGCTCTGCCATTCAGTAGCTACACTCTCTACAGCATTGTTCATAAGGGATGCTGAGAGGACTTCACTACTATCATCCCGTCTCAGGGATGGACTGGTCTTCAGAGAGGACACATCGTTGTTGGGTGAGTCATCTCTGTTGATTGCACTTGAGTCATATTTCTAAATGAAAAAAATCCACGAGATGATTAATACTGCATGGGTGAGAATTATACAGCAACCCAAAAAGTGTTGAAATTTTGTCACCAACTAATGTCCCACATGATTTGGTGTCAATTTTCTAGGAATAAAGTAAACTCTGCTGAAGATTCAATTCGATTGAGCTACAAGGATCTGTCGCCCAAGCCATGATAAATCGACTGAGCCGAATGAGAAACCGTGATTAAAGAGTAATGCGACATTTGCTCCTGTCTTGACCTCTCTGAAAGCCTGTATTTTGAACTATGGCTTCACTTTATACAAAGGGTGAAAAGTTCTATTTTAAATATAGGTCATCTTATGATAAATATAATAGCTTTCATCCCATAAAAACATGGAAAGACCCAAGTAAACTCATATGAAGCAAGCACTGTAAAAAAGTATTTGACACTCATCGCTTCACATAATAGCCCAGACTAAGACAATAGTTTAACTTACACTGGATCTTATACTACAGGTCATACGGTCAAGGTAAGTGTAAGGTTATAGCTTATGTAGGGTAAAAGGCTTTGGGAATCTGTATTAGGAATACTTACTTCATTAGATAGGTCATTTTTGGTTGATATCATATCATCTTTGTCTAGTGAGATGGAATTCTGACTGCTACCATTCTCTAAGATATGATTAGTATCAGGTTTCTCCTCCCTGCTTACACTCTCAGATGTCAGCATCTTCTTCAATGATGCTATTTGCTGTAATAATCATCACAAATAATCTTGAAATTAACTAAAGTTATGATCAACCAGATAATTGTTTTGAAGGAATTATAATGAAAATTAATTGAGACTATACAGAAGGTGACAGAAATCTAGTTTTACAGTGTGTAATGGTAATATGACGATGATGATGATGATGATGATGATTGATGATGATGATGATGATGATGATGATGATGACGGCGACGATGATGACGACCATGATCATCATGACCATGATGATGATGATGATAATGATGACCATGATGATGATGATAATGACCATGATAATGATAATGATGAGGATGGTGACGATGACCATGATGATGACGATGATGACGATGATAATGGAGGTGGTGGTAGTGGTGATAATAGCGATGGCAATTAACAGGAGGAGGTGACAAAATCAAACAGAAATACATTTCATTACATGTGCACCCTTATAGGTCCAACACTAATACATAATTATCATTAGTACTCACTAGTGTCATTTCAATCAAACAAAGTTATATCTTATGATAATTGCCTTACAAACAAGCAATCAATTTACATAACCATATACTGTACACAATCACTTTACATTAATGAAATCTTTATTTATACAATCATGACAGCACATTGTCTACTTACATTCTCCAAGAACTGTACATGGTCTGCTAGTGAAGAACTGTGATCTTTCATTGCACTCAATACATCAGAGACCGATTCCCTTGGATGTACTCCATTCTCATACCGGTTGTACATCCCACGCCAAAACCTACAAGTTTATTAATAACATCAGGGAAATAAGAAGTTAGTAAATTCTAAAGGTGCATGTATGAGAATATCTAAACACATCTGTGTCTTTGTTAAAAACAGGGACAACACTTTTAATTGAAAAAAAACCCTGAATCATCTAGAATAAGCCATTTTGTACACACAAAATGTGTATTCTAGAGTAAGAAAAACGAGTTGAAAGTCCTGAAATCTGCTTTAGCCTCAAAAGTGGCATCCCTATGAATATTGATTTTCATGCACTCTAAAGTCATTATATTAAATGGAAAGATTTCCCTCAAAATCAAAATAATATGAAATTAATCCGAATATAGGTGTTCAAGAAAATGTGCATGCTCCTCCTAAAGAAAATTGTTTGCCATGATAGGTAATATCAGGCAATATATAAGCACTTTACAAAAAATTCATCCCATGGAGTGTGTTCTTAGATAACTTGTCTGAAGTCTGTGCCACGTTTTTGGCAGGAATCCTGCTATGATGGTGCTACATGTATGTGTCTTTTCATTGCAGCTTTCCTTCATTTCCTATAATATCACCTATGATGAAATGTGAGGATTGGTATAATGCAAAGCTGCTGGTAGGATTCCTGCAGGAATAACCTGGCTGTAACTTCTGATATGGTGCCTTAGTCATAGATTTCTATCTTACTTGAGCATCTGAGGGCTGAAGTCCGGTGTGAGGATACCATCTGTGCTTGGATGATTAGGTTTGTAGAGGGGGTTGATGTAATCAGACATACGAGCCTGCATGTAACGCCATAGAGAAAATGTCTTCTGGGATAACCTATGCAACAAATAAAACAACAAATAATAAACTTAAATAAGTCTGAAGTTTTAGAAGATATAGGGTATGATAATTATTCATGAAACAAGGCTTTCTTGGTACATTTGTGCAAAACATTAAGACCTCAATGTTCAAAGAGCTCTATAAAATTCATGATTATCAAAAAAGACAATACACTGACACTCATCGAATGGACACTTGACAACTAAGATTGAAGGGGCACTCTCTTATCAAGCAAAAAAAATATACCCGGTATGTAACAAATTAGGAGAGAGAAGAAATGTAATTGAATGCTTTGACGATAACAAATAAGACTTCCTGAAAGTTCCATAAGACTATCCTAAAGATATCTGTAAACCAATGACTTTTGATTAAAAAAAAACAGCTACTTTGTCAATTTACCAACTCCTTATAACATAGGGTCTTTTTTTTCTTTCTTACATGTACATTGATTAAGAATAAACACTACCGCTTTTATATGGTGCAAAATACATTAGAACTGTGATTTCCGTGCTTTACAGATACTCCCTAAGAGCTTTCAAACAAGTTTCAATCTCAATAGCTTGGCATTCTACAAACAGCTTTTGCAACATACCGATTTGGACACACCAGTCTTATTCTGCAACCTAATATATTTTATTGTTCAGACATGTATATGAAATAGTTTTTGTTGTTCTGCTCTGAAGCGCCTTGAGCATGTATTATCATTATTATTATTACTCTCATGTGAATGCCCTCCTACATATAGATGTATATAGTTTGTAGGATACAGTTAATCAACCTACAAGGACAATTGTTCTAAAAGTATTAATCATGTTTTAATGAAGTGCAACAACTGGTTATTACTGGTGTATATATGTGTGGTATTTACATGTACATACATGTACATACAGTACTCTTTAAAATCTAATACTGTAGTGACATCTCATATATTGAGATAAATCATTGTTTGCAGCATGAATTGAGAAACAGAATGAGTATCAAAATCACTGCATTGCTGAGGGTCATGAAATGGCTATATACATGTATGTTACTATATTCTCATCACGAAAAACACTTTGTACGATTCAACTGCAGTAAAGAAACACATCTTACACATCACTTATACCAAATTGCCTGATATGCAGAGAGCGTTTCATTGTAGATCCTATCCCGCTTGAAATGATTTTGCAACCAATTGAAAAAAAAATTAAATAGGACAATGCAAAACTAGTTTTCTTAAAATCTGGATAAAAGCAGAACCTTTTGACTCATTCACATTATAATATGAATCCATGCCAACTTCATTAGAATTTAATTTAATAAGCTATTAAAACTGGGTCATTATTAATCCCTTGCTAAAGATACATATGAATTATAATTAAATGAGGTTAATTTATAAAATACAAAGGAGTTTCATGAAAAGATTTGAAAATGATAGATCAGTCGTCTGCTACAAACAATGACAACTCGGATATCCAATAATTTCTAACAATTCATCGATGAGCAGAATTTTAATGGAACTTATGTTTCCGCTTTGGTTGGTTGTTAAAAAAAACAAGCTAAACAAAAACTGAACCCACTCCTGCTACCATTTTATAGTTAAAAGCCCTTTTAGCCTTTGTAGCCCTTTATTGAAATTGATCAACTAAGGAAACACAAGGGCAATTCCATAAAATATGTACATCCAACCCCCTATATGTGGGACCTTCATGTAATTTTCTCTCTGATTTGTTCTTTTGACAGTCTGTAATGTTCTCAAAGGGCCATGACTTGATCAGTTTCTAAAGAGAAGCAAGACTTGAGAAATATGGGGGGCAACGTACAAAAAAGGTTGATCATTTTATGGAATTGCCCACAATTAAGAATGTTCACAGTAATTGGTAAAATAAAGCCTAGAATACACAAATGCCCATAGATGTCCTTTTGTGCTGCATCAAGATATGCAATTCTATAGGTTGGAAATTCATGATTAAATTGAGCTACAGCCATTATTTCTTTTTCCATTAAAAATATCAGGGTCAAATTTTTAAATTAGGAGATATTCTTTTGAATTGCTGTATAACATCATTAATTGTCATTATTATCATTTATTGATTGGCATGGTCAACAACACCCTGGTACTTAAATTTTAATTATGTTTAACATACCATACTTCTGTAGGGAACCAGAGTCAAGTTAAGCAAGGTTGACTGATGTCCGTAATCTTAGTCTGACCATGATTTATTTTCTGATCTAGAGAAATCTAGACTGACCAAGCCAAATTATCTTTAACAGGCCTGTCCAATTACAGACCTTGATTGTGATCGGCTACTGAGCCATGTCACCATGCCAAAATGGCATACTTACCAATAACTCTTAGTATGAAACAGTCCACTGGCATAAATCCATATAGTGGACCTATTGTTCAGGGGGGGGGGTGATCTATTGTTTCATTCCCCTGACTTGAATAGTATGACGACACACATTTACACCAGTGAAACACTGTAACATGAGTGTGTCAGGAAAATTCAGACTTACTTTTTATCCTGCCTCTCCTTCTCACAGTTACCAAGGAAGTTGCCAAACTGGCTGGAGAAGACGTGATCGTGGAGCTCTAGAAGGAACCTCTCATTGAACTGAAACGCACAAGGAAACTGTTGACACAGCTGCCAGGTACAGTCAATGAACTGGGTGAAGACTGGCGACACCTCTCTAGGGTCACACGCTAGCAGACCACATCGATGCAGGAACTTGTGACCAAACGCCAACCACTCCTTCTCAATCAACACCTATTAAATGTGGTACATAAGAATGAAATTACAGTCCAAACCCTGATTATATTATATAACCAGTCAGGATACATACACATTTGAACAGATAAGGATTTATTAACGTACAGAATCGGGCTAAAAAGGGATATGAGGGATAACGGGGAGTCACCCTCAAAACAATCAAGCACAGCCCCCCTACAAACGTTTTTTCTCTAAGCCTCTTTCACAATATGTGGTGTGCCTGATTATACGACTGTTGCGATTGTGTGAAACATATATAGTGACCAAATGATCGCAAACAGTTGCACAAGCAATTGTGAAAGCCCCTTAAGCAGTACGAGTCAATATAACGTATGATTGCTACTTAAGGTGTTCAAACCTCATATCTCAGATTAGGAATTTTTTAGCTCAGAAAATGCTTGATTAAGAGTTAAGACATAAGAAGCAACCTTCTCCCACCTGCCTCACAGTCCCACATACTAAAAAATATGTTAGTTACCTGAAAACCTTGTACAGTTCTATAGTATGGATCCAGTAAGATACTTGATAAAGAGCATGTCTGAGCTGTCCTATCCCAGCCATCTGAACAATGAACCAAGACTGACAATCCTTCATCAGCAATAGCCTACAAATACAAAATAATCATAACAAATAAGCATCTAAAATAGCTCGATGATTGGCTGGTAAGATGAGATGCAATATAGCATAAATATGAAAATTCCTTTGTAAAATCACTATTGGTATAATAAATACAATATTTTTTGTTGCTTTTTTTTCAAAAATTTGTTTTAGTAGTTTCTTTTAGAAACAATTAACTATAAAACAAGGCACAGATAAGGAGTATATCCATAAAATTGCAGCAACATTTGCAGCATTTTGGGGTCTAATGTTGGTTACTCTTTTCTCTTCAAACAAGAGGAGCACCTCTATGTCCAATTTTCATGAACTAGATCCATAAACTTTCTGTTATGATGGTAATTCAATAAATACCCCCAACATGGTCTAAGTTCATTGACCCTAAATGACCTTTGACCTTGGTCATGTGACCTGAAACTTAGGCAGGATATTCAGTAATACTTGATTACCCTCATGTCCAAGTTTCATAAACTAGGTCCATATAGTTTCTAAGTTATGACAACATTTCAAATACTTAACCTTATTGAATGTTAACCTAAGGTTAAGTATTTGAAATGTTGTCATAACTTAGAAACTATATGGACCTAGTTTATGAAACTTGGACATGAGGGTAATCAAGTATTACTGAATATCCTGCCTAAGTTTCAGGTCACATGACCAAGGTCAAAGGTCATTGATCCTACATGACCTTTGACCTTGGTTATGTGACCTGAAACTCTAGCAGTATGTTTAGTTTTATGGCGCCTATAGTCCCGCTCTGCTATGCAGGCGAGACAAAATGAGCCCATATTACTGTATTTAAGAAATAACACTAGCACCCATGGATCAATCACTCCTGGGGGTGGTGAAATTCTGAGGTCATCTTCTTAATTATGATAAAAAGAACATAAAATGAGTTTTAAAGTACATTTTAAGTTGCAAACAACTGTGAAACAAAGACCTTCACAACTACTACAGAGTAGAAGATGTTCAATATATCAAAAAAAAAATATACCGAATCTATACAAACCAAATTATTTACCTTGGCAATGAATAATGATGTATCTAGTATAGCCTTGATGTGCTTCATCCATTGACTAGATTCTAAACCACTCAAGAATGCTTCCATAGAGGGATTCTTTAACTCACACACTGTACACAATAGAAGACAGAGAGAGAGAGAGAGAGGGAGAGAGAGAGGGAGAGAGAAAGAAATAAAACATAAAATAAACCCATACTATACATTGCCCAGGATTTCATGTTTAAACATTCTCTTTACTATATCATATTGATACTGATATTATAGTAAAGGGGGAAAGGCATAATCCCTTTTATAATGATGCTAAGGCTGTTATCGGTATGGAACCCAGTAAAAAAGTAAAATGTAATAACAAAAGGCATATGATTGTTATTAACAATAGGAAATTTTAATGATTCTGTAAGAGATGCAATTCTATTGGATTCTTGAAGCATGCAGCGGACTACCCAGGGTAATATTAGAGTGCATTGACACTAAAAATATATAGTTTCATTATTATTGCTATTGAACATTAACACAATAACAATTGTGCAACTGACCACTTTTTTTATTTAACCTCATAGTTAGCTTTATTAAATGTTCCATGAAAAATATCTTAAAATAGGGTATTGTTGTATTGAAACATGAATTTGTTCGCCTTCTTTCCCTTTCTACCTCCAATTTCTTTTCTTTCTAAAAAACTCCTTGAGTTCTTATCCCCTTTATTCTATTTCTTACTCTCCTTAACACAGTAGGCTCAAAAACATAACTTAGAATAGGTAAATGACTGAATTACTTAGAATAAGTGTTCTATCAATTGTACATATTCTCCAAAGTAATTTTGAAATAATCACTTACCGTCAATAAGCTTCTGCAAACTGCTCCTCATCACATGTATATTTTCTATTCCTAGAAATTTGAATCTGATGTTGGTATACACTTCTGTTGACTCATACCCTTTCCCTGAGGCTTTATTCACCATCGCATTAATCTAAAAAGAAATAATTTTCATTAACAATTATTGATTATTTCCCCAAACTTCTACATTCTTATTACATTGTATATGTACTTTAATACCGTATACAATATCTAATACGAACAGCAATCCAATACCAATACAAAAACAAGTTTTTAGTTGATTAAGGTTGATTGATAAAACAGCTCTATGTACAATGCCAGAGCAAGCAACTTAAGTTATTTGACCTCTATGACCTCTGACCTTTGACATAAAACCCAAAAAACTAATCAGGTCATAATTACCCCTACACGTATATGCATACATAAGCTGTCAGATTTTGAAAATAAAAACATATTAGTAATGCCTCTGGCAACTACATGTACATGTACCTACAGCAAGAATAGGCATAAAAATATGCAGTTACCATGGCAATGTAGATAAATCACAAATGTATGTCTTGCAAATCTTCATTCTACAACAGGTGTGTGCCGAACATTCTTAAATTCTTCAATAAAGAAGGTACTCAATACATTTCAAAAACAGTTCAATCTGCCACAATTGCAACCAACATACTGCCTCATCAAAGCTCTCCTGCAGGACATGTATCAATTAAACCACTGTTTATGAACCAATAACCATTGTCTTTCTTACCTTTGGCCTAGTATCAACAATATACATGACATCTGACTTTGGATTTGTCTTTAGGATAGCTTGTAACATCTCTTCATCTTCCACACAACGAGCACTAAACCCTGCCAATGGCTGACTACATCGACACATGGCAGCCTAGTGATATGAAGAAAGAACACAAAAGATGCATAAAATTTTTTACCTGAGAAAACTCAGGTTGTTTTTACCAGAGCTTTTGCCCTGTGTTAAAGTCAATGGCAGAAATCAGACTAACCTTAGTTTTCAGTTTTTACCAGTTTTCTCAGGTAAAACATTTTATGCAACAGGCCCAAGGTGTTTGTCAAGCATTGTACGGTTGAGACCACGCAACATGGCTCCTAATTATTAGCCTTCAAAAGGTATGTTGTTTAACCAATTTTAAAGTAATACATAAAAACTGATTTACAGTAGAGGCTACATACCATCATACCTGCCAACCTTTGATAATAAAAAATCAGTATCAATACTACGAGGGCACCAAGTGGGTGTTCGGCCCGTTTTAACGGTAGGGGCTCTTTGCATTTTCAGCATGTAAGAGTAGCACATTTCCCTACACTTTTTAAAGCAAATATACCCTCACAATCTACCTTTATGTAATTTAATATCATTTGTCAATTAAAAGAAGGTCTTTAAATATCACTTTTGTGACAAAAGACACCCAGTTTCATGCAGGTGTGATTTGTTTTCATTTAAATCTATGAATTTTTCTTGTTCACCAGAGCTCTCAAAAACTTTAATTTTGAATATATTTTTGAGAGCCCTCTATTGGTGGAAAGTGAGATTGATGCAGATCTTCATCTCCACAGATTCTCTTTTTAATTAGAAAAAATTAATTTCAATAATTCAATTGAGTTATGGGCCAAGGCATAGGCCTATTTTTATGATGAATTTAGATCTAAGTTGGGCCTAACTTACTATATGAAAAACTGACGTGCCAAAAAATCAAACATTTATCCAGCCTATATCAAGAGAAAATAAGCCAAACATTGACAATCATATTCATGTTATTTCACCGCACAGGGGTTACTGACTGAGGACAAAACCTAATTTGGATAAGTGCTTGTTGGTATAAGAGAGCAGATTTTCAGCCATGACAAAAACGGAGCCGAAACTAAACGGCTGCATGCGCCCGACCCGCACTGCGCACTTGCGGTGCGCCGGTGAGCTAAGACGGGGAGGCTGAGGCGCAGCAACTCGTCGGGCGCCGGGAGCTTAGGCAAGCGAAGCAAGTAGATTTGGCGTTCGGCTCCGAAGGCTCAACTTGAGATCGAAATTTGATAATCTCCTTTCTTCCTCAAAAATTTGACAACTATTCAAAAAATAAAGTACAGATCAATGTTAAAATTGCGTTGGGATAGATCTAACTTAGAGTAGCGTCGGTGCGCGGCTGGCCGGGCGGCGCGGGGGTATGGTGTGCAGCCGTTCGGCAGCTGCAGCATAGCATGCAGGCACCGCAGAAGCACAGCAATATACCACTGAAATCACCAAACACACTAGACATACACTGCACATTCACTAACTCACTCCCACACTACAAAATCTTCCGGCGACATGGGCAAAACCTCGAATAAAAGGTGAAATTTTCTTACCTAAATCACCATATTTCGCGTCAAAAATATCACCATCAGTAATTCTTAACATCGTAGTTAGGAAACAAGGGGTCTAAAAAAGTGTATTTTTCACGGTTTTTCCGATGTTCGTGGATTATGAAAACATGTCCTCACTAAAAACTGGCAAGAGCCGATGTCAGCCGCCATTTTTTCCCGGAAGTCAACGCTAAGTACTAGTGCGGCCGTAGCGTGTACGCTCGTTATTTTCACATGCATTTGCAATGGAACTGCGCACTTAGCAGTGTTTGCGCGCCGTTTAAAGTCGCTCTCTGTGCAAAACTAGCGCATTTGCGTAGCCGTGCGCTCCAGTCGTTTACGCGTTAGTCGCATCTTGATATGAGCCGTGCATGCGTTAGTCGCATCATACAGCCGTTTCAATAATTTCAACACTATATTGATTAACCCAAAAATCAGAATTTTGGTTTTAAAATTCGGAATTCGGAATGGAGGTATAAAAATCGGTATAATTCCGCCAAAATCGGAATGGTTGGCAGGTATGTACCATGTAAGTTGACCTTCAATAAATCGAATAATTGGCAGGCAATTACAAATCCTATCTATTATTATTATTATTATCTCTCTTCCTGAATCAAGAGCTATATTTTATCTATTTATATTAGGATAAGATTTGCAACAGTTTAAAGAAGACAGACAACAAACTTACATTGTTTTCTCGATGTAGGTATGACAAGACTGGTAACCGACCTCTACTCCTGAATCTAGAACTCCCAACTAAGACTGGTGTACTCGCATACGTAGGGACATATAGACTTCTTGAATACGTGTCACAAATCTATAAACAAGAAAATTACGAGACAAGGTAAAACAATATTTGAATTATGCAACCTTGATATTCTTGCTGCATATGTTAATTGGTGACTTTGTTTATGGCATCCGTCATATCTAAAATTGCTTTAGCATGGTAATGGCACTGACAATAATTGAAGTTCCACAAAAGGGCCTGCCAGTGAACCACCAACATGTGATTTTTCAGGGGTAGCGTGGCAGTCGAGGCAGGTAAAGATGACATTCACCATCACCTGCAGTGCAAACCCTTCATTCAAATTAAGGGGTCTGAATATGCAGCATACATGTAATTATACCTTGTGAACTGAATGCCATCTCACTCAAGAAATTGAAACAGCAAGTTTTAAGTGCTGATCTTCTGTGAAGAACCACTTGGTGATCAAAGTTTCAATCAGGGTCTGTGCCTGCAGACTGGTTAAAGCCCTCAATTAGGCACTTTACTAAAATCTGTGCCACATCAACAGTAATCCTGCTCTGAATCCACCGTGCGTCTTTCACAACTACTTTCCTGGCATTCCCATTACTTGCCTGTGATGGAATGTGACGATTAGCAATGACAAGATGTCTCCAGGATTCCTGCGGAATTCCTGCAGAATTCCTACAAGAAAGACATGTCTCTGACTTTCATTGAGGTGCATTCACACAAGAGCTGGTCCCTTTAATCTTCCTCATACAAACGTATAAATCTCGAAACTGTAGTTATGTTCAATGGAATGTTTTAAGAAACAAACAATTGGTGATTTAAAATTACTAACAATATACTCCTAGCAAATCACATGCAAGGATTTTGATAGCTTGTAGTTACTAATTTCACTGGATATTTGTTTCATGAAATGCTTCCATAGTCTTACCTCATAATTCTTGTTAATGGCTGTGCTACACCAATGTTCATTGGGTATACCCATGCGTGCATACTCTGCCTGTAGATCAAACTGATCCCAACCTGTTACCATAGAAGGTACAACAGTAGCTGACTTGTAGTGGAATGCATACAGGTCTTCAAGCTCAGCTACACAAAAAGAGAGAGAGAGAGAAATAGAAGAAAACAAAAACACACACTTTTTTACCAGTAATAATTGTTAGAGTCTTTCAGATTTTATCTCAACATATGATTTGTTATACATCTATCTTTCAAGTTTCAATTATTTCCCAACTTTATCAAAAGCATCAAAGATATTAGAGTTTCAAAATTCTGTAAATGGAAGGAGTCAAATAAAGTATAAACCATGGGAGAAAAAAATAAATAAATTCTTTGTTCGGCCAACCTAACGATTTAAGCAAAATCTATATAATCTTCATTTCATTTCATAATCTTTCGTCTTATTTCATTTTGTTTATTAAAAGCTTAAAAATTTCAATGTTCTTTCAAAATTTCTGCATTGTCATAACAATCTCTAATTGTGGATTTCATAAAATTGAAATATGAATGGTAACGAAAATCCTTTGCAGTAAGGGACAAAACTTCCAAGTTTTTCTTCATTAGAATAAACACAAATTGTTCACTTTGCAATGCAAGTCAGTTTGTCAGCTTGTGAAAATTATCCTTCTTCTTTCCATGTACAGTGTATTGTAATTTTTCTACTCAAAATTTTGTTAGCAATTTTAGTCAAAAGCTAAATTTATTTCCCTTTATAGCAATGCACAGAATAATCTGCTTCCACTCCTACACATCTTTTGTTTGCTTATGGGAATCCATGCATTAAAAGAATTAACGTAGATAAAATTACTGACAGTGCTCATAAATATGCTAATACCAGAATTTATCCACTCACAATTTTATTTCAAAAAAAGAAAAAAATATGTGAAAATGCCAGAGAAGGAGCTTTCATTGATTTCATTCTAAACTTTTCGAACAAGGTTAATTATTAGAAGGAAATCATCTCCTTATCCCACCCGAAGAAACTTATGGGCAATTCCATGGAAAATGTTCACTTTAGAGAAAAAATGAAGTTTCAGATTTCACTTAAGCAGTCAAATTTTCTTAAAAAGTAATCTATAAAGTCTCAATTTCCAATAGAAAAATTGCAATATTGATAACATTTTGTAGTTTTTTCCATCATCAAAAAAATAGAATAGTAAATTGCAAAATGTAAAAAATGTGGCTATTTTTAAACAATTCATCTTTCCTGTCTCTACTAAAAGCAAACAATGTCCCAGAGGTCTCTTCTAACTTTTGAATAGTTGATTAATGTTCAAATCAACAGAAAATCATCGTTAAATTTTATGCCATTCATCAATTTTAGACAAATCTGTCTTCAGATTTGTGTGATTTCTTTACCATTATCAGTGTCATGTCCGTTACGTTTTTCACTTAAAGTTTTCACAGCTTACAGGAAATTTGTCTAAAGGTACTGCAGATTCAGATTCTATGTTAGAATTAAACCCCCTACCATGTGTAGCAATCATTTTCCCTTACCACTTCTCATTTTCTTAAAAATGGCGTAACGGACATGACAATTCGCGTAACGGACATGACGCCTTATATATGACAAAAGGCAGCATTCACAAAAACAAAATATTAGGCTCAGTGTCACAGACTGAGGTCAGTCTCAATTGCTTGAGGATAGCTGGATGTAATAACTCCTAGAATCTGCATGTCATTCAAGCTATTTTTAGAAGTTGGTGAATGATGAAAGTTCAGCTCTTGTTCTGGTATATTTTTCAGAGAATTAACGGTATGCCACATAATATTAGGATATTGCAGCTAGATCTGGCAACATACTCAGATCACAATCTGCATCATTTGTGTTTGAACAATACAATTGATTATCTTAGGTGTTTGCACTGACAGTTTGGAGCATGATAAAACTCCAACTTGTGAATTCATGAGATCATTGATGATATTGCTTCAAAGTATCTGACTTTCACCAACCTCTACTTCTTCAGTGATGGCACGGGCTCACATTTAAAAACAAGTCTGTATTCAGATATCTGTGTTACATGATGTAGCTCTATGAATCCATGAATCTACAGTGGCACTTCTTTGCAATATCACAAAGCAAAGGGGCTGTGGAAGGAATGTGGCGTGATCAATAAATTATGCCATCATAGTATTTTGGTCAGCCATAATCACGATTTGAATGATGTATCTTCATTTGTACACAAGCAGCAGGGACAATGCAACGAAATTAGATACAGCCACATTTGTCAGCAAGCAAGATCGTAAGATTTAGAACATCCAAGATTTGATGAAAGGATGATTATACTCAGGATGATATTTATTTTGAATGAAAAAAAATCTCAGAAGCGATTTACAAACATTCCGATATTACATTCCAACTCATACACAATCGATAATGAAAGACTGGTTTACAGGTACTGCTATCAAATTTTTAAATACTTCTTAATATCATTTTTTTTTTAATCTTAAAACTGACATTAATACTAGTACATATTCTTTATCATAAAATACATTTCATAATATGTTCATCTTGGATTTATACAGGTCTGGTATATTTTGTTTTCTTCTCACAAAAAATGAGACTTGGTCTTCTCAGTGTGCCGTAGTGGTACGTTAAACATTGTATTCTATATAAAATTATCATGTAGGCTATAGCTATTAAATTAATGATACCTGCCAATAATATCTACATATTTTTCTTAAGAATGTTAGGAAAGGTACTTTGCTGTTACATAATTACATTCATTATTCATATTTCTTTCATTTTGAAACTAAGAAGTGCTGATGAAGTTCACTTCATAAGGGTGTCATGTCCGTTACGCTAGTGTATATTATCAAATAGTAAGCCATGAATAAAAAATAATCTTTACTATCAACTTTTTCTCCTTTAATTAGGTGTGGCAGATGGTAGTAACTGGAAAATACTCATTAACTATTGTTGATTGGTGTAAAATAAATTTTTCTAAATTTTTTTTTTTAATATAAATATTGTACAAAAAGCCCCCCTCTCAAATTGCAAAATAATAGGAGATATTACAGATTACCAGTTATGATGTATGTCTCTAACCTCTAGCCTTAACATGTAAACAATTAGACTTGTACCATATCTTGTAATAAAATAATCATATTCGCTTACAAAAAGTGGACGAAACTGTCATGTCCGTTACGCTATGTGTGTCATGTCCGTTACGCTACATTTTGAGCTATGAATACAGAATGCACTGCAAAACTGTTGTTAAACACCATTTTATGGATAGAGCATGATCTTAAGGTTAAATTAACACCAACATCAGGTGCATGCTATCTTAGAATTCACAGGAATTTTGATAAGCAATAGGAGGTAAAAATGCTTCGTCCATTTCGTGTCATGTCCGTTACGCTCACAAAGAGTACAATTTCTCCGCAACTGTTCAACGAAACGATTTGAAATTTTATGTGTATGTAACTGATACTTAAATGTGTCTGATAAGCTTAGTAACAATTATCAAAAGACTGCTAATTCTACTGTATGAACCTTTGAATTACAAAAATTTGTCTGAATGTCATGTCCGTTACGCTGGAATTGACCTTATGTGAATGGTTTTAACAAACAAGGTCTCTTTATTAGCAAACATAAAATCTAAAAAGTTTTGTTTTACCACAATTACATACATGCCCAACCAAAGGAGCATCTTAATACTTCCCACACATTATTCTAAATATATATTTAAAAGAAAAAAATAAAAAGGAAACAATATTAGGGCATGAATACTGGCATTAATTTATAGTATCTCATTATACTTTACCATGTTGATAAGAAAATTTCTATGAATTATTTAAAATGGCAGATACATGCAAGTGCATGAATTTCAAAGATTGAAAATGAAAACAGTTAACACATGTGGCAAGATGATCAAATGCAAGTCATGCCAAGTACATTTGTACATAATGTACATGCAGGATTGAGATCTAAGGACGGACTGTGAATGTGACTTGTATTGACTGCACTCCACACCACCCCTCTTCAGAGTCAAATTCGTTTTCAGATTGAATTATGGAGCCCCGGGTTGAACCATTCCTACTGTATAGTGACTTGAAAAAAGAAGAGCATATAATTTGCATGTACATGTACATGTAGTATGAAGTTGAACCACATTTTCCAAGAGGTTTGTGTTGAGGATGGAATCAGAATGAGCCTATCAATGTAATAAAT
Organism: Lytechinus pictus; assembly: GCF_037042905.1. NCBI lineage: Eukaryota > Metazoa > Echinodermata > Echinoidea > Temnopleuroida > Toxopneustidae > Lytechinus > Lytechinus pictus. The sequence continues at coordinate 3,366,631 of NW_026974140.1, read as the reverse complement.
GATGACATGTAACTCATACAAGTACTGTACATTAAGATACTTGTCTAGCGTACATTTATTTTTTATTTATTAAGATACAAAAAGAATAAGATTCTCCTTTTTCACTACAGAAAAAAGAAATCATACTAAACACAAGTTCATGTAAATCTTCATGGTACCGTATTAAACTTTAGCAATTCGAATTTTGTTTTAATCAGCAAGAGGTTGCACAATATAAATTTTACAATATAAATGTACAATGCATTTCTAAGAAATGCATATTCTAGAGGAATCTGGCCCGACATGTGGTCGCATTTCATAAGTTGGATATGCAAAAAGGGTGGCGTATGAACAATTTTCCACACGGTGCCATGTATAAATTGTTGCTACATCACAGCATCTTGACCAAATTTATTGAGTAATATCTCATTTTGAAGCTAGAACTATAGGCTAAATAATAAATATATTACTATGAATGAGATCAATACAATATCAGGAACAAAAACTATAGCACATTAAGTTTGTAGTAACAGGGGTGGCGGAGCCGGTGGATGCGGAGCCGGTGGATGTGGTAAATGATAAAATATTTATTAAACCTAATTAACAACTTACTATAATATGTAATATGACTGTTATCCTCATATTTCTGGGCGTTTTAAGGCAGGGAACAACCAAATGTCATAAAAATTTGACAATTTTGAAAATATGCAGCAATGGAATACATGTGTATGTCAGCTCTGATCTGCAACCTTGTCAATTAGTAAACCAAGCCATGGCGTAATTTCCTTCAGCAAGAAACTGATCCGCAGTGTGCTGCACTCAACCCAGGTGAGGTAAATGGGTACCGGTAGGAAGTAATTCCTTAAAAAGCTGTGTGCGCTATGAACGCCTAGCTTAGCCGGGTAATATAGGAGCGCCTTGAGCACCTAACAAGGTGGATATGCGCGCAATATAAATACCCTATATTATTATTATTATTATTATTAAACCGGAGAGATCTGGTTAATTATCTAATTTGTAGTCTTAATTTTTAGTACAAATGTTGTGTACCATTGCAACAAACATTTCTACCCATGATGTTGTCATTTTGCCAAGCATATAAATACAGTGACAGGTATTTTGGGGGCAAAAATGTGAAATTAAATACTGTTAATTAATTAGTATAATTAATATGCATAAAATAATAGATAATTATTCGATTTTTGGTACAGATTTAATTATTGATGTTTCAAGATTATAACTGGAAAATACTAGGCTAATCCAATGTTGCATTAACTTTTGACACCATTTTATGTGCACAGCAGGTCCAATTTGAGAAAAACACATTTCAAAATTCACATTTACATTGACGTCTATGTAATAATTAGGTGTTAATAAGTCATTTTAAGGAAAAATAAAGGTATTCGAGACTTTATTCTTTTTCATTATTTAGAGAATGGTAATAGCTATAACATATCAACAAATAAAATTTTTGACAATTTTTACCCTGTTCGTGAAATTGGACCACCTTTAATATGACATGCGACCATGTATAAAACAAGATGAGCATTATAGCCCTTGTCCACATACAGTACCAGTCACAATTACATGCAAATATAGTTGACGGTGAATGTTATTAACATGTACATCATTGACCAAACACCGCCTCCATCACTACTGAAGGGGGTGAATCGATCTGTTTTGGGGATTGAATTACCAGCAAAACTGTATGCAAAGCTATGATGGATTTGTGGTTAAATTGGGATCACATAGCCGACTGCTGTACATCATTCAATACACACTTTAAATGTACAGGTATTGAAATGCAAGAAATTATTCACATTAATTACATTGCACTTCATTTTAGCAAACAAAAAAAGTGTTAGATTTTAGAATATCTAGGGCATGCATACATGTAATATTTTTGGGAAAAAAATTGTTATTTAGAAGCATACATCCAGTTTTATTATGTATTTTTTTTTAGTGTGCTACTGCTGTGCTGAGTCTGCTGACCATCATTATTTCTTGGTTTGTTGTGTCATGTAGTGCTCCGTTTGCATCTACATATCCATGTGACATAATTATTTTTTTCAATATTAAAGGCCCTTAAAACACACATATTAAGACTACCGTAAGTAACGGTGTATTAACCGCACCTTTTTCTCGGCGGGACAGAATCAAAAGTCGGGGGTGCGGTTTATACACGATGACAGGTCTGAGCCAAGCCAATCTCAGCCCGAGACCACTACCAGTTTTCAACTCGCGTCGGGTGGCCGAGCGTAGCCGCTTGGGGCAATCCCGTTTAGAGGGGTATGAGCCGCGGGTATAAAAGGGAAGCAACTATGACTACCGGTATCTGCCGTAAATGTCCCTCAAAGTTATATCACGGTAACAAAAGCACCTACCTTCATGAAACTGACTTTTTATAATGGTGTGACTCTGTCTTTGTTGTCATATTTTAGTCATCGCGGCAAAGTTCAGACGCCAATCGATCGCACAGCGCGGTGCAGCTAGCCGAATAAGACATGCATGTGTAATGTTTATCGCAACGTCAACGTAAGCTGGCGCTTTACCTTTCCGTGGAAGTTATTTTGTTTGACAAATTATTGGTATTATTTGACAATTAATTTCTTTCATTTGCCTTTCCTTCATTTCTCTCTATCATCCATCATCTCAAAATCAATCTTCAATCCCCATCTTCACTCCTTCCGACTTTTTATTTTTAATTATTATTCACTTTATTCCCGCCCAGAGCTCCCATTGAAAATACGGTATACCGGTACTAGCATTTTTTTTTCCTATTTTGCTGTCTGTAAGATACCGCCACACACGTACTGAGAACTACCGGTAGTGGTTCAAAGCAGACAAGAAAAACACCTGAACAAAATCGCAAATTTCTCGTATCTTGAACCTTCCCATATTCCCGTGTCTGAAATTCATGTCAAGACATTGAATGCTAGACAGAATTCTGAAAGCAAAAGTGGGGCTGTGATGCAGGAAATATGGTATGAATGATCTTCTCGTATGGGTGAGCCCCCATGTTGATGCTGGTATCGGTACTTGCAATGAACACCGGTACCATATGTGTGTGTGTGAGGTGAGTGTGGAAGTGGCCAATAATGTCGGCAACTTGCAGATAAGTGACGAAGCGCTGATTTCCCATCATTTTTTACCAGTAATTCTTCGATATTTTTTGGTTCTTGACTTATTCTTAAATATGCATATTAGAGATAGAAAGTAAGTTTGATTAAATTTTTTTTTTGATGAATTTTTTTTTTTTTTTGATGTTTTTTTTTTTTTTTTTTTCCATCCGAAAATGGGGGGTGCGGTTAATACACGGGTGCGGTTAATACACCGTTACTTACGGTAAGTTCATACTACAAGATTGTACTCTGGATTTTCGTCCCATCAGTTTTATGGTTCATCCTTTTTCAAGGATTAAATTTACAAACTGTAGCTACATGTACTGTATGTGGAGTATTGATATAAAAAGCGAATGTACTTTCATATACCGAACCTACTTGTGCATAAAGTATATGTTCAATGTGTATAGGCTGAAGCCTGAAATTAATGGAATTTTGAAAATCCAAACTATGCATAGAAAACAAAAACACTAACAATGAATATAATGAATTCAAAAATAGTAAATTCAAAATGAAAACAATTCATGTACCCAGTTAACCCAAACAATCAACGAACAATGACTACTCAATGACAAAGATAAACAGCAATAATGTCAAATTTGAGTCCAGGAGGATTTAAAACTCAATTGAAAGCAATGCTGAGTATTAAAAGTAAAAATATAAATAAATAAATACATAAAACAACAATATCAATACAAATAAATTAAACATTTATAGTGGTTAATTGCTGCTTGGTTTACATAACATATAAATATAATAAATTATTAACAACTACCCACACAAGTCTGACAACAATCTTCCTTGTAAATTTTGATGTATTTACACACCTGGATTTGAGAGCTTCTGTAATGACTTGTATAGCTCTTGGCAATCTTTCTCTCTGGGTATAACAAAAGTTGCGGCCTGGAAAGTCTTACATCTGATCTGAAGAGGGGCTCCTGCCGTTGTCAAAGGGAGCTTCTCTACAAACCCAATATGCATATGAAGGATCTGAATGAGACACAGGGAGAGAACAGAGAAGGCACAAAATCTACATAAAATGCAATTCTATTTTGGTTTGTAGCAAGATGTAAATGCACATGAATACAAGAAGCATGCTTTGAATTATATGATACAAGTACGTGTACATTGTATGTTGAACTTCTGGAAAAAATGACAATGTTGTACATGTATGTATTTAATTTTAAAAAGTTTATGATGTTACACAATGTACATATAAAATTGAGATACATGTACATGTACATGTTGGGCGGGCAGGCAGGCAGGCAGGCAAGCAGATAGATATATATAGATAGATAGATACATACATGTAGATAGATAGATAGATAGATAGATACTATGCATATAGAAAGAGGGAGATAGACAGAGTGGGATACAACCACATTATATATATTCCTTCTCTTACATGTATTTACAAGCATTCATGCTTTCTTAGCAATCAGGTAAAAAATCACCACCAACCAACCAACCAACCAACATGTACATGTACATCTACATGCACATTGATGGGAAATAATGTGCACTCTGCAACAAATCACCCTTTCTGATACTATAATTTTGTTTCACTCAGATCTACACAGTAAAACTTAAGTGGATTATTTATCTTCCAGACAGACCAATACTCTGTACTTGTAGGTCTGAAAGTACTAAGCAATTATCATGATCTTCAAAAACTTTCACTACTAGAGCGGCAAGTTTCAATATGTTATTCAAATCTATGCTTTATTGCATTAATATTGCCTATCACATTACTCAAATTCAGACTCCATCAATGAAACAGCAGCACATGGAATGAAATAACAGAAAAAAAGCTCTAAAAAATAGGCAATACATGAGAGAAGGTAGAACACTAGAAATGCAATGATATTAGAATGATGTCTTGGGAATGATGAAAGAGGAGGAGGTGGAGAAGAGATTGAAGGATAAATGCAATACAAAATGCCGGTGTATTTTCAATTCTCGCTACCCCAAATAGCGATTTCGCCGAGATCCGGGAAAATCCCTGTAACGTGCATTGCATTATGGGATAGCTTTTTCGGTATTACAACTTCCTGTTCGGAAGGCCAATGCACTGTTTTGCCATTCAGATCAACAGTGCCGTCATGCACAACAACACAACGTCGCTTTCGCTCGGAAAGTTCATGATCACAACCCTCTCTTTCACGATAGAGTTTAACAGTTTTACAGCCTTTTCTGCTAAAGTCACTAATTCTGCCCGACGCTTTCAATTGCACGGTATTCATCTGTCAGTTAAGATTTTTTTAAGTTCCGAAACTGATTTTTATCCATTTGTGGTCGACGAAAAATTAAACGAAATGAATGCTGTATATATAATAGCGTCTAGTTGAATACGATCGTGATGTCAGGCCGGTCGCTAAATGCACAAATTTAGGATATTCATTATTTGTTTGATTTTTTTATAACCAAATAAAAACATGAATAAAAATTATTTTCACGTGAAATATATTTTTTATTTTTATTTATAATTCAAATGGAATCAAAACTGACCAAATGTAATAAAAAGTATTATACAGTACTCTGTACATATTACGCTGATTGGCATCGATTTCAGCGTGGTGGAAAACTCAGTAACACGAACCTCGCGCGAGCATGACTCTAAACCGGAAGTGGTGATGACGACCCGACGGAGTGAAAATTATCTCGTCTCGCGCATTATGAGATTTTTGTTCCTATTTGGGGTAGCGAGAATTCATCAAATTACCAATTTTGTCTAGTATCATTTGGTGTACCATGAGTTTGTCCACTATCCACATGGTCTAATTGCCATTTCATCCACTCATCATTTCGTCTAATAACCAGTTGGTCCAATAGCCATTTAGTCCATATAACATTTGGTCTAAATGGACAGTGTTAATTGGGCGAAATTAATGAAAATAAAATGGATATTAGAACAGCTGGTTATGAGACAAAATCGTCACAGACAAACTGGTGATTAGACAAAGTGATGATTGGAAAAATGGTTATTGGACCGAATGGTTGTTAGACGACATGTTGATGGACGGAATGGCATTAGACTACATTTGAAGGTAGACCATGCAGTGAGTGGACGAGTTGGCAGTAGACGAATTTATAGCAGTTTACCAAAATTCCTACATGGTTAAAGTCATTTTTTGCAAATTTGTTCAAAGGTGAATAGTTTTGTGCAGTTTTCATTCAATGCTGGAAGTGCTGCCTGCATGTTACAATGCACCAGTGATCATGATAATAATGATGGTGATAATAATGATGTTGGTAATTTATATTTTGGTGGTGATAATAATGGTTGTGGTGATGTTGTTGTTGTTGGTGGTGTTGTTGGTAGTGACAATGATGTTGGTGATGATAATATTGGTATTGGTGGAGGTAGTGATGATGACAATGATGTTGGTGATGATAATATTGGTATTGGTGGAGGTAGTGATGATGATGATGATAATGATGTTGGTGATGGTGATATTGGTGGTGGTGGTAATTATAAAGATAATAATGATGCTGAGGATACACTGTAGCAACCAACAATGAAAAAGATGATGTACAACGTTTTAAAAAGCCCCTTCTTACAGGACAATCAAAGGTGTTCAAAAAGGTACACCTGTACATCAAATTTCTCCAGCTTCACAAAGAGGCAAAACAAGCAATAAAAGAATCTTATCTTGTGTACAAACTTACCCATGTTTCTTTCTTGCCAGCAGGATCCACAAATATCAGATGTGTAGCAGTCAGATACAGTGTGCCTGAGGATGGCTTGCGGGAATTGAAACGATCCAACAGACGAACGTTCTCAATCTACATGTATGACAGATTGAAGATGAGAACTAGTGGATAATTTCATCAAGTGCAAGGAGTTGGGTACATAAAGGTCTATCATAAATTATAACAAGGCTTCTATCACACATGTCTTGTTACACAGATCTTCTTCATTTAATATCATATCAATACACTTTTATAAGGCATTTTGTTACAACAAAATTATGCAGAAATACCTTGGTTTTTTCTTACTAATTACTATGGACATGTGTATATGAGAGAATCAAAGAAATATCCTCTCAGATGGGGCTACTCTAGGCTGAAAATGGTATGCTTTAAAAAAATAAATTATTTGATTTAATCACAGCAAAACATAGACATTCCATACAATACCAATGGGATAAAAAAATTTACATTTTTAAGCTTTGCATTATTTAATCGAAACTGTTCAATGCAAGTCAGGAATGAGAGCTGACCATGTCATCTCCCTCTTTCATATTTTCTATTATAAACTCTTTTCCATTAGACCTGTTTACAAAGATTCAAATGTATCTTTCCTGATAACTTAAAATTGGAATATAGATTATGTGGTTGTTGCTATGTCTTACAAGCCTCGGTCAGGTTTTCATGTTGGTACTAACAGTTAACTTTTGTTTAAAAAGTATGCAAAAAATAAATATTTCAGTAAATATGACAGTGTTCTGCTCCAATAATGTCAAAATATACTGGCAACTGATTTAGGATTGCGATTATTTGTCATTTCTGTCATTACGACTGAAATCTTTTTAAAACATGTTAAATACCTGTATGAAATGTACATTTTTAAAATTCTTATTATTATCAGAAAAATACCAAATAGCATGGGAAATTTCCCCATCTTAGAGGTACCCAAGGGGCACACAAGACCTAAAACAAACTTCTGAATTTCATTGACCTCATGTTTGATGTGTCATAGAAGTTTGTTCAAAAATGAAAATAGATGCAGCGTTGAAAATAGACGGGAGCGACAAGCCATTCGGTTCTTGTGTGCTTTAGGATCGCTCTCGCAACTGCCTATTAAAAGCTGCCGAGTATGGAGTGACTCCCAAACAGGAAAATATCTCCCGTCCGCACCCATCCAGTCTCCCATCCAAACTGCATCTAGCAGCAAGGCCAACGCAGCTGCAGTTTTTACTTCCATGCATCGTCGTTTTCTGACGTGTAACTGAGAGGAATTTTTAGAATCATAGGCATGGTGCTTCAGAAAAATGCATAGAGTTTCAAACTCTGATATCCCCAAATACTATTTTTCAAAACGCTGCATGGCAAATTTGTGAGAAAATAAGATCAAGATTTTTTCATTTTAGTGTATTTTTCAGCGACCCCACTTCTTACAACTTATGTATGTAAATCTGAACTAAGCCACCGAGTGCTCTGGAAATATGGCACAGATCCCACAATATGAAGGGCGAAATTATGATTTTCAGCAAGGAATTTTGGTAACAGTCAGTGCATAGGAATATACATGTATTGGCGGCTTTGGCGCTAATGCAGTTTCGCACTAGCCTGTGTTGCAGTGATGATTGACAATGAGCTGTGCTGTGATCAGTGGCTGCTCTGGTGTAGGCGTAGCTTAGCTTGTGAAATAAGTTGACATGTTCAAGTTAATGTTTGCTGTCAGGTTTCAATGCATTTAATATTTTATAAAATAATTTTCAAGTGAGTTTTCATAAAAATTTGATGAAAACTCACTTGAAAATTAGAAATTATGAAAAGGATTCCTCTACATACAAGTACAAATTCTATTCAAATATGATAAACTTCATCCTAATCAATTTGATGGACAAAATTGTAAAAGTTAGAACATCCAGTTAATTTAATACACAAGATACATGTACAAACAATAAACATTAAATGAACAACAATACATTCAATAATCATTTAACAATTGATAACAATGAAGAAAAATAAATAGCAATTAAATAAACAATGTTAAACAATAAATGATTTTGTAAACAAGCAGGACAAACTGCCATGCGAAACCATGAGCTGAATCATGAAAAAAGAATGGCTCTTGAAAACTGAAAATTAGCTCTAGTAAAATTAAAAATGGCTCTCAAAATTTTGCCAATATGGCTCCCTAAAAATAGAAAGTAATTTCAACACTGGCTAGATGCTACCCCTGCTAGACCATATTTAATGTTAAACTGCAATGTTCATCTGTTTATTGTAATTAATTACTGATTTCCCCATAATTGTTTGTTACACACAAACTTTGCAATCGTCATACACTGTAGCTTTGATGTCACTAGAAGTAGCCATAATGTTGGCGGTACTGGACCAACAATTTACATATTTGATATTCCACTAATGTACACTATTAATTTATGGACACAATGTGCATAAATCAATTCAAAATGTGTCTACATGGACCACTGTCTTTTCATTTAATCATGTTTATGCATAAGCTTATAAATGCAGAGTGTAGCTAGATTTAGAGTCTCTTTCTTGGGGTACCGGTACATGGGATCTAAACAAAAATAATGTTTACATGTATAAAGCATGTATTTCCAGTATAGTGCAATGTGCAATCCCTAAAATGCTGGTTCATTGGGCGTGGGGGAGCTTCATTCATTTAATGAGATGTGGTCAATATGCCTTGTGTCCATGAATGTATTCTCGTTCATTCATTGTAATTATTATAATGTGTATACACGTATGTTCTGTCTGCAGGACAGCCTGTGTCGTCTCCCATGTGATGACTCACTAGCGGCATGCACCATTTCTAATTTGTTTTTGTGTCATGGGGTAACAGAATGAGTGTTACACTAGAAGAGAGAGAGTGCAAGAGAAATAGAGAGACTGAAAAAGAGAAAGAGAGAGAGTACGAGAAACTGGGTAATAACACAGTGTGCAATGTATGCTGAGGTAAGGGGCACATTGACATTGTTATGCAGGTTTGATATGATATAGGGTTGATTGTGTATTTCCTAGAAAATAGTGGGAAATATACAGGGGAAATGTTTGGATGTACATGTACGGTACCCATTGTTAAAATTGAAGTATGGGTATTATACGGTACCTTTGCAGGTAGCCCATATAGGCGTATACATTTTAGCTGAGAAAAAAATTACTGAAATTTGCAAAATACTCTGTTCTGAATCCACAGTGGATAGCACAATCTAGTGTTTTATTGTTACTACCTGACATTTCAGCTCCAAGATAAAATGCACAAAATTGTACACACACCTGAGTTGGCAAGACTTTATGTACATGCATTCATGTTTTCCTCCAGACTGCTGCATAATAGTCATAGACTAGAATAAAAGATATATTGCCATATTCCATGCCTATATAAATGTGCTATTGTAAAAGTGACAATGTGCTTTAATACAGTATGAGGTTATAAAGAAAATAATAATGATCACAATTGCTAAAATCAGATAATCATCCTTAAATCACATGAAGTTCGTGGATTGGCAGGCTAAAATATGCTCCTAAATAGAGAAAAATACATGTATATGTAGGGACAGTGATTTTCCGCGATCGCGGAAAACGGACGGAATTTACGGAATCGGCCTTTTGAAACGGAAAGTGGCTTTTCAAACGGAAAATCACGGAAAACTTGTTTTTTCTCAAAATGCACAAAATATCAACAGAAAGTAATCCCAAATCCTCAACAAAATACGAATATCAACTGAAAAAAACACAATCTCACTTTGCAACAACAATCACGACAATCAACACATCGTAACTACACTCGAGCCCCTCCATCATATCGTATCTATAAATTAGTTTACACTGACGTCCGCATATAAGGCAGAATACGGCCGTGTGTTGCTGCCCTCTGCGTTCGGTCATAATACAATGATCACGGTGATTCAACAAATCCAAAATGGCGAATAGGCGGAAGTCGTCGACTGCTCAAAATGATGTCCGAAAAGTCCCCAAATCAGCAATAAAATCCCATGTAACCATAAAATAATGCTAATAATATGAAAGGTGAGGATGTATTAATGTTGATTACCGTAAGTAACGGTGTATTAACCACACCTTCTTCTCGGCGGGACAGAATCAAAAGTCGGGGGTGCGGTTTATACACGGTGACAGGTCTGAGCCAAGCCAATCTCAGCCCGATACCACTACCAGTTTTCAACTCGCGTCGGGTGGCCGAGCGTAGCCGCTTGGGGCAATCCCGTTTAGAGGGGTATGAGCCGCGGGTATAAAAGGGAAGCAACTATGACTACCGGTATCTGCCGTAAATGTCCCTCAAAGTTATATCATGGTAACAAACGCACCTACCTTCATGAAACTGACTTTTTTTAATGGTGTGACTCTGTCTTTGTTGTCATTTTTTAGTCATCGCGGCAAAGTTCAGACGCCAATCGATCGCACAGCGCGGTGCAGCTAGCCGAATAAGACATGCATGTGTAATGTTTATCGCAACGTCAACGTAAGCTGGCGCTTTACCTTTCCGTGGAAGTTATTTTGTTTGACAAATTATTAGTATTATTTGACAATTAATTTCTTTCATTTGCCTTTCCTTCATTTCTCTCTATCATCCATCATCTCAAAATCAATCTTCAATCCCCATCTTCACTCCTTCCGACTTTTTATTTTTAATTATTATTCACTTTATTCCCGCCCAGAGCTCCCATTGAAAATACGGTATACCGGTACTAGCATTTTTTTTTCCTATTTTGCTGTCTGTAAGATACTGCCACACACGTACTGAGAACTACCGGTAGTGGTTCAAAGCAGACAAGAAAAACACCTGAACAAAATCGCAAATTTCTCGTATCTTGAACCTTCCCGTATTCCCTTGTCTAAAATTCATGTCAAGACATTGAATGCTAGACAGAATTCTGAAAGCAAAAGTGGGGCTGTGATGCAGGAAATATGATATGAACGATCTTCTCGTATGGGTGAGCCCCCATGTTGATGCTGGTATCGGTACTTGCAATGAACACCGGTACCATATGTGTGTGTGTGAGGTGAGTGTGGAAGTGGCCAATAATGTCGGCAACTTGCAGATTATAAGTGACGAAGCGCTGATTTCCCATCATTTTTTACAAGTAATTCTTCGATATTTTTTGGTTCTTGACTCTTTCTTAAATACGCATATTAGAGATAGAAAGTAAGTTTGATTAAAATTTTTTTTTGGATGATTTTTTTTTTTTTTTTTTCCATCCGAAAATGGGGGGTGCGGTTAATACACGGGTGCAGTTAATACACCGTTACTTACGGTATGTTTCTCTAAATAGTTTTTGAGCTCGAATCTCTTCAATTAAAATGGATTTTAAAGCGATGTTAGTACATTGGTGGATGCAAATTTTGACCAGTGCTAGCATTTTGACATCGCGCTACTCATTGCGTATTGGTTTTCTATGTAAACAGAATTGTCACTTTTTCATGTACACAAAGTCTATGGGGAAACGGAATTTCCGTTTTCAGACATGCTGAAACGGAATTTGAGATTTTCTGAAACGGAAAAGGCAATTTTTAGAAACGGAAAATCACTGTCCCTATATATGCAGCTGTATATACATGTATATGCAGGTGTAGGTATACTGACAGACTCTTCTTTCAGTATTAAATGTTGCCCTTAAAAGACTACAGTGAATTGCAAACAAATACAAGTAGTTTGTATTGCAATGCCCGTTACTAAAGTAGTAGAGAGGACATAGCCTGGGCGCGAAATTATTTTTCCCACCGCAGTTCCGGACCAGAATATAAATATTCATGACTTGCAGCTACGGAATAAGAGTATGAAAGAGCGTGGACAAAATTAATTGTGGTCGTTAGGAAAGAATAATTTAGCCAGTCGGCCGGTTTACACAACTTTGCCATTTAGGGTAACTACCAACATGTACCATGGATACCTTGATTTTGATTGACTGCTGGGCCATATCATTATGGGCCAAATTACCATTCCCCCCCCCCCCCCCCCCGGGATGGGGGCACTCATATACATTCAGGAGAAAAGGAAAAGCAAAGGGAGGAAAGGGAAGAAAGGTAGCTTTGTGGGTTTTTCTTTTTATTCTTTTTTTTTCCTCAAAAGAAAACTCCTTCACTCTTGCTCTAAATTTATATATATGAATTTTGCTTCCGCGCTGCGCGCGGTTGAATGACAATATTGCAGTTCTTTTTGTTTCCCTCACCCTTTCTCTAACCCTGTTTTTCCACCTCAGCTATATGTGTTTCTTGCCAGTTCAAGTTCAAATGTATGTACATTAGGGCATGGAATTAGAGTAAGGTTAGGCCGAAGTATATGAATTTATCTTCTTTTTTTCAAATTGATAGCGCAATTTCTGGTCGGGTCGACTACGGGCTGGTAAAATTATTAAATCAATTTCTGCCGTGACCTCCATATAGGCAACTTCTCCCGCTTTTCAGCTCATTACTAAACAACCATAACTTGGGGGCAATCAGGTTCCTTATTTAAAAAGACGAAGGTATAAAATTTGTGTCGTGTTAAATAAAAAAAAGTACAATATTTTTTTTATCGAATTCTATTAAATTTCATGTCATTTCCTTGCACATTCATCTCCTCTCCTGTTTTGCGCCCTCAGTTTGAAATTTTGAATGACACTTAAGTTTCTTTATCATTCAAAATGAAGTACTTCAGGATAAGTCAAAGAAATTAAACATCATTCCTTTTTTATATAATTTCAATAAATCACAGAAGTTTCAACTTTTTGCGCACTATTTTCCTTGTAATGAAGTTCAATAATCTTAGAAAATCAATTGAATTAGAGCAGATGGGGTATTAGAGATATCGGCATTTGATGAAACGGCCGCCCTTTGAAATTTCAGAGCTTAATTGCTCTGCGCGGGGAGGAATATCTTCCTCCCGGCATATACCCTTCTTCTCCTCTGTTTTGCAAGTTAAAGATATGCACCGTCGCTAAATTGTATGTAATCAAATCTGATCTTTCCAAGGGAAGCATTCACTATATTAAGAGAATACCCCTATCTCGGGACACTTTTCTTTGGAAAAAACTTGATAAAACATTATTATTTTAATTCCCTCCATTTTCACAATCACTTTTGAAAACAAGGTTCAAATTAAATCACAATAAAGTCAACTGAATTGGAGCTGATATAGGTACTAGAGACGGCTCCTTTTCATTTTAATTTATGAAACACCGAAAGCTTCGCGCGGGAGGGCGAAACTCCCCCTCCCTGCACCCACCCCCTAGGGAGGGCGCTTTGCGTGCTCTGTATAAAGTGTTGGCACGCTTCGCGTGCATTTACCGCCCCCTCCAGAATGAAATCCTGGCTACGCGGTTGTGTACATTAGTGGTACCATGGTGGTACAAGGATGTGGACCTGATGGTTCGGGATTTGAGGGGGTTTTCTCAAATGGATGGGTTTCGCGATAGCCCAACCCAGCATGACAGTCCTTTGTGATGAGACAAGCCCGATATACTCAGATTCACTCATACATTGTGACCTACATGTATTCAACCTGTGTACATGTATGCGCCCTGGTTTCATCACTCTTGCACCTGATAATGAATGAGCAGCAGCTATAATCTACATGTAATGATCCAGAATATATGAGAGGAATCAACTGCTGCCAAAGAGAATTTTATAAACGGGTACACTACAGAAATAAATCGTATTGTGGTTTGTACATGTATACATTGTACATGCAGTTCTCAAGACCCCACATTTCATTACGCATGGCAGATAATTCCAATGATCCATTGTAGCCAATTATTTCAAGACTCCAATTCATGGTCCCCTCCCTCTTCCTTCAATGTCTTTAATTAACTGCATCATCAAATGATTTCTTTTTAAAAACCTGGGTTTAGTTTGGGGGAATCTTAAAATATTAAAGTCAAAATTACCCCCATATTGATTCATCTTCCTTTTAAAAAATTACAGTTTGTTCCAATGCCAAATAATGAAAATCACTAACAAAAGTACGGGTAATTAATCAGTTTTCTGATGGATCCTTGAAACCTTTCCCCTTGTCTACTTCTGTGCTCTCTACATGTGGGATTCTTTCACATACGAGGAAAATTTTTGTGGTATCAAAAGTAAATGATAAAATTTTTTAATTTATTTAAATCCAAAGGCAGTCTGCCGATATCAGATTCAAAGAATCCACTGAAAATTAAATTCATTAGTTTCATTAAATACAAACAATATAATGTTAATTTGCCAAACATTCAAAACTAACCCATGATTTGAACCCTCTTCCTTCTTGAAAATTACAGTCAGCTCCAATACTGAATAAAAATTGTTATGAGACTGAGAGCATGTACTGTACATGTAACATCAGGAATAATTTTATGGGGCTCAATTGATAATTGAAACTGGAAATGAAGTGTTTACTGAAGAAAACATACTATAGAATACATGCACGTATGGTTTATAGTTACATACAGTACATTGTAGCTAGTGTACTGGTTTATTGACTTTATTTTTTCATTTTCAGTTTCACCATTCTACATGTAGGTTCCATGGTTTATAAAGAGAGAATGGCATCAGGGTAAATAGCTTTCAGGCAATTCTTTTTTTCTTTTCGGGGCTACTTTTCATAACTTACTGCCTATTAAAATCTGCAACATTAGATACTATGTACAGTAGGCCTGGGAGTAAACATTGATTGATAGAATGGTTCGAATGGCTTGCCGCTGATCGATTAGCAAAATTTACACTGTTTGAATGTTCGGCAGATCCCGATTAGATCATTAGACACTTGGGCTAACTAAAATACTCAAGTAACCTAACAAAATGACAAGATAACAATGATAATTGTTTTTAAATACATGATACAGGTTTAAAAACTGTGTTACGGATGAAATTTGTCAAAAATGAACAATGATTGTATCACATTCACAGTAAACACCAACCTGAAAGAGGTCCAAAAATTTCAATCCCACCCGGCCTTGCATGCCCTAAATACACAATGTATGTTGATAGGAGTATAGTATAATTTATCAAATGCTGCTCTAATTGGGTTCTTTTTATATTCTAAAATCTTTGGCTTAAAGTTAAGAGAATATTTTATTTAATTTTAGTTCATCATATGGCTGATGCAGCTGCAGGGGCATTATTATTATGAAATATTGAAAATAGGAACATTAATTATTAATTAAGAAAATTAGAATTATTTCAGCCTTTTACTTTATTAATGTATAAAGACTCTGTTATTTATACTCACCTGCGGTGGCACAGAATATTCTTTTATTGACCACATTCTCCAATTTATTAATCTAAATATATGTCTGTAACCTTACAATTTAAAAAAAAAGATTTTTTTTTTTTTTATCATGGCTGTACGCAGCAGGGGATTGGGAGGGGGTATTACCATAAAATTCGCAAAAAATGTTCACAAAATCTTCCAATTTCACTTTAAGGAGAATGGAACCTTTGGAACAAAATAGCTTGTGTGAAAACAGAAACATCAAAGAAACAGATCAACGAAAGTTTGAGAAAAATCGGACAAATAATGAGAAAGTTATGAGCATTTGAATATTGCGATCACTAATGCTATGGAGATCCTCAAATTGGCAATGCGACAAAGATGTGTTATATGTCACTTGTGAACAACTATCCCCATAACTTTAGTATATATTTCACTTAAATTGCCTCTTTTATCACATCTATCAATAGACTTTCTATAGGAGGGCATGTAATACAGATTTTTAAAGAATACATCATGGATAAAAAGTTTGTATCACCATAAGAAAAAGCAAAAAGAGACATTTTGAGGGTATTTTATAGTCCATCAAAGGGAAAGTTGTTCACATGTGACATCACACATCCTTGTCGCATTGCCAATGGGAGGATCTCCATAGCATTAGTGATTGCTATATTCATATGCTCATAACTTTCTCATTATTTGTCCGATTTTTTTCAAACTTTCGTTGATCTGTTTCTTTGATGTTTCTTTTTTTACACAAGCTATTTTGTTTCAAAGGTTTCATTCTCCTTTAAAATAATTGCAAAACTGCCCCATTATCACAATTACTTATTTCCCTTTTAGAGTTTCTTCAAAAATTGCATGTGTCCTGCATCCCCAACCGCCCCCCCCCCCCCCCCCCCCCCCCGTCCCAGAAAAATAATTTCTGCGTACAACCACGAAGATTTCACAATTCAAGAACTGGGTCTACAGTTGACTGAAACCGTGTTGGTTTTTTTTTGGATGTGGGTGCAGCCTCTAGATTGAGCTAATGTAGCTGATGATGCTGATCATTTATGAGGATCAGTTCGGTAAAGTGTCATTACAGTTTTATGATGTTCGACTAAAAATACGTTGGAAATAATTTTTACATATGGCCCTTCACAGACAATGAAATCTCAAGGATTTTTCTTTTTCATTTGCGAAAATTCAACCCTTGGCCTTGATAGGGTATATCACATACACCTTTATTTCTGAACATGAGCAAGATGATTTACATTTCAAAATTTTTATAAATTAAAGGACAAGTCCACCCTAACAAAATGTGGATTTGAATAAAAAAGAAAAATCCAACAAGCATAACACGGAAACAGTATGAAAGTTTCATCAAAATCGGATGTAAAATAAGAAAGTTATGACATTTTTAAGTTTCGCTTAATTTTGCAAAACAGTTATATGCACATCCTGGTCAGTATGCAAATGAGGAAACTGATGACGTCACCCACTCACTATTTCTTTTTTATTTTATTATATGAAATATTCTCATTTCCTCTTCATTGTCAAGTTAAAAAACAATTAATTCCTCCCTGAACATGTGGAATTAGCATTGTTTAATATCATATAGTTCAGTCAAGTTGGTCCTTATTGTCAAATCTGTAAAAAATGAAATATTGTATAATTCAAACAATAAAAAACAAAAAAAATGGTGAGTGAGGGACATCATCGACTCTCATTTGCTTGTCACTGAGTTGTGAATGAACATCACTGTTTTGTGAAAAATAAGCGAAACTTTAAAATGTCATAACTTTCTTATTTTACATCCGATTTTAATGAAATTTTCAGTGTTATGCTAGTTTGATTTTTCTCTATTTATGGGTGGACTTGACCTTTAAATAACAATTATTAACCTTAATAAATTACCTTAGTTACAGATTTACATTAACCAAATCTCTAAATTTATACCCTTCTTCCTATTATTTTTCCCCTATTCTGCACTACCCTCACCCCACTCCCCACCCGGCTATTGAAAAGTCATAGCGGGTATTTGCCCCCTGCCTACCCCTTATAACAACTACGCTATTTTAATGCATAAACAAGGTCAGGTAAATTAATTGAATATTCAACGAATGAACAGAAAAATAATTTAGGGAAAGGTAAATATTAAATGAATGAATAAATAAATGAATATATGATTGGGTACAGATAAAGATAAAATTAAATCATTTTCATCATTGTAATGAGACAAATTAAAGTGAATAAATAGATGGATTGCTACTCCACTGCACTCACCTCATAATATATGTGAAAAAAAAAATCACATATATTATGAGGTGAGTGCAGTGGAGTAGACATTGGTTTTAAAAGGGTAAATCATAACTTTTGGGGTAAATTTCGCTTACTTAAAAAAGTCGCACGAAACCGTAAGTTTGGACGACTGAGATAAACTGCTTCCCAAGAGATAGTTTTGTTAAATTGAATGTTGTTACTTTTTACGGTGGTAAAATATGTCTGTCATGACAATATTATATTGCAATACCATGTAAAAATCCATGTTGGGATTTTATATACATGTATGAATTAATATTTGGGCAATCGTGGAAGTCTTGGCCGAAAAAATGAGTGTGGATGATTTTTGGTCTTTACTAGGATGCACGCCTTCTCGTGTGCCATTGTCCGAGCACTTCTTCAATCTCGTGCACATACGTGGAGCCTACACGAACAATCGCCCGAGAAACATTAAGGTTAGATCTTCTTGACTTCTAGATCTAGTATGGTTAAAACTACCCATTATCGACCACCTAATTTTCAAAGCATCGTATTTGCGAAAAATTTTAATAGTTTTACCTAGATTTTGTCTAATTTATGCAGAAAATTGAGCAGATCAGATTCCAATGTTTCGACCGACAACTCTGATTCTATTCCCGTATATATCGGCGAACGACGAATGCGATATTTGCTAATTTTTACCCTTTTTTTGAAACCGACCACCCGCAATACACTAAGTTGACAGCCGATTCTTGCTTGTCGCGTTGGCGAAATATTTTGACTCTTCCAAATCAATTCTATGATGTCAACATGCTAAATCAATGATCGTCTCACTACTCGCACATGATTCGATGATTGACAACAGATATTTGTTCTAAAGCAGTTTCCTATCAGATTTCTTGATATGGACAACTGTTTTTCGATGGGATTCGGTTCTGGTCAATTCAATTTTGATGAATTCTACTAAATTTTTACTTTTTTTTCTCGTAAAATCGGTTCTTACCGTTCCTATGGACACTGCGCCTATTCTCTCGCGCATATCGTTTGTAATACGCAATTATTTTAATGCGCGCAAGGTGGTCGATATGTGGTGGTCACACTATACTGCTACGAGTCGACCTATGAGTACGACTACGTCACCTTTTAATTTACTACACTTTTAGCTATATTACCCCAAAATTGAATAATCGGATTGAATGATACATCAAATGAAAGGTCTTTGCATTAGAAATGCAACAACAAAAATTAAGAAAATTCGGCCATTCTTAGGGAGTTATAGGTAATAAAAGATCAATTTTTTAAAACCCATTCTGCCACATAATGTGATGCCTTAAAAATTTTTGCGATAAACATTTTATGTGTAAAAATTGCTCCACGCAATTCCAAGAATATTTACCCTCACGTCTTGCACAACTATGAGTCCAAATTTACAATGCACGGGTATGCGGTTTTAAAATTACGCAACATTTAGTAGTACATGTCAGCCCCCAAAATGCTGAAATACGTGATTTAATTTTCAAAAGCAAAAAAATATGTACATGTAAGAAAACGTCTTTGGTATCAGTTGTTTTTGAAGAAAAGTTGTTAGAAATGCCATGAAGAATATGTACAGCAAAAATTAGCACTCTACAAGCTTTAATTACTGAATTAGAACAGAATGTATTATGATTTTACATGTCTAAATTTATATATTCAGTGAAGTTTGGCTCTACAATCAAGTACCGGTAGTTAGTGTCATTTTTCTACCATCTTGTAAATTTTTGTTGCCAAATCATGATCTTTGGCAGAGAAATGGGGAGAGCTTATTTATGATTATTTATTCATGAGATTACAAATGTATGTTTCTGGCTCTCACTACTCCCAGCACTCATTTGCAAGAACTTGCAACTTTGCACTGTACAGTACATGTACCTCTATGACTCCAGCAATGCTGAATGATGTGGATATGCTGTGTGAGCGTGTGTCATGTGATCACAAGAGTGGCTGAGTTGCTGCATGTACAAAGTTGCAAGTACACGTGTAAAAGCAGCATTTTACATTAAAAATAACGAGAATGGCTCTCAAGGGGGGGGGGGGGCGGGTTGGATGTGCCCCCCCTTGGATCCTCCACTGGTCATGTACAGTTTCTGACAACATATAGTTGTTTTTTTCTGCATTTGATTGTTTTGTTATGTTTTTCCTTTTGTTTTGTTTAATTTGTGACTCTGTTTATTGTTAGAAATTTCAATTTATATCATTGTAACTTATGTTCGATAATTTGTAAAAAAAAATTATTTTCATCGTAATCCTTTGTTTGGATTTGAAATCCATAAAAATGAACTTGAAACTTGTACAGGATGCATGCTGCAGGCTTCCCAAATTTTTAAGTGGGGCATGAAAATATTTTACTTGCATTGAATGGGGGGTATACATGTACCTTGTAACTAACCTCTGGTGTCTGGCGGATCCAGGGGGCACAGCCGGCCCGTGCCCCCCCCCCTTCCTTTGAGAGGACATTTAAAATTTGCAATGTAAAAATG
Organism: Lytechinus pictus; assembly: GCF_037042905.1. Taxonomy (NCBI): domain Eukaryota; kingdom Metazoa; phylum Echinodermata; class Echinoidea; order Temnopleuroida; family Toxopneustidae; genus Lytechinus; species Lytechinus pictus. The sequence continues at coordinate 3,345,881 of NW_026974140.1, read as the reverse complement.
CTGTTAAAACTTAAAACACAAGTGTGCCCCCCCCCCCCCCTTTGAAAGTGAGGACTTTTTTTTTTGCTTGTCTAATTTTTCCTCTGGAAAATGTGCCACCCCCCTTTGGAAAATCCTGGTTCCGCCTTGGTGTCAAGATACTATATTTGAAAAGAGATATACCCCTTCCATCCCTGATGTAACCCATTTGCTGTCAAAAAATATATATTTGAAGAGGGGGCTAACATACCCTCTTTGTCTCCTTTGGATTCACACATGATTGCACATGACTTGTAATCTTATACAAAGTATGCACACACACACATGTCACGTGCAGATTCTCCAGCTCGCGCTCGTATGTATGTTCTACCGGTGAACACTGTACTAGAGTCTAGACACACAGAGCTCGATCCGGTTGACCCATTCATTTCACCTCACTGCACAAGTTGAATGCGACATTTGTTATTCATTAGAGGTACGTATTGTTATTTATATCACACTGATCGATCGCAATCACATGCGATGTTTTGAAATAGGCCGTGAATAATACGTGTGAGGAAAAAGATACTGGCCCAAAATCACCAATTTTGAGGATAAACGGAGGATGGACACGGAGTGAAATACGGGTGTAGAGTAAGATATTATTAAGTCAATCATATATCGCTCGTTATATTTTTTTTCTTTAATTTTTACGATAAGGATAACCATGATTGCCATCCCCGGGGGGGGCACTCAGTATATAATGCATAGTGGGTATGTGCCGCGGAGGGGACCCCCATTTTTACACTCAAATTTCCGTTCCAAGGCATAGCATTTTTGTCTTATTGAGAAAAAGAACAAAGAAAGCCGCTAAAAAGAAGAAAGAAATCCGCTCCAAAGCTTCGCATATTTTCGTTACGCCGTTCCGGTCGTATTGATCTGCTACGACGAGCCGCAGTTTTGGTGAAAAGCAGCTAGCCGCAGAGCGCTGTCCGACCATCGCATCTGCGCTAGCGCACCCGGCGCCCGTGCCGCCGGGCTATAGGCTAGCTGCATGCACGTATGCCCGTTCCATAGGGATGAATACGCAATCACACGCAGACGACCCGTTCCAAGGACCCCCGTTTTCACAAACATTTGTCGTTCCAAAGCCCGTTCCGAGGACCCTCCTTTTTACAATAAGCCTGCTCCAAGGCCCCCGTTTTTTATCTCGCCCGCGGCACATGATATACCCACTACTTTTTTGGTCGAGTGCCCCCCCCCCCCCGGGTTGCCATCCCACCTTAGTTTTATGACTCGGAATATCCGATCTAGTTCATTGTCATCTAAAGTCATCTAGGACTATCGACTAGGGCCTACTCTAGTCTCTACGTAGCCGTAGGCTAGTAGATGACTTTTACTCCCCAGACGCCTCCAGGCTAATCGTAGGCCTAATGGAGTAATGCTGTATTGAGCTGTGGCTATGCGATATGCGACAACAACGGGGCCGGTGAGACCGCAGTGCAGTTACCACCGCGGGCGCGGGTCGTAAGACGAAAACTGGCAAATATCACATCATAACTTTTTACAAACTTAGGCTTAGACCAAGATAGACAAACCAATGAGTACCTTACCTTTGGCGTTGTGATGTATTCCATAACGGAACTACTTCGGCTACTCCTCCTCCTCGGCATTACATGAGAAATTGCGTTTCTTAGAACAGCAGCAGCTCGGGCAACAGGGTCAGTGACACATTAATTTAATTCACAATCGAATATCGTGGATCTGGATATATGATGCGATGACAATAATCAGCGGGCGCGCGCGCGCGCGTAAATGCCTGCCATAAAGCCGGAGCGCCGGTGTCATAGACGAATTGGCCCGGGTACCGCGCACGGCTGTTTCACAGTGAAAACACAGAGATACCAAAGACCTTATAATATATTACTAGACCGAAAGCTGCGTGCGCGTTCAGCACAAAACAAATGAGATTAGGCTCCGCCTACCGCGATCATTTGAAGACAAAAATAAGCCCTCATTGACATTCATGAGCATGAAGATATTCATAATCCGGCCTTTTCATTGGCTAAGAGCGTCATTAATACGCGATTTCCCCGATTCTTTGTCATCGATACTAGTGGTATCGTGTTACAGAAATAATTATTCATTTGACCTCATTACGTCATCTAATTTATTCATTCTGAAACTTTTCTTTCCACACACAAAATGGACCTTCGAACACTCCGGTGAGTACGTATAAATTGATATAACCACGTTAATTCAGTGGACTATTTACACATTTCACACTGTATTTTGTGATCTTAGGTTATTTCTTTAACAAATTAGAGAGTTTGCTATCATTCTTCTGATAAAGGAAAGCAGAATTTGGTCTTTGAAATTGAAGTTAGATTGTCATCGTCGCCCAGTGCAGCCTGTATGTTGCTTGCAGTGTATTTTGTACGGGCTCCTAGCCGGCTGGGAATCGAGAGATAATCGGGCTGGTTTGGTTCACCTCCAACAAGGACCAACCCACGATTGATTAAAACAAGAAGAATGAGGCTTCTTTTTGTACACTGTAACGTTAGATCTACAGGGAGATCTGCATCTATCTTCAGTAGATCGAGACTCAGTCAGGAATAAACTGTGAAGCGGAGTGTGGATGAAAATACGCCTGTCATTGTGTCAGGCCTCACTTTGTTTCAGATATCAAATTTATTTTGCATAACTTCAGGCTTCTGCATTTAGCCCCCACCATTTTAACTCTTATTGTTAATGTTATTCATAAATATATAGACTCGGTCTTAGAAATAACATGCTGCTCTGCATGTTTGTCTTATTATCAATACATCTATGACCTAAATCTTCTTAATCCTAGGCCCTACTTACTTTATACTTAGATCTAGGCTACCGGTACTTTACTTTTATTTATTCATCGATGCTATCAGTATCAAGAGCTAGGCCTACCTAATTAAAATCTAGTCTAACTCATACTTTCCCAACCCTCGATACTTACCCCCAGGGCTTCTGATCTAGGTCTGTAATTTAGGCCTAGATCTAGGTCTGGGCCTAAACGACTCCATTTACATGTACGAGTATGACTGTCAGTGGACCAAGGAGTCGGACTAGATCTAGATCTACTCTCGGTCAATAATGGCAATGAAGTCTAAGCCAGGAATAAAAGTCAAAGTCAGACATCAAAAATTTCTAAACCGATATAGGGTTTAGAACCGAAGCTTTACTTTCTAGGTCTAGATAGATCGAGAGTCCATCGTTAGTCTAGATCTAGACCTAATTTAGATACATGAACGAGACTCAATGCTGTGCGACAGCATTGAGTCTCGTTGGACTAGATCTATACTTTCTTACAAATAGATCTAGACCTAGTGCATGAGATTATGAAATCTAATGAAATAAGATTCGGAAATAAAAAGAGCCAGATTTTTTTTTTTTTTTTTGGGGGGGGGCAGACATGTGAAAAAATTTAGAGAAACCTAAAATTCAGAAAGCGAGGGCCAGAAGCGACCAATATCACCTAGCGCCGTTTTGTGCATTTTCTAAAGTAAAATTGAAGGATGTCATGCAATTCTCTTTTTGATGAAGGTTTTCACATTTCAGCTCTTACCCAAACCCCTCCCCCTAGACGGCCATGAAAAAGATCACTTCTTCTTATTGTTCTCTCTTTTCTTTCACAAACAGGTTGAGTTTGAAGAACAAGAAAAACAGTAGAGGTCTACCTATAATGGTTCAAGATGATGATCATAAGTGCATCATTTTGCAGATTCTCATCCAGGTATAAAACTTAAACTAACCCATACAAAATTACAGATACATTACATGCATTGAATGTTAACCATGTTTACATTAAATAAAAATAATCTGAGCCACAAAGAGGTAGGATCTGTAATGAATGTACACTTCTTAAATATACAGGCTCTCGAGTCTAAAATAGAACCAATGCCAAAAGTTATGTACCTTGGGCAAATTTATAAAATAAGGTCATGTCCTTGATCTACTAGTAATTAAATGGCCTTTTTATTTCCTATTTGTTTATAAACAAAGCAATATTTATTTTTCATATTTTACCAAATTCATTTTATGCATTCTTTAGTGTGATATTCATATTTCATATTTGTTGATTAATGTTTTTTTTAATCTTGTTATTTTACATTTTGTCCAATAGGATGATGCAGTTTTACAATTTCCATGGAGGTGATTGATGATGATAAATAATTGGTGAAGTAGGCCTAATAGAACAGCGACTAGACCACAAAGAGAAATACAACCTACAGCAGTTATATGAGTGAGTTAATTAGTGAATATTTTTAATAATGGAGGTTGTTCACATTTTTTTGGCAACAAATAGACCTGCCTTTGAAAAACCCATTTCAATTTTGTTTTTAGATTATAGTTAGTGTCGTTTTTAATCACAGATCAAAATATTCTGTGCAACAAACATATCAACTTTAATTCTGACTATTTATATAATTTACATATGTTGATTCATATTCATATTTATGAGAAATCTCTGGCATTTTTTCATAGAGTACATGTAGTGATAATGGAGAGGGGTATGTAAACTGCATAGAACAGGTTTAAGTGATATGCTTTATAGAAGTACAAGTTTATAATTAGTAGAAGTAAGATTTCCTGTTATGTGTTGAAGAAACATATATATGTATAGTCTCACTTTTCTTAAAACATTTAAGTTTCATAAATCACGACAATTTTAATTTAAATTAATTGATTTTCTTTCTCTATTTTTTCAATCTGCAGGACAGGTGAAACAGATGTTTTCATTCAAGAAATCCAACAATTCAACATTGAAGAGTCTGACTTAGGAACCACTTGATGAAGATGGAAAAGGTTTTTTTTTCCAAGTCCAATTTTTCACAAAAAAAAATTATTATCACAACCCCAAATTCATGACGTATGAAATTTCTTGTTGATTTTCATTAAAACTGGTTGCAAAAGGAGAAGCTATAAACATACAAATAGGAGCGGCGGAGTGAAGTTGAAAGTGGGGGGGGGGGCATAGGGAAAATGCTGTATTACATGAAATTTTTAAGAAGTTGCGAGCGAGCAAAATTTTGACATTTTTAAAAAGAAAATCTAAAATATTCAGAATGATATATTTCACCCTTTTCTTTCCTTTTCTCTTTTTTTTCTTGGTCGTGATTTTTTTTTTTTTTTTTTGGGGGGGGCAAGAGTCCTTCAAGCCCCCTCCATCTGTACGAAACTGCTTATATACCCCACTCATGAATTATTAAACTTAATACACAAAGGATTTCCTTCATAAGTATATTATCGAAATGAGAATATTGTTTTCTTGTTTCAAAGGGCAATCGTCATGGTGACCATAAAACGGGTCCTTCTCAGGTGAAAGGGGCACAGAACAAGTTCTTTAGGAGCACTTTTCTTGGGTAAAAGGGGGCAGTGATTCGAGAAAGGGCACTTACAAGAAGGCAAGGGGGCACTCTTTAACACATGAAACGGGCCCTCAGATGAAAGGGCACAGAACACGTTCCGGGGGGGGGGGCATTTTTGGGTAAAAAAATTGCATACAAGGAAGAGCACTTGGTAACACCTAAAACAGGTTCTCGTCAGGTGAAAGGGACACAGTACACGTTCGTGAGGGGGCATTTTTCTTGCATAAAAAGGCACTTTTCAGTGCTTCAAGAAGGAGGGGGAACTGTGCCCCCCCCCCTCCCCAGGATCGCTGCCCCAGCATACAAAAAAATTATTTTGGTTCAAAGTATTAACATACGCTTAAGAAAAAGGTAAAGCTTAATCCTCTGATAATGTGATATTTTTTAATGGTTAATTAATAAAATTCACCACTAACCAGAGAATTCCTTTATGTCTTTCATTTGTGTTCATATAGTATTTGTACAGAGCTAAAATGAAAGGGATTTGGAATTGGCAAAATTGAAAATGAGATGAAGATCGAGAGAGGGAAAGAGTGATGAGAAGTGGGTTGAAAAGAGATGAGAAAGAAATGGAGGGGCACATATGAAGAGATAATTTAGAGGGGGTGGTAAGAGAGCTAGAATGTGGGAATTAGGAACAAAAGGGGTGGAGGAGAAATAAGACGAGATTTATGGAAACCAGGAGACAGATAACAAGTGGGAAAATCATCAATGTTTTTGTCTGACAAGTTGTCAGATCTGACATCTTTCCTTAATTTTGATTGGCTGAGAGGCACTGTTACTATGGTAACTGTCGGATAAAACGAAACTTGTCGGATGAAACGTCCGACAAGTCCTTTCATGAAACGCTCCCCAGGAGACAGATAACAAGTGGGAAAAGAAGAAGGAAATATATGAAGAGTTTAGTTGCAAAAGGGGTTAGGACCATTCCGAGAAAAACCAACTTTTTATTCTCACTTATTGCAATATTCTTATGAGAAACTAAATTGTCATGATGTACTACTCTATCATGTGAACAGTGAACATAAAATTGGGTATAAAAGAAATCTACCTGTCTTCAATTTTTTCTATATACTTAAGAAAAAATATCGTTGTGTACCTAACCTCTTTTGCAAGTAAATAGAAGTGAATCCAATCTCTTTTGATTAAAAAAGTGATTTTTTTTTTGCCACTTCCATTCACGTTTTCATTTGAATTTCAAATTTCCTTTGGTATCATCAGAGTGACTGAAAATTTAGAGGTTTAGAGACAGAAAACAATAAAATATATGAAAAATGGACCTAACCCCTTTGACAAATGAGTTCTGTATAGGGGTTTAGTTGCAAAAGGGGTTAGGTCTACTTCCAGAAAATAATTTTTTTTTTATTCTCCCATATTGCAATATTCTTATGCGAAACTGAATTTTCATGATACCCTACCATGAGAACATAAAATTGGGTATAAAAGAAATCTACTTGTCTTCATATTTTTGTAGATATTATTTTTCAAAAAAGTCTGTGTGGACCTAACCCCTTTTGCAACTAAACTGAAATGGACCTAACCCCTTTTGAAAATGTGCTCTACACTTATGTAGGAGAAAGGCGGCACAAAAGAATTTTGAGTGGGAAAATGATTAAATGGAGAAAAAAACAGAGTAAGAAATGCTGGAGAATAAAGGGGACAGGAAACGTATTAAACATGATAAACTGGGGCCCGTTTCATCATGAGTTACAAGTATGGTAACTACGATGGTATAACCAACCAATCATAATCAAGGTTACCACGGTAATCACAATAATTGCAATGTTTTTAAATAGCTGTAATTCATTATGAAACGGACGCCAGATGAAGAAAGAACGCACGGGGATCCATGAAGATTTTTTTTTTGCTTCTCGAAATTTGTTTCTAACAAGAAATGTACTGTTTAAGTGGTGACAGTTATTTTTTTCAGTAACCATAGTCTCAACCAGTGAAAATTACCATCAAATTGTAATAACCATGTTTTGCCCCCACCCCCGCCCCCCCCCCAAAAAAAAAAAACTTTTAGGTCCGTACAACAGCCCCTTTGATCTTTCCGCGGCCTCTGCCGGCTATAATTTAGAGTTGAGATTCTTTACATTTGTTAAAAACTAAGATTGCTGTATATCTTAACATGTGACAATTTAGGGATGGCAAAAGCACTAGTAGAGACCTCTTTACCTAATCACGACTTGATCTATTCTTTTCATCTTCCCTTTTGGAATTGGCAAAGGCCTATAAGACGCAATACAAACAATGCTTTGTTTTTAAGTGATATCGATTGTGATATCGATACTTTATAGAGCGCAACGTATCGTCTCAGATTTGCGCTTGCTTGATTCGCTGAATCCTTCGCGTCACGAGCGCGTAACAAAATGAATACATTAATGAATTTGCCAAGTTGACCTTTGTCATTGCGCTGATGTGCGTATCGTCTAATACACGTACAAAACCACAGTTGACGAGGGAGCATCGTACGAAATTAATATTAATGAGGGCTTATTTTAGCTTCTAATGGATTAAACAAAATGGCGGTAGCTTCGGGGGCTTGAGAGATACGATCTTACGTATACGTAAGATCGTATCTCTGTGTTTTCACTGTGAAAACAGGGGGGTGAAACTCCGCTTCTGCATCCGGTCAGAATTGAAGAAAATTTTGGAGGGTCAAAAGTGCACACTGCTCCCATTTTTCGTATACAAGCCTATGGACACCGCCACTGTTTTGGTACACCAGCGAAATGAAGGCGTGGTCACGGAACGTCCTTCGCGCATAGCGTAAAAATATGTAAATTAGTATTTTGTCACTATATAATTAGCATAATGCGCGACCTGATTAATATCGTTTATGGTGTCTGTCAGTGATTACATCATGTCAGATCATTCGTTTTTTTCCTCCTCAGAGTTTTATTATTCATCTATTATAATGATCTATTTGTTATTGCTTGTTACGATTATTACTGCATCTTTGCTTTGTTTTAGCTGCAAATGGCCAGGATCTTTGCTAAAAAATATTACAGAGGAGGTTCCCAAAGAAAATGTTGCCATATACGATGACATCTCTTTAAGTTTCTGGTGCCCTTTTTTCTTTTTATTGCAGAAAACGAAATGAACCTCTTTTCATAATATAAACAAAGATAATAACAAATCCAATATAAGTCCTATTATGAATAGCAGTCCTCGGAGCACTTAATTTTAAATGGCGACTTCTATGTCAAACATCAATAATCATGACCTAGGTATATACCATATTTTAGGGGGGAGGGGGTTCTCAAAATTAAATAGGCAAGAGAGCAAACCGATCGTAGGCTATTTCTTTTTTATTTTCAACTGAAAATGAATCTGGTGTAATTTTCATTTGGAAAGAAAAAATACATTTTATATGCAGGTTTCAAAAATTTGGAGAAATAATTAGCCCCCCCCCCCCCCGTTACCCGTCATGAACAGTAAGGTCTTATAATTGCTTCTTTCAAAACAAACTGAACTTTCACCCCCCCCCCCCCCATCTCTCTCTCTTTCTGTCTGTCTCTCTCTCAGAAACTGACATAACTATATGCATACAAGCAAATAATTCTCCTGTCATTTTACTTTCTTTCCCACTCTTATCCTTATTTTTCGTGAATAATATTTTAATTGACTGCTGTTTGATCTCATGTAACAGTGGCATCATCACATTTCAGTACAGTGCAACATCTTGTGCCATTTGTGCATAACAGCTCAGAAGCAATACATCATCACAATTAATTGATAAATGAAAATTACCAAGATCAAAAAATTCAATTCAAAATTAACATGTTTATTAAGGAATCCATTTTCTAAAACATTGACATTAACATAAAAATAATAATAAGCATCTACCAAGCATTAAATTGTATTTTAAAAAATGAAGGCAATGCATAGCTAAAAAGGGCTGTTACTGGGTAAGGGTAGTATGGGGTGGGTATATAAATGTACAAAAAGAGGATTAAGTACATTTTTCTACATTGTACAATGTTTGTTAAAATTTCATTCAAAGGATCTCGATGAGCCTATAGTTAATATTCCATAAAAGAGCATAAAAACCTTTGATATTCGTTTATTTTCTTCCACAAAAGTTTGTCACTCAAAAAAATTTGTAAATTCCTTTCAAATTTGCTGACAAGAAATAGTCTACTGATGTGAGAGCACTCCTCATAAGGGGGGGGGGGGGTGGGACACAATGCCAGAATCCTAAAGAGTGCCTTCCCCAATCAATACATTAGCGAATCATTAACAAAATTTGATTTGTCTACTGTCACTGTGGTTAGAATTCAATCTATTTTTGAAATATAGTCTATTTATATATTATTGCAGTGGTAGCCCATTTCACATTTTTTTTAAATGAAGATAACAATAAATGCAACTTAATAACCCTACATAATTTATGAAGACTTGCAGTGGCGTACCGTGGGTCACGGCATCGGGGGGGCACCAGCAAAAATTTTGAGACCGTTTCATATCTCTTCTTGGCACTTATGTTGTGATACCAGTACTTAAACAGCTTAGGAAGTGGGAAACCTGCATGGTAAAAAAGAGAAAAGAACATAATAAGCTGTAAATTATTTTTACTCATCTAGTCCAGTTTAGTAAAAAAAAAAATGTAAACTCTATTTTATATCTTCAGTGATAAAACAAGTTTAGCACATGCAGTCACTTTCGTCCCACATCCAGATAAATTCATATATCAATATAACTATCTACAGTATGTTTTGAAAATAAAGAGTGCAAATTAATTCAAATATTTATCAGAATTTTGTGATAACTGTTAATATCTTGGGTTTTTTATGCAAATGCATGTATAGACAGGAGATATGGATAATTAGTATGCAGTGTTAGAAATGGAAATACTGGTGAATCTGAATTCAAACAAATATTAACTCACAATGGAACTTTAACATTACATGATATCGCATCATGTTTCAGCACAATTGGCCATAGCCCACCCCCTCCCAAAAAAGGGGAAATATTCATTTTTTTTTTTTTTTTTTTTTTTTGGGGGGGGGGGTGATGAGCTTAGATAGTAGATACAGCCTGTATATTATCAAAACAGTAAGCATACCTTGCAATTTTTCCATTCAGATATCCTGTTCCTCATTAGATTGTAACTAACACTTGCTGATCGGCATGGTTCTCAATTTTGTACTTCTGACTAGGTGTGAACTGCTAAGAACTTGGTCCCATTGGATCTGCAATTGACAATTTAAATTTAAGAGTTTTAGAGATAATAAAATTACTCTTCTTAAACAATATTTTTGAAATTTCCAGCTGCCCACTATCCCAGGTCTATGAATGAATATTCCAAACTAGAACAAAAAAGTTATCTGGACCCGAAACTTCATTCTCTATCACATAGAGGCATAGGCCTACCTCACTCTGTTTATAAAAGTAAAATGATTCCAACCACATATTTCAACAGCTGTATATAGCTGAATCTGGTCTATGCTGGGCCTGTATAACTTAAGAATCACATCACATATTTGAATGAAGTAAACACTAAGAACGTTTTCAAATTACCACCATGCAGGCCGGGCCCAGGGTATATCCTGTTCAAATAGACTTGATTTAGGTCTAGGGTAGGCTACGCCATTTCATTCAAATCTAAGACTAAGACAAGTAACACTTAACATAACAGACATTAATGCTAAGTCAATCGTATTTCAACACTGATTATTCTGAAGTAAAGCGTTCCTGAATAAAAGAAACTGCTGAGAATTATACTTATTCATATGAAGATGAAATAGAGGGGACGGACTAGGCCTAAACTTCAACTTTCAAGCTTGAAGTTTGGGCCTAGTCCGTCCCCGCTATACCCCATGACTACATCGACAATCTCGCTAGCCGGCTAGCACCGGCGATATCAAAGGCCGGATCCCGCTCTGACCATATCCCTACATTGACCTAAATTTGAATAGGCCTAAAATCGACAGTTTGTCGTTACTAAAAAACAGGAGGTCGGAAACAAGTCCACATCTACCCCTGATAATTGTCTAATCACAATAAAACTGAAATAAAGGTTTACTTTGGACCTACATGAAACATTCCGATGAATGTCTAGATCTACGACAAACTATAGACCCCTAGTCCTAGAATAGATATAGTATTTTTGAGAAACTCAATGATCACACTTATTTGGAAGTCAGGCAAAAGAAATATTGAAATTGAGGTTTACATAGTGCGTAATACAGGATGAGCCCCCAACCCCCGGCAAACACATTACAATTTGCAAGTGAGATCAAAACATGAAAATGAGCGTAACTTACTTTTATTCCTATGGAATGTCATTAGAATAGTATTGATGTTCCCTCCAAGATTTTCCGCTCCAATGAAGTTCACTCAGAAACCATGATTTCGAACATCAATTCTATAAACAGATAATTAGTCTAGCTATTTCGTTTCAGAAACTTCAAATTCGCAGAGTCCAAAAGAACGACACTTCACACAGATATCGTAGGGAATTGTGGGACGGAAAAAAATGTTTAATGCATGAGTACATGAATAAAACATTAGCGTTTAATCCAATCATACAAGTGCATTATGCGTATTTTGACGTCATTCTCATGAATAAAACATTGACCCTCCAAAATCATCCTTCAAATTGTCCGCCGGCAGCCATGTTGGCTATGTACAAAACCTATGGGAAATAAAAACGCGCGGAAAGAGTTCCCTCTCTAGCTCCCTTCGGGAGCTTACGTCACAGAGATACGATCTTACGTATAAAGGCCACCGCACACCTTACGACCCGACCAGTCGCCGACTGGCTTGCGACTGGGTGAGGGGAGATGTGACGTCACAGCGCATGTCAGCTTCAGAGTCGCAGACCGGTCAGAGACAAGTCGCAAGGAAAATCGGAAGGATTTGACATGTCGAATCCTTATGACTGGATCGCAAGCTCAATCCAAATTCCAGCCAATCAGACAGCAGAGTTGCACGACGCGTATATGATAAACAACGCGCATACGCAGTAGTAAATGCATTCTCTTTGTTGTTATGCCAAAAAGCAAAAAGCGCGCGCTTTGCGCATGCGTGAGTCGCAGATCGGATCGCAAGGTGTGCGGTGTCGAGGCTTATGACTACCAACGAACGTAGAGGGCAGCAACACACAAGCGTGTTGCTCTAAGGAAGGTCAACTCCGCTCGAATTTTGTGACCACTTTAAAAAATAAGGTGGGGTTTTGGGAAATTTGTCGAGTTGATTTTTTTTCATTTGTTAATTTCAAATATTTTTTAATGAACAATTATTAGATCGGTTATTCTGGGTATAAATATTAAAAATATTACTTTCATTTTTAAAGAAAATATTTAGCTTAAATAATCATGATTTTGACATTTTTCCTCATTTTGGAATATTAAGCCTGTGACGAGGATACCTCATATCTCTTATTTTCTTCTGCTGAATTTCGCTGCACCACTAATAAATGCATAGACAACCACCGTAATAATCGAGGTCATTTTTCTGGCCTGGGTGCGCCGAGTCTGGGCCGGTCGCGCAGCTAGCTAGTGACGTTGATGATGCGCTGGGGCTTCAGGCGACTCGTCATAGATCTAGCAACTTAGACAATGACATCTAATTTGCCTGGCCTGATTTGAAGTGTAATGGCTTCAGGGCTGATGTTTATCAACGATGATTGTTCAAGGTTAGATTTCAAATTTTAAATGTCATTTGACTTTTAAGTCTATAAATCTGAAATAAAGGCGCTGTATCCCCGAAATCCGGGTCTAAATTTCAACTCTGAGTCCGAGACCATGGCATGGACGGCGAAAAAACAACCCATGCATCGGATGCATTGCATTGGCTGCGCGCTGCGCTGCAGCTGCACTGTGATGATGGGTTCAGCGAAGAGCTCAGAGAAAATAAGGTGGTTATATTCAATCCCGAAATGCTTTGCGAGTGGTCACAAAATCGTCTCGACGCAAATCACCTAATACAGCCGTCTGGTGAAATCGCTGATAACAACAATCACCGATTTGGTAATGATTTTAGTTTCTTGAAACTTATATTTGTAAAGTTTTAAATATCAAAGTATGTTTTTATATGTATGTATATTCCTCAACATATTTTTTAAGTTATCTTTGATATTGTTGTAGTCATATTCTTTCATATTCGTTTTTTGATCGCTACTAATTTGTTGTTGTATTGGATCGGCATTTGATTTCGTTGGCATGAACAATAAAATACGCGCGCAGCTCAGCTGCATGCGCGTATCGAGTTGACCTTCCTTATAGCAACACGCTTGTGTGTTGCTGCCCTCTACGTTCGTTGATGACTACCTTGCGATTCATTTCCCCTCACTCAGTCGCAAGCCAGTCGCCGACCAGTCGGGTCGTAAGGTGTGCGGTGGCCTTAAGCTCCCGATGGCAGCTAGAGAGGGAACTCTTTCCGCGCGTTTTTATTTCCCATAGGTTTTGTACATAGCCAACATGGCTGCCGGCGGACAATTTGAAGGATGATTTTGGAGGGTCAATGTTTTATTCATGAGAATGACGTCAAAATACGCATAATGCACTTGTATGATTGGATACGTACGCTAATGTTATTCATGTACTCATGCATTAAACATTTTTTCCGTCCCACAATTCCCTACGATATCTGTGCGAACCCAGGTAACAAGCCAACGTTGGCTCCACGTTGGAAACTTGAAAGTCGTTGGACGTTGGAAAAACTTGATGGGTTAACGTTGAATCGACGTTGGAAACTAGTTTGATGGAAAGATGATGGACAATCAACAATGACATGACGTTGGCAACGTTGGAAACTTGTTAGTTGGAGAGTTGTTGGACAGTCGACAATGTCACAACGTTGGAAACACGTTTGATTGGATAGTTGTTGAACAGCCAGCAAAGGCACAACGTTGGCAACGTTGGAAACTAGTTCGCTGGAAAGTTGTTGAACAACCGACAATGGCACAACGTTGACAAAATTGGAAACTAGTTTGTTGGACGGTCGACAATGGCACAACGTTGGAGACTAGTAAGTTGGAGAGTTGTTGGACAGTCGACAGTGTCACAACGTTGGAGACACGTTTGATTGGATAGTTGTTGACAGCCAGCAAAGGCACAACGTTGGCAACGTTGGAAACTAGTTCGCTGGAAAGTTGTTGAACAATCAACAATGACACGACGTTGGCAACGTTGGAAACTTGTTAGTTGGAGAGTTGTTGGACAGTCGACAATTGCACAACGATGGAAACTAGTAGGTTGGAGATTAGTTGGATAGTCGACGATGACACAAGGTTGGCAACGTTGGAAACTAGTTCGATGGAAAGTTGTTGAACAACCAACTATGGCACAACGTTGTCAAAGCTAGAAACTAGTTCGATGGAGATTTGTTGGATAGTCGACGATGGCACAACGTTGGAAACTGGTAGATTGGAGATTAGTTAGATAGTATACAATGACACAACGTTGATAAAGCTGGAAACTAGTTAGATGGGAGGTTGTTGAACAACTGACACTGGCACAACGTTGGAAACTGGTAGATTGGAGATCAGTAGGATAGTCGACGATGACACAACGTTGGCAACGTTGGAAAGTTGTTGAACAACAGACAATGGCACAACATTGGAAACTAGTGTGTTGGAGATTTGCTGGACAGCCAACAACGTTGGAAACGCGTGTTTGATTGGATAGGTGTTGAACAGCCAACAAAGGCACAGCGTTGACTACGTCGGAAACTAGTTCGATGGAGAGTTGCTGAACAACCGACAAAGGAACAACGTTGGAAACTATTTTCTTGGAGATTTGTTGGACAGTCGACAATGGCACAACGTTGACAAAGGAGTGGAAACTAGTTTGACGGAGAGTTGTTGAACAACGGACAATGGCACAACGTGGACAGCGTAATTGGAATAGTTTATTGGAGAGTTGTTGACAGTTAACATTAATGTTGGAAACTATAGTTTGTTGGATATTTGTTTGACAGTCAACATAATATCCCGGCATAATATACACAGTGTTGAGAACGTTAGAAACTGGTTCATTGGAGAATTGATAATGATATACAGACGACTACTCGCATAATTATTAATGGGGCCAAGGGGGGGGGGGGTCGATCAAGTAAGTTTGCTTGTCTATCCATGTCACCCTTGGTATCCCCCAGCAATAAGGGGAAAAGAAATCGAGAGAGAAGGAAAATAATGGGAAGGGAAAGAGGAACTAAAACTAAGTCGAAGGGGGAAAACAAAAATAAAGATGGGGTAGAATAGAGAGGCTGCATGCACCGGGGGATGCAAATGTGTCGATTAATATAGAAAATAAAGGAGAAAAACAAGGAAAAAAATGTAGTTCAAGACCAGAATTTCCAGAAACACCCTCGTCCTTTGCAGCTGGCTCGGCCTTTCACAGTAAGTACGAGATAATTCATAGGCCTACCGTCACATAACTACCCAGGTAAAAAAACCAGTTGAAACCAGTTGAAATTTTAACTGGTTTCAACTGGAGTCAACTGGTACCAGTTGAAACCAATTGGCACAACTGGTAAACTCCCACCATGCCAGTATATTCCAGTTGAAACCCATTGTCTCAACTGGACATGCTGAAAACATACAAGTTTATTCCAGTTGAAACCAATTAACTATACTGGTATAAATTAGTACACCAGTTAATACCAGTTAAAACCAATAGGCCTTTCTGGTTTATCTACCAATAGATTCCAGTTTAAAACCCATTAGCCAAACTGGACCATTTGATGCCAGTTGGAACCCATAGAAACCCAATGGGTGTATATACCAGTTAATGCCACCTTAAACCCATAAACCATACTGGTATATCATTAAACCAATTGATAATAATAATAATAGCGGTATATTTACCCAGGGTAGCCGCTTCAGTTCCGAAAACTGTTCTCCCAGCGGGCCCTGCTATTATTGATACCAGTTAGAACCAACATGCATTACTGGTATACCTACCAGTTGATTCCAGTTAAAACCCATAAACCAAACTGGATCAGAGTGTTCCAGTTGGAACCCATAGACCTCCCATAACCCCACTTGAAACCCATTAACCATACTGGAATATCAAACCAATGGATACCAGTTAGAACCAATATAGGCATTACTGGCATATCTACCAGCTGATTCCAGTTAAAAGCCATAAACCATACTGGAGCAGATTATACCAGTTGGAACCCATAGACCTCCCATAACCCACTTGAAACCCATTAACCATACTGGAATTTCAAACCAATTGATACCAGTTAAACCAGCATACATTACTGGTATACTACCAGTTGATTCCAGTTAAAACCCATAAACCAAACTGGAACATATTTTACCAGTTGGAACCCATAGACCTCCCATAACCCACTTGAAACCCATTAACCATACTGGAATATCAAACCAATTGATACCAGTTAAAATCAACATACATTACTGGTATACTACCAGTTGATTCCAGTTAAAACCCATAAATCAATTAAACTGGGACATATTTTACCAGTTGGAACCCATAGACCTCCCATAACCCACTTGAAACCCATTTACCATACTGGAATATCAAACCAATTGATACCAGTTAGAACCAATAGGCATTACCAGTATATATCTACCAGCTGATTTCAGTTAAAACCCATAAACCAAACTGGAACAGATTATACCAGTTGGAACCCATAGGCCACCCATAACCCACTTGAAACCCATTAACCATACTGGAATATCAAACCAAATGATACCAGTTAGAACCAATAGGACTTACCAGTTGATTCTAGTAAGAACCCGTATATACATATATAATATATACATATATATATATGTATATTAGAGGCATAGTGGTAATGCATTGTACTTATTTCCAACAGAGTTTATATATATATATATATATATATATTATATAAGAACTATGTTTTCATACCTTTGTTGTTTTATTTGTCGCTTCTCTTAAACTGACTTTTGAAATATTTTTGTAATTGTTGATATCTGCAGTAATCATTCAAATTTCTTATCCGACAAGTCACTGGCTCAATATAGCTGTAACCCACTTTACATTAATATTTATATTTTTTGTACAGATCATATTACTTCAAAGTCCTCTTATCTTTGTTTTTAATTCCTTTTGAGATAATTCTTTATGATTATCATTCATGAATGTGTTTCCTATAACTATTATTATTGTTACCATCAACAAAGCGTTACTTTTCTTTAAAAAAAGCAAGTATTATTTCATACAATCCACTCTTTAATCTACATGTATTGTTATTCATTCAACATTGGTTAAATATATATTTATGTGAAAATGTTCATTATGTTAAAGGTATATACATTTAGCCTACTCCCAACCTTTGCCCGTTCCTGCTTTTGACATTA
Source organism: Lytechinus pictus (assembly GCF_037042905.1). Taxonomy (NCBI): domain Eukaryota; kingdom Metazoa; phylum Echinodermata; class Echinoidea; order Temnopleuroida; family Toxopneustidae; genus Lytechinus; species Lytechinus pictus. The sequence goes on along the minus strand of NW_026974140.1, from coordinate 3,328,211 downwards.
CTCCCCCCCCCCCTCCCTGTATACTTTTCTTTTTGTATCCCCTTTCCAATATTATACATTACGGTTATTTTTTTGTTGCTTATTTGTTTACTGAAATTTTGCTCTGTACAAATTCATGTAATTCAGCCTTTTACCACAATAAATGCCATGCATTTATCCATCCTATACACAGCTCGATTGAGGATAAGAGGAAAAAAATATCTACATAATAACTAACTTAATTATTCTTTATGTTAATTTTAATATTTCCACCTTGAAAAGTTTCATTAAAGTATGTGGTTCGATATTGCCATATAACTTAAATCGAAACATGTTATTCTCAGTGAAATTTTCTAGTTTACATTAAAAAAATTGTTATCCTAGATATTTGTTGCGAGAAAAAAATTTCTTCCTATTTAATCCCTTTTTTCTAATTTAAGTTAAAGAGGACTATTTTACACTATTTTTACAAATCACATAAAAATTAATGTATTTTTCTTTTTTTAACTCACTGATATTTTAAAAATATTTTTGAAGGTGAATAGAATAGCTATTTTTTTCTATTTATAACGCGCATATTTATTGCTAGTTTACAACCTTGCCATGTTAAGCAAGGCTATCTTTATCTTTCAAATAAAAAGAAAATAAATAAAATAAAAATAAAGAACAAATATTAAGCTAATTCATTCTTAAACTTTCAAAGAAAAAAAAAAGCTCCATAAGCAGAGGCAAAAATCGTCATTTCTTGACTGGTTGCCAACCAAAACCAAACAAGAAGAAATTTGTATGTTAAGAAGTTCGTATTTCTATTTTAAAACTTCTTTCTTGCTTTAGACCCCCCCCCCCCCTTCGTTATTCCTGACTCAGCAGATCTTCCTTCAATCACCGGGCGCGGGCGGGCCTGCGCATGCGCACTGAGTGCCACTGATCGCTATCTTCTTCTTTGTTGTTCTTCCCCCGGTATTCGAGGATCAGCGGCTATCCGCAGGTTGGTTGTTGTGTTGAAGCAATTTCTCTAAACGAATATGATGAATTTTAAGAATGTATCTGAGGCAGTGGGTCATGACATTGGCAGCAAGAGTGACAGATAGGTGCGAGGAGGGTAATAAGATATTAGTGGCAAGGATGAGGGGATGAGCAGAGGTGAAGGCTTGGCTAACTGAAGCAGGGAGGCTTAGAGATAGGACATGTTGAATGAGAACAGACCGTTGGGGTTTGAGGGTTGGGCAGGAAGCAAGGAAGTGGGTGGAGCTTTCTTCCTCCGTTGAGCAAAGTCTACAGGTGGCGCTGGGAGACTTGCCTATGGTCTTCAGTCTTTGTTGTGTTAGGTAGGTGCCTGTCAGAAGTTGGGAGCGAAGTCTTGCAGCAATACGGAGGTGTGAAGGTAGTGCAGGGGGGAATAGACTGCTAGGGCTTGGAAACGTTGAACATTGCTTCCAGAAGGCAAGAGTGTGCTTCTCCTGAGTGGCATCAACTAGGCCAGCATTGTGCTTCTTGAAGATGGCCTGGCGGCACAGTCTTTTCCAGGTGAGGTAGTCGAAGCTCAGGGAGCCAGACAGGATGGCAGGCAAGCTGTATTTGGCGATTAGCTGCTTCCAGTAGGAGATGAAAGGGACATCGGCAGCGAGAGCATTTAGAAGTATTCTGTGCTCAAACCTATCGCTTGGTAAAGTAACCAGTTGCCCAAGAGTCATCAAGGTGTTCAGGTCGATCTGCATAGAGAGAGGGATGATTCCGGTAAGGAGAAAGACTGCCTCGTTTGCTGTGCTTCTGGGGAGCCCTAGGAACTTTTTGAAGAGAAGGGCCTGCGCTGAGTCTAGCTTATCCCTGGACCTCTTGGTAACTCTAATGGCAGCAATGCCATATAGCATCCTAGGAATGCAGTAGGTGGTCCACAACTTGGCAATGGTTGGAGGCCAGAAGTTGTTTCTTGAAGCCGAACCACCTAGCAGAGCGAATATGGAGTTATATCCCTTGGCAATGATGTTCGGCGCAGGATCTTGAGATGTTGAAGATTTGGTGACACCAAGATGGGGATGCTGACTGACTTCTTGAACTTCCTCTTCATTCAGGTACCAAGTGTGCTTGAGGTGGTCTTGCCCATTAAAGACGAGGATTGCACTTTTTGATGGGTTGATCTTGTACTTCCATGTGGTTGCATAGGTATGGATGAGATTCAGCATGCATTGAAGTTCTTTGGCTGAAGAAGCTATGAGGGCCACATCATCAGCTAGAACAATTACCCCAGCATACAGGTTTTGGCAGTGGCATCCAAGATCTTTGTCTCTTAGCAGCTTAATCAGGCCATCAATAAAGATGTTGTATAATTATGCAAATTAACCAGCGCCGCCAAATTAAACGCAAACCGCCAATCTAATTTGAATTTGAAAGAGCCATCTTCGCCGCGCCGTTAATTTGCACCGCACTTTTATCGAGTGCTAGTGCGATAAAGAAGGGTAAAGAAGGCCGTTTTAATAATAATTCAACCACTGAAATCACACGGACCAGATTTGGACAATGACTTGAAAGCTAAGACATTCGCAGTAGGCTCTACAGGTAAGTTAACAATTTTCTATGATTTTCTTTTCGTAGTTTGTTAAATGGCGCGGCTCCCCGGGGGGGCCACTTCCATTCACGAGTGGATACCATGCGCGACCATGAGATCTCAAAAAGCACCCTAAACACGTATTTTCCATATTCTTAAAATGCACCCCTTAACAAGTATTGGCGTGTGAAACCCTACCCTTAACAAGTATTGGAAACAAAACGATACTATTAATTGGCAAGTATTCCCTGAATTGAACCCCTAAACAAGTACAGCGATATTTCAATGTTATGTCACGGACGTCGGTTTTACCTTTACCAACAGTCCTACATCATTGGGTTTAGTACAGCCCAACTCGCGCAAATCATACTCTAAACACATAGTGTTGACTTCAGGGGCAAAAAGTACATCCTTTATAAAACATTTTAGTCTTGATTTTTATACCCTCGCAAATTTGACCCTAAACACGTAACTTTCCTAGCGAAATAGATACCCTTTTTTCATTATTTCAGTGTTTTTGACACCCTAATTACGTTACGTACGTAACGTGCCCTATCTTGAAAAAGACATCCTTTTTACGTGTTTTTTTGGTCGCGCATGGTATCCACTCGTCAATGTAAGTGGCCCCCCCGGGCGCGGCTCGCAGCTAGCTGCGGGGCTAGCTGTAACGTTAGAGTTCGTCAGGACATCCTGTTACTGCCCCTCAGCGCTGCCTGCCGGCCGCGACTAGCCGGGCGTGGATGTGTGGCTGCCATGCCGGTGCAAGTCTGCGCACATACATCATATTGACCTTACGATTTGTGTTAAGATTTAACATGAATTTCTTTTTATTTCACAAAATCTTTCAGTTGATATTGTTCCATATATTGTTATAAGTAAATGAGAGAGATATGTGATCGAATGTGAAACCGATTTTCTTGGTCTTGGAAAAAATCTGAGACTCAGCCAGTTATGATTTTCAATTTCAGATTTAACATTATGTCTTTTATGATAGTGGCCAGCGCCTCGTGTCTGCGCACCAATCACTTTACACACGATTTGAGGATTTTGATGAGATTTTGAAATGCCGAAAATCGAAATTCATTATTTTTTCCACCATTTTAAGAGTCTGATTTTTTCATGAATAGGCCTAGCTGTTTATCACTTTTTGACTGTGTATTTCAGGAGAGAGGGAGACCCAAAAACCACCTGGAGTCATACTGAGCCTCGAGGAGGAGATGAAGTCAGAGTGAACATGACCTGGGGTACCGGTAGTTTCCAGAAGAAGGCCCAGCTCAGAACCGCCAGGACTCAGGAGTGGAGATCCGAATACTTCGTTGCTGCCCTCCATATGAGGAGGCTGTAAGTTAGGTAATTCAGATGTCAAGTTTTCTTTTGGGGTCTTTGTGTATCTTCTATTATGAGAATTATGGAAAAGAGATGGTGATTTAATGGTTTTAAAGATGTAAAATATGAAATTCTAGCACTTTTTTTAGGCCTAATAATATGAGTTCGGACACCCTACTTATAATTTTGTTTTGAGGAGCGCGATATTTTTGTACATGACCCAAGCCTAGTTTCACCACAGATTAATTAATAGCTACACAGCTGTTGCATTTACAATTTTAATAACAATCTACAACAATTGAGCATTTTATAAAATTGAGTGTGTCTAGGAAAGCAAATTCGGAGGCATAAGGAGAGCCATTTATTGAGCTCCATGGAATTATAAACATGAAGGACTGATCTCTGCGACATCGATTTCAGAAGTATTCCCAAGATCAAGTGAACTTACTCATTTTTTTAATAACTATGATGATGTGCTGTTTATCATTATAGTTGAATCATTGATTCACAATCCCATGTATTTTTCTTAATGTGCAAATGGAATTTTACAACACTCTGTAGTAACCCTTGCCCGCCTTAGGTGTAGACATGTATTGCTATTCACTGTAATATAGACGTATTTTTATTCACTGTTCACTGTACTGATTATTTTTCTCTCCATTGTTTTAAAAAAAATTATTCAGATACATCGCATCTACCAGCAAAGAACGTGTGCCAGTACAGGGAAGGAATGTACCTGTCGCACGTGAACTCTTCAGAGGCAGTGAGGACAACAAGATCTGCAAGCAAGTGATCCTTTTTGTAAGAAAATTTCCAATTTGTACATTTCACAATTAATTTTTTTTAAGCCTTTGTACACATTTAGAGTATCAAGGCTTACAATATGTAAAAATTAAATGTTTGCCCAAAAATCATTATGGGAAAGGTGGATTTCCGAGGGAAATCTATCTTTGTTTACACAGTTGTACGAGCAACCTTATAGGAGGCTTGTCTAGGCTCCGTGATGAAAATACAATGTAAAAATTGATTCACAATCCCATGTATTTTTCTTAAAGTGCAAATGGAATTTTACAACACTCTGTAGTAACCCTTGCCCGCCTTAGGTGTAGACATGTATTGCTATTCACTGTAATATATACGTATTTGTTATTCGCTGTTGTTCACTGTACTGATTATTTTTCTCTCCATTGTTTTTGAAAAAAATTCTTCAGATACATCGCATCTACCAGCAAAGAATGTGTGCCAGTAGAGGAAAGGAATGTACCTGTCGCACGTGAACTCTTCAGAGGCAGTGAGGACAAGATCTGCAAGCAAGTGATCCTTTTTGTAAGAAAATTTCCAATTTGTACATTTTACAATTAATTTTTTTTAAGCCTTTGTACACATTTAGAGTATCAAGTCTTACAATATGTAAAAATTAAATGTTTGCCCAAAAATCATTATGGGAAAGGTGGATTTCCGAGGGAAATCTATCTTTGTTTACACAGATGTACGAGCAACCTTATAGGAGGCTTGTCTAGGCTCCGTGATGAAAATACAATGTAAAAATGATAAAATTATCTTCATGGAGTCCTCTAGGCTAGCCAGTGACATGGACCCATGCCCATCAATTTTAATTCATGCTTTTGCATAACCAAATGGCGTGAATTTGGAACTGGAAGTATAATTTCAGATTGACCTCCGAAATGAAACGTGCACAATTAGTCTGAACTAAAATAACATTTCCTGAATTTTTTCTTAAATCTGGAGGCTGAAGTATTTTTTTATCTTTGAAATTAAATTGGTTCTCGTTGTTTTTTACCTCTGACTTACCAGTATGTGTGGGGGTACCGTAGAAGTAGAATTAAAGGGATGGTCCAGGCTGGAAACATATCTCAATAAATAGAGTAAAATTCACAGAGCAAAATGCTGAAAACTTGATCAAAATTTGATAACTAATTAAGGTTTTGAATTTTAAAGATTTGCATTATTCCGGTGAAATAGTTCTAGGCATGTCTTTATGAATATTCATTAGGTTGGCTGATGATGTCATATCCCAATTGCCCTTTTGTATTTTATTATATGAGATTAGGTTTATTAAGATATTTTTAACCAAGAACTATTGACAATTGGATTGACAACTGATTAGGTGCATTAGTTATTGACGCAACTTATTTCATTACAATGGAGACGCATCATTTACACATGTATGAAAAAATCAAACATTTATGATTTCATCTAGTAACATAAAAAAAGGAAAGTGGAGATGTGACATCAGCCCACCTAATGAATATTCATGACGAAGTGCATACAACTGTTTTCACAAAATATTGATAAACTTTAAAATTCAATAACTTCTTGTTATCCTATTTTGATGAAATTTTCATCATTTTGCTCTGTGAATTTTACTCAAGTATTATTTAGATGTAAATATTTTCGGCCCGGACCATCCCTTTAATCCTCTGATAAAATTTTGTATTTCATTTTTTTTTTTTTTGCTTTGTCTTGCGTTTTTAAACATGTTCTGGGAACTGCTTTTTGAAAGTTGTCAGCATTAACAAGTTGTCTTTTTCCGACAGTTACCATAGTAACAGTCAGAGGCCAGTGCTTCTCAGCCAATCAAAAGCAATGATTTCACTGAAATAGTCGGCACTGACAATCATGAAATACCCACCAGATGTTAGCAGATAATGTGCAACATAGACTCCTAGATACATATATGCAAACATACATAGTCTAAGTCTTTATTATTAAAATAAATGTATAGGTATAAGGTCGAGGCAATTTTATCTCTGCGATGTCAATTTCAGAAGTATTCCCAAGACCATGTGAACTTACTATACATGTTGTAATAAAAATGATGATGTGCTGTCTATCATTTATAATTGAATCATTGAAATATGGAACTTAGAGAAGTTTCACTATCCCATGTATTTTCTTTATGTGCAGATATAATTTTACACCACTGAAATTTTGTATTACGGTATTCACTGTACTTATTATTTTTCATTCCATTGTTTTTTTTTTCTAATCTTCAGATACATCGCATCTACCAGCAAAGATCAAGTGCCACTACAGGAAAGGAAGGTACCTGTTTCACGTTTCCTCTTCAGAGCCAGTGAGGGCCCCAAGATCTCAATAAATAATAATTAAAAAAAGACTCCTTTATCATTCCTTTAAAAATAGTACATATTATTTATTGAAGGTAAATGCTTAGATGCATTATATTCAAATTTTGTCTCCAAGCTAGCATGTAAAAATTGGATTGACTACATATTTACTGTGTAAGTTAATGATCTTTGTTGACACATAATACAAGAATTATACACAGCATGTTACAGTTTGTAACATAATTTTCTTTCATTAAATTCCTAGTTTAAATACCATATAGATGTTTTTTGTGACTTTTGTCATTCTCTGATGTTTTTTGGTACAGATTTCAAGAGACTGAGGGATTGATTTACCAGAGCAAGTTTACAGTCCAATCCTGTTATATTGTGCATGTGGAAATTAACAAGGTTTCAATACAATGCTACAAATTTACCTTGATTCATTTCATCAGTCCTATGTGCAAGGATAATTATTTCACTTGTCCATGCACATTGTTATAACAGGAGTGGACATTCAATGTAAAGATTATTGAAGATAATTTATAATTGAAATAACCGCCTGAGAGGGGGGGGGGTGTTGGTACCAATATTATAATGTGTGTGTGCGCAAGGAAAACGAAGGAGTGATTATATGAGAAGAGTAAAAGATCGGGAATGTACATATCCACATGATTCATTTTTGTTTATGCTATACATTGCAGGGTGTTTCTAACTGGTACCACTTGACAATTTATGTTTCCAACTGGTCCTAACTGGTGCTTCCAACTTGTTCTAACTGGCACCAGTTGACAACTGGTGTTTCCAACTGGTTTTAACTGGCACCAGTTGACAACTCATGTTTCCAACTGGTCCTAACTGGCACCAGTTGACAATTGGTGTTTCCAACTGGTTTTAACTGGCACCAGTTGACACCTCATGTTTCCAACTGGTCCTAACTGGCACCAGTTGACAATTTGTGTTTCCAACTGGTTTTAACTGGCACCAGTTGACAACTCATGTTTCCAACTGGTCCTAACTGGCACCAGTTTACAATTGGTGTTTCCAACTGGTTTTAACTGGCACCAGTTGACAACTCATGTTTCCAACTGGTCCTAACTGGTACCAGTTAGGACCAGTTGTCAACTGGTACCAGTTGCTAACTGGTACCAGTTAGGACCAGTTGCCAACTGGTATTTCCAACTGGTACCAGTTACAATTTGTCAACTGGATTCCAGTTGAATCCAGTTGATTCCAGTATTCCAATTTCCATATTGAATCCAGTTCGCTAACTGGAATCAACTGGTACCAGTACCAGTTGGATGAACTGGTCCTTAACTGGTTTTTTTACCTGGGTAGAAGAAATTGAAGAAGGAAATACAAGCATCAAATGTGCCTATTTAAAAATACCATACTATTCTGAATTAGTCTCGACGTCGGACTCCTTCTGTCATGTCTGTGTAGTCTGCTTCCTTCAATTTTGAACTTGAAGAATCTGGTAGAATTTGGACTGGATAGTGGATATAGACAATTGAATTCCAGAATATCTAGTGATCTGGAACAGTATTTATAAGCTGCATATTTAGGACCTACAATCTACAGTGGAATTTTCTTTGCACTTGCAGATAATCGGTAACTGCAACCATTGATCCCATCCGAAAGATCCCGGAGTCAGCTTCTGTGCGCGTACAGTCCGACGCTACTATATTCGTGTAAGTAGTAGTAAAGTAGTACTTAACACCAGTCACTGCACAGTATAACATACTAACTAACCTCGTAATTAGCTTGTGTGAGTGACTAATATAATACTAACCTCGCAATACGTGTGAGTGGGAACGAGTATGCGATACCAAGGGCAAGGCAACAGTCATTGGGTGATTTCAATAATTTCAAGTTGAAATCTGGTGTTGGAGTTGTGACAACACCGTACTTGAATCAGGCTGGTGTTGAGATTGACCTTGGAAAATATGGTGTATTTCCGGCAGTTTGTGTTGAAGGCTGGTGTTGATTGTCATCTGCTGAACCCAACACTGCACTGTGGCTGCATGGTGTTGATGATCTACAAGCAATTTCCCCATTCAGCAACACCGGCCCCCAGGGATTGGGAGAATCGTGATTTAAAGTTCAGTGTTGGTGTTGATGAACTGTAGCTCACGAACAGGGGGCGAACACGACGAGCCATCTCCGTAAAATTATCTTTTACATTTAAGATGAGAGCAAATCATTAGAGTTTTAATACATTTCAATGAAAAATAATATTACGCTTGGTGTTGGAGCTCAGTTCAGCAGCCCTTTCACGCTCTCAACACCGTACACCGTACTTGAAATCACCCAATGACTTGCTACCTGGCATTCCTGCCTTATTTATTATACGCTGCCTTGAATTGACCTGGTCGGTCCTGCCTGGCCTAGCCTGGACCGAGTGTTTTCCAACTGCAGTCAAACCTGTAGTTGCTATGTGAGGCATGCTACACTTGACGCTGAAATATCATTTAATAGTTATGGCACGAGCGAGACTGGGCCATGGGCATGCATATTGAGATATCAGTTGACTTCTATCTTAATAAAAAAGAGGCACTCTTTAGTTACAGTAGGCAGTAGTTACGTTACTCTGAGTGAGGCCAAGTTACGCGACCTCCCTTTTAGATTTTGTAAATACTGAGAGACTGCAATTACACATGTGAGTTTTTGTGATAAATAAATATCACACGTAATTCTCTTGATTCCTCTTAATTATGTGAAGAGACTTGTAACAGAAATAACAGAAAGAATGAAAAGAAATAAATAGCTGTAATAATAGTTGTAATGTTTTTTGATAGAATCATGAACAGGTTACAGATGATGATGGCACAGTGTTGAAAACTGTTTGATGGAGATGGTGCATCGTTGGATTTGTTTAAAATTAGACCAACAAAGAATCAACGTTACAACAACATTTAACCGATATTAGACAAACATTGAATAAACGTTTACGCTAACATTGGACTAAAGTTGATTCAACTTTCCATCAACATTGGACCAACATTATACCAACGTTGGATCAACGTCACCCAACGTTGGACCAACATTGGACCAACGCTGCCAAACCTGCCTCATCTGGACAATGATTATGCACTCATGAATATTCATTACATCAGTAAATTACCAAAATTTTAGGTAATATTGCTATAATAATTAGAGTATTTATGTTTATTCAATATTTCCACCATGAAAAGTTTCAGAAAAGTATGTGGCTCCATTACCATATCATTTATAATAAAAACATATTATTCTAAGTGAAATATTCAAGGTTAAGTGTGGAAAATGATATTAACTGTATTCTGCCAAGTATAGCAAAGTTGCTCTATATATAGGAGTCAATGACAGGATACAGTGGATAGGTGTAGGATGATAGGAATAGGATATAGGATTAGGATGTAGGATTTTAGGATAGGATAAGACATGATGATAAAGATTAGAGTAAAGAGTTGTAATGGTGGACTTCACCTTGAAACCAATTAATGTTTTGTTAATTACTGCCATACGTTGGAATAACGTTGGAGCAATGTTGGAGCAACGTTGTGACAACGTTGTAACAATGTTGGACCAATGTTGCCAGACAACGTTGGAGCATTGTTGCTGGACAGCGTTGAACCAACGTTTTAAACATAGTTGGACTGACGATGTATGCAAGTGCACGTCCATCGCTGCTTCAACGTTGCAGCAATGCTGTTATTGATGACTCAGCCGACATTATACCAACGTTGGAGCATTGATGGTGGACAACGTTGAACTGACGTTGGAAATGTTGTTGGTCTGACGATGTATGGACGTGCACTTCTATCGATGATGCAACGTTGCTTACCAACGTTGTAGCAATGTTGTATTTGACTATTTAGCCAACATTGGATCAACGTTGCCAGACAACGTTGAAACATTGTTGCTGGACAACGTTGAACTGACGTTGGAAATGTTGTTGGTCTGACGATGTATGCGCGTGCACTTCTATCGATGATGCAACGTTGGCCTGCCAACGTTGAGGCAACGTTGGGAAAAAATTTCCCAACGTTGATCCAACGCTGGTCCAACGCTGTATTGTTACCTGGGAAGTGTCGTTCTTTTGGACTCTGCGAATTTCAAGTTTCTGAAACGAAATAGCTAGACTAATTATCTGTTAATAGAATTTATGTTCGAAATCATGGTATCTGAGTGAACTTCACTGGAGCAGAAAATCTTGGAGGGAACATCAATACTATTCTAATGACATTCCATAGGAATAAAAGTAAGTTACGCTCATTTTCATGTTTTGATCTCACTTGCAAATTGTAATATGTTTGCCGGGGTTCGGGGCTCATCCTGTATTACCGTACGTAATATGTAAACCTCAATTTCAATATTTCTTTTGCCTGACTTCCAAATAAGTGTGATCATTGAGTTTCTCGAAAATACTACATCTAGGGGTCTATAGTTTGTCGTAGATCTAGACATTCATCGGAATGCTTCATGTAGGTCCAAAGTAAACCTGTATTTCAGTTTCATTGTGATTAGACAATTATCAGGGGTAGATGTGGACTTGTTTCCGACCTCCTGTTTTTTAGTAACGACAAACTGTCGATTTTAGGCCAATTCAAATTTAGGTCAATGTAGGGATATGGTCAGAGCGGGATCCGGCCTTTGATATCGCCGGTGCTAGCCGGCTAGCGAGATTGTCGATGTAGTCATGGGGTATGAAAATAGCGGGGACGGACTAGGCCCAAACTTCAAGCTTGAAAGTTAAAGTTTGGGCCTAGTCCGTCCCCGCTATTTCATCTTCATATGAATAAGTATTCTCAGCATTTTCTTTTATTCAGGAACGTTTTACTTCAGAATAATCAGAGTTGAAATACGATTGACTTGGCATTAGTGTCTGTTATTAAATATTAGTGTTAAGTTAAGTAATAAGTGTTACTTAGTCTTAGATTTGAATGAAATGGCGTAGCCTACCCTTGACCTAAATCAAGTCTATTTGAACAGGATACCCTGGGCCTGGCCTGGGGTGGTAATTTGAAAACGTTCTTAGTGTTTACTTCATTCAAATGTGATGTGATTCTTAAGTTATACAGGCCCAGCATAGACCAGATTCAGCTATATACAGCTGTAGAAATATGTGGTTGGAATCATTTTACTTTTATAATCAGAGTGAGGTAGGCCTATGCCTCTATGTGATAGAGAATGAAGTTTCGGGTCCAGATAACTTTTTTGTTCTAGTTTGGAATATTTATACATAGACCTGGGATATGGGCAGCTAGAAATTTCAAAAATATTGTTTAAGAAGAGTAATTTATTTATCTCTAAAACTCTCAAATTTAAATTGTCAATTGCAGATCCAATGGGACCAAGTTCTTAGCAGTTCACACCTAGTCAGAAGTACAAAATTGAGAACCATGCCGATCAGCAAGTGTTAGTTACAATCTAATGAGGAACAGGATATCTGAATGGAAAAATTGCAAGGTATGCTTACTGTTTTGATAATATACAGGCTGTATCTAAGCTCATCACCCCCCCCCCCCCCCAAAAAAAAAAAAAACAATAAATAAATAAATATTCCCCCTTTTTTGGGAGGGGGTGGGCTATGGCCAATTGTGCTGAAACATGATGCGATATCATGTAATGTTAAAGTTCCATTGTGAGTTAATATTTGTTTGAATTCAGGTTTACCAGTATTTCCATTTTTTAACACTGCATACTAATTATCCGTATCTCCTGTCTATACATGTACATGCATTTGCATAAAAAACCAAGATATTAACAGTTATCAAAAAATTCTGATAAATATTTGAATTAATTTGCACTCTTTATTTTCAAAACATACTGTAGATAGTTATATTGCTATATGAATTTATCTGGATTGTTTTATCACTGAAGAGTATAAAAAAAAGAGTTTACATTTTTTTTATAATAAACTGGACTAGATGAGTAAGAATAATTTACAGCTTATTCTGTTCTTTTCTCTCTTTTACCATGCAGGTTTCCCACTTCCCAAGCTGTTCAAGTACTGGTATCACAACATAAGTGCCAATAAGAGATATGAAGGCCAAGTTAATAAAAAGTAGTTACTTTATTGCAATAACACATTAAAAATGAATTAATTTGAAATAAATATATTAATAAAGCATTGAATGTTACTTGAACTACACATCTGTAGAAAAGAGTGCGATACAAGTTCAGGTTCATCACAGGGGCCTTGGAACGGTTTTCAAAGTGGGGGCTGACCATGCAAAAAATCACAATCGTACGTAATTTTTACGTTTTTGTACATGGTTTTGGAAAAAAGTCGGGGCTGAAGCCCGCCTCCCCCCCCCCCCCCCGCTTCCGCGGCCCCTGCATCACCGGGCAATGACAATGAAGTATACAAGTTTTGGTACAAAATTTCACACAAAATACAAGGAAGAAATATTTTTCCAACGGGCAAATGTATCACCTTTTATTGATATTTTGTACTTCTACTAGTTCTTAGTAGTTTTTATGAAAATAAATATTATTTTCCAGTTTAAAGGCCTATTCAATATTAGAATAGGTCTTCTTTTTGTAAGACAAAAAATATTGTATTTTGAAATAAAAATCATGCATAGCTTAATGATAATAAAGGTGATCAGAAGATTAAGAAATAATGTTAGTATCACTCCTGGACCTTATTTCATAAACAAGTTATTACTATTGCAGTCTTGTCATTATCATGGTAAAAGGGCTGAGCAAGAAATTAAGGTTTTTATGTTACCTAAAACAGGCTGGGGGCAAAGTTACCATGATTACAAGTCTTCAGTGGGGTAACTATGGGGGACATGTGCCCCCCCCCCCCCAATCAGCTGACAAAAAAAAAACGAGGAAAAGGAGAGGTAGAGAAACGTAGTGGGAAAGAAGAAATTATTGTTCATTATAATGTTATATTATATTATAATTATGTTATGTTATATTACATAAGAAACATTTTTTCATAACTTTATGAAACATAATTTGCTCATGGCCTATGTCTTCATTGTTTCTGGTGCGCGCACTGTCTGTTTAACAAGATATATAATCATTTTGTACTAAAACCTCCCGTTTTCAAGTCAATATGTACCAAATATATTTCATCGCACTTCGAGTTATTGTTTTACGTAAAATAGTATGCTTCTTTTTCATGACTACTTAAAGTGATTGCCCCATTTTAAGGTCTTAATATAAAATATTTCCTGTCCGTGCTTACGTTCGCATTAGTGGATTGGTGAGATATGTCTTGGCTTCAGTTCTTAAAATGTCCCCTTTTCTGATCTGAATATCAAACATTTTCAGCTCGCGATTCGCGCTCGCATCATTTGGTTAGTGAAATACGTATGATCTTCATGAATTTCTACAAACAAGCCTTAAAATGCCTCTCTTCAGGTCTGAATTTCCTAAATTTTCAGCTCGCACTTTGCGCACGCAATATCTAATTAGTGAGATGCGTATGTTAATAATCTTGATTAAAATGACTGCAAGTGCCTCATGTGTTTAGATGTAATTCCAACAAAATCAGCGAGCGCTTGGCACTCGCATTAGATGACGATATATGGTGAAATATGTATACTCTTAATGGATTCCTAAAATGTAGTCCTTAAAATCTCCCTGTTTGGGCTCAATATATACAAAAATTTCAGCTCGCTCTTTGCGCTCGCATTGTTTAGCGAGACAGATACGTATCATGATTAAAAAATTGATTAGAATGTCCCTTTTTAGGTCTGAATATCATTATTTGACCAGTGAGATACATATCTGTTTAATGGCACTGTCTTTAAAAATGTCTCTATTAGGTCAATATACCTGGCAACTGAGCGCGCTTCGCGCGCTTACTAAGGGACTCAAAATTTTTGCTGGTGCCCCCCAATTCCGTGACCCACGGTACGCCACTGCAAGTCTTCATAAATTATGTAGGGTTATTAAGTTGCATTTATTGTTATCTTCATTTAAAAAAATGTGAAATGGGTTACCACTGCAATAATATATAAATATACTATTTTTCAAAAATAGATTGAATTCTAACCACAGTGACAGTAGACAAATCAAATTTTGTTAATGATTCGCTAATGTATTGATTGGGGAAGGCACTCTTTAGGTAGATTCTGGCATTGTGTCCCCCCCCCCCCCCTTATGAGGAGTGCTCTCACATCAGTAGACTATTTCTTGTCAGCAAATTTGAAAGGAATTTACCCATTTTTTTGAGTGACAAACTTTTGTGGAAAAAAATAAACGAATATCAAAGATTTTTATGCTCTTTTATGGAATATTAACTATAGGCTCATCGAGATCCTTTGAATGAAATTTTAACAAACATTGTACAATGTAGAAAAATGTACTTAATCCTATTTTTGTACATTTATATACCCACCCCATACTACCCCTACCCAGTAACAGCCATTTTTAGCTATGCATTGCCTTCATTTTTTAAAATACAATTTAATGCTTGGTAGACGCTAATTATTATTTTTATGTTAATGTCAATGTTTTAGAAAATGGATTCCTTAATAAACATGTTAACTTTGATTGAATTTTTTTATCTTGGTAATTTTCATTTATCAATTAAGTGTGATGATATATTGCTTCTGAGCTGTTATGCACAAATGGCACAAGATGTTGCACTGTACTGAAATGTGATGATGCCACTGTTACATGAGATCAAACAGCAGTCAATTAAGATATTATTCAAGAAAAATAAGGATAAGAGTGGGAAAGAAAGTAAAATGACAGGAGAATTATTTGCTTGTATGCATATAGTTATGTCAGTTTCTGAGAGAGAGAGAGAGAGATGGGGGGGGTGAAAGTTCAGTTTGTTTTGAAAGTAGCAATTATAAGACCTTACTGTTCATAACGGGGGGGGGGGCTAATTATTTCTCCAAAGTTTTGAAACCTACATATAAAATGTATTTTTTCTTTCCGTATGAAAATTACACCAGATTCATTTTCAGTTGAAAATAAAAAAGAAATAGCCTATGATCGGTTTGCTCTCTTGCCTATTTAATTTTGAGAACCCACTCCCCCCTAAAATATGGTATATACCTAGGTCATGATGTTTGACATAGAAGTCGCCATTTAAAATTAAGTGCTCCGAGGACTACTATTCATAATAGGACTTATATTGGAGACTACAATTATGGAAAAGAATTTGATTTGTTATTATCTTTGTTTATATTATGAAAAAGGTTCATTTCGTTTTCTGCAATAAAAAGAAAAAAGGGCTCCAGAAACCTAAAGAGATGTCATCGTATAGGGCAACATTTTCTTTGGGAACTCCTCTTTTTTAGCAAAGATCTGGCCATTTGCAGCTAAAACAAAGCAAAGATGCAGTAATAATCGTAACAAGCAATAACAAATAGATCATTAAAATAGATGAATAATAAAACTCTGAGGAGGAAAAAAACGAATGATCTGACATGATGTAATCACTGACAGACACCATAAACGATATTAATCAGGTCGCGCATTATGCTAATTAGTGACAAAATACTAATTTACATATTTTTACGCTATGCGCGAAGGACGTTCCGTGACCACGCCTTCATTTCGCTGGTGTACCAAAACAGTGGCGGTGTCCATAGGCTTGTATACGAAAAATGGGAGCAGTGTGCACTTTTGACCCTCCAAAATTTTCTTCAATTCTGACCGGATGCAGAAGCGGAGTTTCACCCCCCTGTGTGAAAATAAGCTTAGCGCCCCCTTGCGGCCCAAGTGCGCATATGCATTTAACGTTGTTGTGCTGCGATGTCTATAACTTAAGGGCGATTAAAAAATCCTTGGCGAATGTTGTGGCATCTGGCGCTGACACGACCAACTCTCTCTGTCTATCCCCAACAGTTTATTTATTTCGCAAGAATTCCGTGGAGGAAACATTTTTTTCCATGTTTAAAGTCGTAAGTATGGCAATGTGATTATACGTTTTCTGTTTTTCTCCATTTTGTCATGATGTTTGCGTTTGCATAATCCCATGTAAACTCGCGAATCTGGCCCTAATTATGGAACTTTTTAAAGTCCAAAATGTAAAAAGTCCGGTTTGTCAGCATTTCGTATTTATTGTAGTTTTGTTTTCAAAGCACTTAAGATTCATCTGGCGCAATTTTTCGTTGAACCCATCAGTAGAATTTATTTTAGGTTGATTTTTCGATACAGCACTTTCTGTTTGTATAGGATGTGCGCGCCGCTACCCCGGGTGAAGCCGGGCAGGGCCGGGTCGCGGGCCGCCTGGCTGTGTGGTCAGACACCGCTCATGTACACAGCAGCTCAGCTGCGCTTCGTGAGCTAAGCTGAGCGAGACTGAGAGTGCATTCGCTGTACAACTACATACATGTAATGATTTTGCTGCGCCTGCTGCATGCTGCTGAGTGCTAACTTTGACTCGTGAAAAATGGTATTTCACGGTCTGTAGAGCTAGGTCTAGACTCTCATTTTCACAATCATGACAACACTTTCAGTGTTTTTGAGGGGTTTTTTGCATACAAATTTACAATGTTACTTGGATCTGTGAATCTTAGTGACTGAAAGGGCTACATTGTCATTGACTACACCGCACTAGTGACTAGATTCAAGGCCAGCAGTGCTAATAGTACATGTATTAGTACTAGGCCCTATAGATTCTAGATTTTTTAATTAATTTTTTAGGGTGGGGTAGATTCTGTTTGAGGTTTTTTCAGATACATTGGGGGGGGGGGGGTTGCATTAAAAATATGCTGTATGGTTGGACCTAGACAGCTGGCAGCCGTCTGTTTCGAGGAGTTTTTTAACTTTTTTTTTTTTTAATTTCTCCTCGTACACAGACGGCTCGCTAGCGTGCACCCACCATTAGGGGACTTGCAATGCAAAATCCCCCCGTCGGGGCTCTTCAATTTTTGTCTTTAATGAATAAAAATTTTGAAAATTAACGCGACCAAAATGCAAATTAATATTCCCTCTTGGCATTAATTGCCCAAAAATGGAGAAAAATCAAGTTAAAAGGAACAAAAACAGTGACCTCGGCTGTCGCGCAAATTCACTTCCCCGTTTTATCCGATCTTAAGTACATAAACATATGGCCATTGAGTCCCCTGTACAGATCGCGCTAGAACTTCGGTCTCTGTATTTGGTGAGTGAAGCCAACGGAGTTCAGCTGAACAACCAACATAACAGAGACCGAAGCTTTTGGTCTAGGTTGGACCTACCCCTTATCGACCACCTAACGTTAAAATCATGATATCGACACATATATTTATCAGATTTACCTAAAAATCACCTATTTAGAGCAAAAAATTCCGCAGATTCACGTCATCCAACTTCGACATCGGCTCGACCGCTATCAGTATGGAACGCCGCGATGTACGAAAAGCTTGTTTTTTCGTTGCGCTATTTTAACCCATTTTATGAACCGACCACCCGCCCTCTATTGATTATGCACGCTTAGTGAACGTGCGGTGAACGTGGTTCTTTTTTCATATACTTTTTTTCTTCACTTCCTACTTCTTTTCTTTTCCACTTTCTTCATTTTCTTTTCTTTTCCTCTTCTTCTTTCTCCTTCCTCTTCTTCTTCTTATTTTTTTGTCATCTCTTTTTATTATTCTTCTATGTCTCCTTTATTTTCTTCTTCTGCTTCTTCTTCTATGTTTCCTTGTTCTTAATGTTATTATTTTCAGAATCATTATTATCATTTTAGTTTGTCATTTTTGAAAACTTTTTTTTTTATATCATCTGTGTCATTGTTATCATGCCCATTATTTTTTCTTTAGTTTTATCATTAATTTTACTATTATTATCATAATTATCATTATTTTTAATATTATTATTGTTATTATTATCACATCATCATCATCATGTTATTAATGTTATTATCGTATTAAATTCAGTCATTCACGCTCTTTTTTTTTAAAATCAATTGATCTAAAAAAATTTTGCACATTTACTCAAATAAACACACGCATCAAATCAACCACCCACACTCACACACACTCATGCATACACAGGGGCTCACTAGTTTGCTGTAACTGTATTTTTTCACTGTCTTCACACTCTCCCTTAATTTTTCTCTGTTTATATACATGTTCAACAACTGAGTAGTCGAATGTATTATTCCACATTCATAAAAGTGCTCTCATGCCATTTACAAATCCTCAAACAACATATCAATTGTCTCTGTCGCATAGCTTTCAAACACAATAAATGATTACTGAACACGATTTTGAAATTCAACTTTTATCTGATGTAGATATATTTCTTGAATTTATTTTTCTTTTTCTTTTTTTTTTTCAATGGCAAGGGCACATATATACATCGTCTTTTCCAAACCTCCGGCTTGACCCCGTGCAGTACTTTTGATGGACCCAGTGTGTGCAACCCTTGCTGTCGCAAGCCACCCAGGAGAAGATCTCGACATGGTCTTGAGGAGGGTGAGGGGGTGTGTTTCTCCTGCACACACAGCATGGATTTTCATCTTCTTCATCATCTGTATCGTTGCTGGTCGGAAGATTAACGAAGAGGCGCCTGCTTGCTGCTGCTGATGATGATGGTCCTGCCTGACTGGTAGCTTTCTTCTGCTTCCCTTTAGACAGCTTCGCTGTGCTCCTCTCCTCCTCGGCCCTGATTAGCTTGAGAAAGATGTTGTTTTCTGTTATGCTAACTCCTGAAGCCCTGTAGTATTTCTTGCAGACTGCTCTTTTCTTCTGTGTTGCTTCAGGAGGAGATGGTGTTCTCGATGACAAGAACAGATCTGCTTCACTGGGTGCCTGGTTCGTCCTTCCTTGGGTTTCGCCCATGTCACCCATAGGACCAATCTGATGTATTTCTCCTGAAGAGGTAGTGGGTGACTTCGGTGTCACGAGTGTGCTCGTCCTCGATACTTCACCAATCTTTACTGCATTCAGGTCAAGTGGAAAGATCCCTGTCTTCCGGAATGCTGCCTTAAGATTCTCTTCCTTGAGAGCTCGAAGGTATGCTGCTGAAGAGAGCCGAGCGATTTCATATCTCGTTATCACCTGTCCGGGGTTCTTCTGCATGTACAGGGCACACTCTTGATTATATGCTGATTTCATTGCAGAAAAACAGGCGACGTCAAGGGGTTGAGTGATGTGTGATGTGTGTGCTGGCAGCACAAAGAGAATGACTTGATTTGCCCTGGCGAAGTCAATGACCGTGGTGCTGATATGAGAGGTGTGGCCATCGTACATGAGCAAGACATATTCACCATCTTCTCTTGGAGGCAGGGATGGCACAAAGTGCTCCGTCAGGAACTTGGAGAAGACGGCTCCATTACTCCATCCTGTCTCCGTAAGTGTCATCTTTGACCCAGGTAGTGCACCATCCATCAACTCTGGCATCATCCTCTTGCCCTTGAAGACGTAGTATGGAGGAAGAGCCCTACCAGCAGCGTTACCACAAGCCAGGACTGTGGTAGTGGCAATCCGATGCGATGTTACCGAATTTGTTCTGGATCCTTTATCTACACAAACAACCTTCGGCGGCTTATGCTCCGCATTGATGTTGGTTTCATCAACATTGTAGATGTGGTATGGCTTGTCTCGGAGATTGTACCTGTCCATGACCTGACGGAGTTCCTCGAAGTATTTTGACAGAACAGCTTCCGTCGTTGATTTTGCCCTACTCATCTGAAGCTTGCTGGGTGCCACAAGACGAAGGTCTGGCCATCTTTGCCTAAAGAGACAATACCAAGTGTCTGATAGTAGTCTTCCCTTGGCCTTTTCCTCTCTTCTTCCAAGTTCATCTGCCATATTGGTAGCTAGATGAATAACCTGTAGAAAAATAAGCAAAAATTGCAAAGCATAAGAATAATGCATTCATTTTTATTTCAATTTATTCATACATCGCATATCTTTTATCAAATCATGATTGAAATAAAACGAAACTAATAAATTACCTGGGTTTTAGTCAGACCATAGACATATGATGAGAGCTTGTGCAGATGCTCAACTAGAGCCCTCTCGTCCTCCTGGGTCAAAATAGAGCCCCTTCCAAGATCCATGCTTGATTTGGTTCTTCCCCGTAATCTGTCAAGTAATGTCGTCTTGGGGATTCCATACTTGAGCGCTGCCCTCCTTACGGAGACCCCTTTCTTGACCAAGGCTAGAGCTCTCTCAAAGTTTTGTCGAGGATAATTCCTTCGACGGATACGCTGGGGTTTTGCCTACACAAAAAGAAAAACATTGATAAATGATTAATATTCTGAGAGAAGTCTTTTGTAAATAATTATCATCCAATTAAAATATTTTATTCTATGAACAGCTGTTTTCGCTTTCATCAACTACTTCTATGATTGGAACGCATTCAACAGCATCTGTTCTCGGCACATTCGTCACCCTTTTCTCGGCACATTCGACGTCATCCATCCTATTTTCAACACGTTCGTCACCCACATTCCTTTCTCTAATACAATCAAACTTTTCTTTCTTCTTTTATTTAATTTGTAAATGTTCGATTAATATCATCTATCTTTATTATTATCAATTATATATATCATCATCACCATCATCATCAGATATCATTATCATCATCGTCATCATCATTTATCTCTTCTTTGAGACGCCTCATAACGTGTATGAAATATATGGCATATGAGCGTAGCTGGCGACATACAGACAACCGTATGACGTCATCATTAAATTCGGAGATTCTGTCGGCTGCGGAACATTTTGCGACAAAAAATGGACGGAAATGTGTTCTAAACGCCTCAATTGCGGATTTACATGTAAGTTCATCGAAAATAACAACATAATAATCGCATATTTTAATAATTCCATAAATTTCTTACCTGTTTCCTCCTCATTTTGCTTGATCAAGTGAGTCTCGTTCGATCAGGTCGCGCATTGCTCGTAGTCCCACGCGTACTTAAATTATACGCATAGGAAACCATGGTAAGAAAGTGGTCGGTTTCAAAAGAGGTGGTCGATATGTAGTGGAGTCACCATACTGCATAGAGACTATATGGTGGGGCCAGGGGATTTGGTCTGAAAGTGAAATGAAGGATTTTGTGCGTGGAAGTTTTTTTTTATTTCTTTATGTTTTTCTCAATCTTTTAGTTTCAATGAATCAATGATCAATACCATGCATTGCTACACTTATTCAAAACAATTTACTGTATCGTACTATGCACAGTAGCACACATAGGTCAGGTAAATTCTAATTTTCTATTATATCAGACCAAAATATACATTTATTATTATAGTTCATACATAATTATATGATAGTTTATCTCTGCACTTGCTTCTTTGGTGGCATTTCTTGTTTACTAAATTTCATCATAAGATGACTTTCATCTTTCAAAGATCCTTTCGTCTTAATTATAACATGTCTTCTGTGTGCACGTTTTGTACAGGGAAGATTAGCATAAATTCTGTTCGTCTTTTTTATCATCATGATAGTTCTCTGGTGAAACAGGTAGTCAAAGAATTGTGACTGGTACTGTAGCTTTTTCTTCTTTTGTTGATTTGAGTGGTGATAAGTCATATTTGACTAATGTCACCAACATAATCTAAAAAATCTCACTTCTCACATAATGACATTATTAGGTTTTTTATTTTATGTATCCTTTCAACTAGTTCCACTAGTCTCAAAGATTGAAGAGAAAAAATATGTATGTTACATCAGATGTTAAATCTAAATCATGCCTATATTACATCAGATAAAAGAAACATCTAAAACAACTGCCAGCTATTTTACTTTTTATATATAAAATTATAAAAAAGAATTATATCACACAATTTTCAGTAATAATCTACACATCTGTGACGTTACAAAATAGAATAATTTGAAATTTACATCTCCAATATCCTAACTTCTACATTTAATCTTCTTCATTTGTCAGTTGCGTGGCGATGGGATGAGTCATTTTCTGAAGCAATGAGATGAAAGGAACCTTCATAGCATCCAACAAACAAGGATTTCTGTGAGGCATTGTGTTTTCCACATTGCAGACCTCTGTATCACCAACTTAAATGAGCCTCCACCTGTCCACCATGATCTCCCCCAAACTTAATCCACACCTCTTCTTCAGGAATTGCCCCATCGTGAATTGTGAGAAATCCATTCCTGTGGAAAGATGATGGAACATGAACATATGGGTAGGTTTTGATGATTTCTGCCAATTAATAGCTTTAGCTATTAAAAAAAGGCTGGCCTCCCTCAACATTTTTAAAGCTATTTCTATTACTCTTTTTCGTTTGAGTCTACTGGTAATGCAAAATTTAAGGCCACATTTGTGACAATTGGCATAGTTTAAAAAAAATAATACAATTATGCAAGTGCATATCACATCAAAATTTGCTCAAAAACTTGTTTTAGTACAAATCCAATGCTTTATTCTGTCTCCAGCAAAGATTTATGATTGTATATATTATTCTCACTTTTGCTGAATTGAATCATGAATCTGGTGGCAGATTATAGTATCTATTGTCATTTAAAGGTGCGAATGATCATGAATAATCCTTGGTGGCCATGTCCCTGAGATGAATTTATTGATTTCATGTTCTTTATGATCATTAAAACTATTCAAAATAAAGCAATTTTTTTGGTGCTAACTTTTCTTTCTATCTCTGTTGTCTAACCACCTCCAGTCTGTGACTCTGCTATGGACCTAGCGAATCTCTGTCGACTGTCCATGGTTCAAGTGGGGCTACAGCAGTGATGGAGACACTACCTTTGACTGTGTGAAGATCAGACGATGCAATTCCCATTGGTCAGCCCCCCCCCCCCCCCATCCCAAGGAGCCATGCACTGCCAGAGATCTTGAGCCAGGTCTTCAGTGGTTATCCATGGATGGATAAGAAGAACGGAGACAATAAAGATAGTGAGGTCAGTACGACATTAATTCTCAGTGAAATTTACCTATTCATCTGTCTGTACTGTGACCAATTAAGGTGCCCATCATTCATCATGGCCAACGTCTTTGCTGCATCTCGTTATGTAAATCTCTTTGAATGACTAACAAGAAGAAGCTGTAAAACATATATACATAACAATTTTAATTTCATATTTTGATAGCCATTCACTAGAAGATTTTTTCCCCCGCAATTCAATTTTGGTGCTTTTAAATTCATCTGCCACTATACAGGTTGAAATAAAATACCCCCACTCACTTGCATGTAGACATTCGGGTCATGGCTCCCCAAAATTTTCACCACAAAGAAAAGGGGATAAAAAAAGGAAAGGAAAGTAAAAGGGATGAAACATATTACTTTCTGAATATTGTGTCAATTGCTATCACAGTTACTATTATTTAAAATGTAAAAAATAGTCATTATGGAAGAAAATGTTTGAAAATGAGAAATCAAAGTGATTTGGATATCATAAGGAAGGGGATATATATTTTTTTTCCAACTATAAGTAGATCAACATCTATACTTGTAAACCATTCTTAAAAATAAAATTCACTTTTTATCTATATTTCAAAGAAATAAACGAGTAGTAAATTGCATTTGTACAAGTGATGAGCTTTGAATTGAGATAATTCTCTCATTTAATTCGCAGTGCTAAGAATTTGCGTTACTTACTGTTCCAGGTATCTTGTTGATTTCGGCGTGGCCATCTTCCTGACGCTTCTTCCAAACAATGAAACTGGAGGTTCTTTCCACGAATCTTGGAATATGTGCAATTGAATGTATAGCTGCTTCAAGTGTGATTCCAGCTTTTTCAAGAGCTTCTTGACGTTCTACTTCTACTGGCCTTTATTTTATTTAACATGTCTTATGAATGTTTTTAGGAGGCCAGTTTTGCCACAAACACAGTAAACCTCAAGTTCACATATAGTTAAAAAACAGGGACTACTTGTAACATCATCTAGGAAAAAGTTCTTGCTACAAATTGGACATGGCGAAACTTTTCATTCATTATGTCTTCAGTATTTACTGAGGGACTCACTACAAAAGGAAGTTGGGGTCAAAAGGTCAAGTTTTTGTTCAACTTGGTCACATTCCTTTATTTCTGCATCAATTCTGTTCACACTTACTACATCTGATCCCTGGGTAATACTACATGTACTTTCATTAGGATAATGGGTCAAAGGCATAATGTTAATAATCAACTGAAAATTACTTAGTCAGGAAAAGTGGTTTATTGGATTCCCTATCTTTTGCTTATAATTATTTTTTTTTCAAATTTAATATTTCTCCATCAAATCTGACAAATTCATTATTTTTTATCAATAATTATTAAACGATGTCAGTAATAAGAGTTTTGAGAAACATGTGCAAGTATATGTACCAACATCCATGGGCAGAATATTTGCTCGAAGGGTACATGCTACAGGGAAATTTTAAAGTGTGCAACCATAGGATACAGGAAAAAAAGTTCTTGCAGACTTTGATGTTAGTAGCCGAAAATATCCTACATTAGTTCAGCACTATTCATCTTGAAGAAGAGATGTGTCAAAGCATTTTAAACAATTTTAAAAGTTGCCTGCGCTATATTTGTTTAATTGATATGCAGTTAGAATTGATCAAATTCTGAATGCAAGCTGACAAATTTATTTAGAAGGAGGGTATTAACATGAATGTATTTCAATACAAGTAAGACGTCTCTGGCAGTCTTGCCTGCATTATTATGCAATTCAATATGGTCGCATTTCAGACGTTCGGTATGGAAATGGGTGGATAATGGAAAAAGTATAATATTAAATTCAATTATCAATCAAAAACAGACTTCTGGAATGTCTCTCTACAGTTATTATTCATGACATGTCTAATTATACTAGACGAGTAGGAAAATGTCAGCCAATATAATATTCAAATTTAAAAAAAAAAATTAGTTCCAATAATTTAGATATATTTCACTTCAAACTTTAATTCAAAGACTACAGGCATAACTTTTTATACGCCCGTCTTGACGGGACGTATTATGGTATCACGCTCGGTGTCCGTTCGTCCGTTAACTTTTCCTTGTAAACGCGAGAACTTAAGTTTAACTTAATCTAGGCTCATATAATTTGGTGCACGATACTAGCATGGATCCCAGGAAGCCTATTGATTTTGTGGTCAGAAGGTCAAAGGTGAAGTCACCATCTTCCACTTATCTTGCTTGACCAATAGCTCCATTTTCCATGTTACAGACGGGCATATTATGTGCCCGCCTTAGCAACACTCTTGTTCGATTTGAAGTGTATTGATTAAGAAGTTATAGCATGTATGTTAAATAGTAGGTTAAAAACAACTAAAATATGTATTATAATGGCAATGTATTATATTGTGTCATAATATGAATTATGACTATGGTTTACATTTCTAGTCAGTTAAAATGCAAAGAACGAGATTAAGATTATTTTTACAAATTCAACCATTTTGAAAATATAAAGGAATGAGCTACATGTGCATGTCATATCCAATCTAATCAATTACCAGTAGTCACTTATCTGATTTGTAATTTATATTTATAGTATTTTTAAGTCTTGTATCATTTCATTATAAAATTTATCCACGGGGTACTGAATTTGCCGGGCATGTGAAGGTGAAAATCATTTTTCAGTTTTTTTTTAACATTGTTAAAATTAAATGTGCACTGTAATTGATATGCATACAATGATAAATAACCAATTTTTGTGGCTGTGTGAGTGGTACCGGTAGATCACATGAAATTTGCAAATATTATGTTTTAAAATGACTGATTATTTCATATTTATATTTATATTTATTCTTTTTTTTGAGGGGGTATATAATGCAGACCTGACAAGTGACCATGGTTTTCATTTAGGAGTTCAATCCCTTCTCCTTTCATCCATATTTTATAGCTTTTATAAAGTAACGAGGGTTTCATTGACCCTACAGACATGTTGAGATTGAATTTTACCTCCTGGAATCTAATCCAAACGGTTACAGCCCGATAGACCGCGGGTCCGATAGACCGCGGGTCCGATAGTCCGCGGGTCCGATAGACCGCGGGTCCGATAGACCGCGGGTCCGATAGTCCGCGGTGTGTGTACAATTATGATCAGGATATAGTGAGATCCAATGTCATCAAGAGGTCAAACGGTCAATGATACGAGTCCATGGGGTTCTATAACGATGACCGAATGGACAATTGCCCCCTGACAACTACTTCAAGGAAAATATTATCCCCATATTTTTATCGTCGGGGACTGTTACCCCCCCCCCCCCCGGAAATTTACCCTCTAGACGCCAATTACCCCTAGTACGGAGCCTTTCAAATGCCACTGACTTGACGACATGGCGAAATACTTCGACTAAATAAGCTTATTATGTCGGCATGGCGAGATACCTGCCAAGTCCACATATAAAAGTTATACGTCAACATGGTGAGATATTTTATCTTGCCAAGTCGACTTGTAACAAGTTATATGTCAACATGGCGATATATCGGGATTCTGGCCGGGACTTGTACACTTCAGATCTCACCATGTTGACATATCGGCTTGACAAGATAGAATATATCGCCATGTCGAAATAATAAGCTTATTAATTATACATGGCAAGATAAAGTATCACGCTATGTCGTCACGTCGATGGCATTTTAAAGGCTCCGTACTAAGGGTAATTATCCGGGGTAATTGTCTCGAGGGTAAATTTCTGGCGGTAACAGTCCCCGGCGGTAAAAATATGGGGATCATATTTTCCTTGAAGTAGTTGTCAGTGGATGATTGCCCTAATTTGGTTATTGTTATAGAACCCAGGCGCGGATCCAGGATTTGGTGAGAAGGGGGTGCCCAAATTTGACCTGATTCTTGGCGCCCATGTGTACTTTTAGAAAAATTGCGCCCACTCCCTCCCAGCCAGGCTAACTTAAGTGCCTTAAATGGATTTTGAATTATCTTATAATCACATTTTAAAAAGGCAATTAAAGACCACTCTTTTAATGTGTTCTTTAAAAAAAAAATCCATGAATATAATAATGAAATATCAATGGGAGCGCGAAGCGCGAGCGATTTTTTTTTTTTGGGGGGGGGTTCAATTTGGTTTAATTTCTCACGAGAGTAGGCCCTACTATAATATTGTGTGAACGGGAGCTGTAGTTTCTTTGCTAGTTGTTTTAGAATAGCCTTCAATAATATTAATGATAGCTTCTTGGGAATAATGCAATCACGAAGCAATCGACTCATTCTCCTCATTTGTGGCGTATTTATTCAGCATGGGTGCACGAGGGGGGGGGGGTCTTGTTGAACTTTTGTAGAGGGCACCAAGATAACAACAATCAATGAAATGGGGGGGGGGGTAGAAGTTAAAGAATATCTGAGATTTTATTTTAAAAAACACATTGAGGTATTTCACAAGGTCTAAATATATAATGAGAACGCGAAGCGCGATCTGATTTTTTTTTATTTTTGATGTATTTTATCCTGAAAGCCTAATTCCGGGGGCGGACCCAGCTTCCGCAAATGAGGGGGCGATTTTTTTCACCCATATTTTCCCCGATCGGCCGCTCAATGTTGATTTTTTTTTTTCTTTGAAGGGGTTGTTCCAGTGGCGTAATGAGCCAACTATTTTGAGGGGGCTCGATATGGCGTATCGCATAAAATTAATAAGAAGTTTCCAGTGAGCGAAGCGAGCAAGCAAATATGCTGACATTTTTATTACAAAAATACAAGGTTGTGATAGATTTTGACATAATATTGAGAAAATAATATCATATTTCATCCTAATCCTAATCCCTTTCCCTTTTTTTTTTTTTTTTTTTTTTTTTGGGGGGGGAACAAAACGCCCATGTCCTAACAGTCATTTCCTAGCTTTACTTTATGAACAACATTAATGTGTAATAATCTCATAAGCCCTATGCAAGCTAAAAAAAATGAAATTTCATGTATTTTGTCCAGAAAATTGAAAATTCTGGGCAATGTTTGTGAACCTGAACAGAACGCGTTATGTAACTAGATAATTACCATGAGCGCGAAGCGCGATCAGAAGTGTTAAAGGACAAGCCCACCCCAACAAAAAGTTGCTTTGAATAGAAATTGAAAAATTAAACAAACATAACACTGAAAATTTCATCAAAATCGGATGTAAAAAAAGAAAGTTAACATAACACATAACATTTTAAAGTTTTGCTTAATTTTTCAAAACATTTATATGGACATCCTGGTCGGTATGCAAATGAGGGGACCGATGACATCACCCACTCACTATTTCTTTTGTATTTTATTATATGAAATATGAAATATTTTGATTTTCTCGTCATCGCATGTGAAACAAAGTTTCATTCCTCCCTGAACACATGTAATTCAATTATTTTAACATTTTGTGGTTCAAGCAAGGGGGTCCTAATTGTCGAATTCATAAAAATTGAAATATTGTATTATTCAAACAATAGAAAACAAAAGAAATAGTGAGTGAGTAACATTATCGACTCTCTCATTTGCATATCACTGAGTTGAGCATAGAACTGTTTTTTTGAAAAATAAGCGAAACTTTAAAATGTCATAACTTATTTTACATCCGATTTTGATGAAGTTTTCAGCGTTATTCATGTTTGATTTTTCTCTATTTATTCAAATCAACATTTTTCTGGGGTGGATTTGACCTTTAAATATGCATTCTGGCCTAGTCGAAAAGGGACCTGTTAAGGACGTTTTGCAGTTAGCCATTAAGACGATATATATTTCAACGATTAAATAATGTGAGCGCGAAGCGCGAGCTGAACATTTTTGATATTCCAACCTAAAAAGATGAGATTTCAAACCCCCCAACAGGACACTCGAGTCATGTTTTGTCAATCATGAAAAAGGATGGGTAATTTTTAGTGTCTTCATAATGCGAGCGCAAAGTGCGAGCAGAAAATTTGTGATATTCTGATCTGAAACTGGATAATTTTAGTAAGTTTTGAATAAGATCAAGCTGCGTATCTAAAAAAAAACATGCGTGCGCGTGTTTTAGAGTTAGACAGAATCTGCCTTCTGAATACATTTCATTTTTCATCATGAAAATCAATAATGCGATTGCAGAGCGCGAGTTGAAAATAATATTTGAAATTCCGATATGAAATGAGTCAATTTAAGCACTATTTACAGCACTTTGTATATAGGAAAAGTGTGACGTCGATGTGGATAGGACTAAATAAATGATGCGAGCGCGAATCGTGAGCTGATATTTTATTATTATTTTAACCTAGGATCGAGACATTTTAAGCCTAAGGATATTTTGTCATCATATAAGAATGATGACTATCTATTATTTCTTTTCCTAAAACGTGTCGATATTTATTTATGAAAAAGTGACAATTTAGTTATTATGAATTCATAAAAATTTTATTTCATATTTATTAATCTAATAAGCTTAATGAGTGTGTGAAATTTGTTGACAGTGTATGTGGCCTGAAAACTGGAAATTTTAAGTATTTTTATAATCATGAATAGGGTTCATTGGTTGATATATTTTTAGCAAATAACGCGAGCGCAAATCGCGATCCGAAATGTTTAAATGGGGGGGGGGGGGATTTAAGTAGTTTGTTATAGAATTAATAAATTAATATACAGTATAGGTGTACATAACTCATCAAAATGCGAGAGCACAGCGTGAGCATAGGCCTTCATTTTTTTTTTAGAATCGAGACACCTGAAAAGGAATATTTAGATAATCTTATATGAAATACAAAAAGGCAAAAGGTAGGCCTACATAGCAAATAATGCGAGCGCACAAAATGTTGCAAATGTTGATTCACACCATAAAACGGACATTTTCCAGAGCACTTGAAAAAAATAAATTGGCAAATAAAACAAAAAAAATGAAAGATCGATGTCCGAGCTGAATTATGTTTTGTATATTGACTTCAAAACTTTATCTTTTGAACTATATATCAGCCTATATTGACCGAGATATGTATCTCATCGAACAGGCAATGCGAGCGTGATGCGCGAGCGAAATTTTAATATAGTGACATTAAATATTTTAAAAATTATTTTTCAAGTCTTCTCCTGACCTTATTTTATTCACTCGTCTTCCTCCTTTTATCTTCCCCCTTCTTTTTGTCTTTCTTTCCCCGTTTTTCCCAATTTATTTGCTCCGTCAATAGGGGGAGGGGCCCTCGGACCCCCTGGATTCGCCTATGTTAGTAGTTGTTATGATGAACACGATGCATATCTATTAAGAAATAAATGCGAGCACGAAGCGCTAGCTGAAAACTTTTATAATGATAAAATGAAAAATAAATTTTCAGTTGTCAGGTTAGAATATCAAATATTTTCAGCTTGTGCTTCTCGTTCTCTTAAAAAAAACTGTGAGGTCGGGATGCGTATATAACTAAACAATTTATTGATGCCAGCGCGAAGCGCGAGCTCAATTTTTTATATACTGACTTAAGAAGGACTAAGGTATAATTCCTATTCTAATTGCTTGTCCCTTTTCTCTTCGTTTTCTGTTTCTTAACCCTTTTTTGCGCCACCATGGGGGGGGGGCAAAATCTTTGACCCGTGGATCGGCCTATGTATGTTGACTTGAAGAACACTAACACTTACATGTAGGATTGATGCAGAGGATGCATACCTCATTGATGAAATATTGCGAGCGCGTAGCGCGAGCTGAATTTGATAATAACCCCTTTTTGTGACCCTGAACAGGATATCTATCTCGCTAAACAGACTTAAAACTCGAAAACATTGTTTTTGTCTATTATCGTAAAAACGGGATATTTTAATTCACCCGCATTAATTTAAGCTTTTTGGGCAGGACATATATTTCACTATAAACAGGCAATACGAGCAATGTTGCGCCCCCGGTCGAAAATGAATTTGCATGAAGCCCCCTAAGTTCAAGGTCAATTTGGCGCCCTCGGTTGAACATAAACTTGGCGCCCCCATGTGAAATATAACTTTGCCCTCCCCCCCTCCGAAACATGTATTTGTCGCATTATGGTCAAAATTCAAATTAGCGCTCCTCTATAGTTCGAACATCAATTTGGTGCCCCGCTAGATCGAACATCAATTCGGCGCTCCCATAGTTCGAACATCAATTTCGCGCCCCCCCTCCCAGTTCAAACATCAGTTCGGCGCCCCATAGTTCGAATGTTATTTTGGCGCCGCCTAGTTCGAACATCAAATCGACGTCCGGGTCAACATCTCCCTCTTTCGTCTCCCATCTCCTTTTCTTTCTTTCTTTTTTTTTCTTTCTCTTATCCTCATTCCCCTTCCTTTCTCTTTCTTTCTCTCTTTCTTTCCCCCTCTTCCTCTCCCCTTTCTTCTTTTCTTCTTTTCCTTCCTCCTCTCTCTCTCTCCTTTTCTTTTCTTTATATTCCCCTTTTCTTCTCTTTTTACTTGTCTTCCTTTCTCCCTTTTCTTCTCTTTTCCCCTATCTTTTCTTTCCCACTTTTCTTCTATTTTTTCCCGTCTTTTCTTTCTCTCTTTTCCTCTCTCTTTTCTCTTTTTTCTTCTTTTCCTTCCCCCCTTACTCTCTCCTTTTTTCTTCTCTTTTCCTCTATTCCCCTCTCTCTCTCTTTTCTTATCTTTCTTCCCATCTTCCTCTCTTTTTAAATATTATTCTCTTCCTTCCCCTTTTCTTTCTCCTTTCTTTTCCCTCTTCCGCTTTTTTCTTTTTCCCCCTTTTTTCTTTTTCTTTCCTTTTCCCCTTTTTCTCTTTTAATTTTTTTTCTTCTCTCCCTCTCCTTCCCCCTCTCTCTTTTTCTTCTCTTCTTTTCCACTCTTCCTCTCTCTCTCTCTTTTTTTCTTATCTTTCTTCCTATCTTCCTCTCTATTTAAATATTCTTCTCTTCCTTCCTCTTTTTTTCCTTCTTTTTCCTCCTTTTCCTTTTTCCTTTCTTTTCTTCTCTTCCTTTTCCCTCCTCTCTTTTCTCTTCTCTTTCCCCCTTTTCTTCTCCCTTTTTCCCGTCTTTTCTGTCTCTCTTTTCCTCTCTCTTTTCTCTTTTTCTTCTCTTCCTTCCTCCCCCTTACTCTCTTTTCTATAAGTTCTTTTCCCATCTTCCTCTCTCTCTTTTCCCCTCTTCCCCCTCTTTTTTGAGCTGGGGGTGAGGCAGTTCCCCTCGGCCCCCCATGGATCCGCACCTGATAGAACCCAATGGTCTCGTATCATTTGACCTTTGGACCTCTCGATGACATTTGATACATCTGATCATAATTTTACACACACTGCGGACTATCGGACCCGCGGTCTATCGGACCTGCGGTCTATCGGACCCGCGGTCTATCGGACTATCGGACCCGCGGTCTATCGGACCCGCGGTCTATCGGACCCGCGGTCTATCGGGATGTCCCCATCCAAACACATAAAATGAGGAGTATCCATATCAGGTAATGGTAAATGATTATGTCTTAAACACAATTTTTTCCAAACACATATAAATTATTCTAATCATGGGCTATCATGAATTAAGTTTTAGGCTATTTATCCCATATTTCTCACGTTAGTCCATAATTAATTTCCATATCGGTTGTTATACATGCTTATTAAAATATTTTATTGGAAGGTTTCATTCAAGTAAAATTATTGTCTTGATGTTTATTTATATATATATATCTTTGTGCATGTAATGTCACTGGAGGGCAAATTTTCAAATGTGGTTCAATAAATAGATGAATGTGAATAAATCTCTATCTGTATCTAAACTTCCTAAAATATGTAGTAATTCACTGCAATTTTATTGTAAATTTTGAATAAAATTAGTTTATATAATCTTACTCTTTTTTATAAGCAAGGGATGACCTGCAATGACTACTCGAGACATCTAACATTCTGTTGTATAATCAAGGATAAAGGCACAAGGGTGAGGCACATGTACTTGTATGCTGCCCTTCCACGCTATATTTTGAGAATGACTCCTTGATTAGGCATCTTTATCCAAATGAAAGACCATTGTCATTAGTACGCCACCCCCTTCCTCAATTTTGCCTTCTCCAGTGCCCCATGGCATAAAAGTTAGTATTATGGTAACCTTGTTATCAAATGGTAACTACCATGTTAACACTAATCAAAGCTAATCAAGATCAAGGACTCTATACAAGTTGTATTTGCATGGTGAATCATAATGGTAACTCTTTATGCAATGGGGCCCAGGTATATTAAATCCTTGATCACTGACAACAAACAATTAATGAAACGGGACAAAGGCAGTATTGATGAAACTGAAAAACCAGAGTCAAAGGCAGGGTTGGAAGGGACACATCCCTCCCCCCCCCCCTCATTTTGAAAAAAAATCTCAATTGAACATGCTACTAATATAACTATAGGTCTGTTTTAAAAATACTGGACCTGCCTCTTTTAGGAAATTGCATAGAAAATTGTCATCTGCACCCACTCAATTTTCAGTTTTGCTCTTTGCACCCTCTTGATTTTAAAAATACTGGACCTGCCTCTGAGATATTGTGGGGTTGGATCGGCTTGGGTATTTATGACGGTGGGGGGGGGGGATAATATTTCACCTCCACAATTAGAAAAAACATAGTTTCCATTAAAAAATTTAACAACTAAAGTTATTTTAAATAATCAGTGACATTAATACTAAAGGGGGGGCGAGCTGTGGGGGCTTTCTAAAACCATGTACAAAAACATAAAAATTACCATGTAAATATGATTATTGCATGGTCAGCCCCTACTTTCATAACTATTCCGCAGCACCTAACACCACTTTCCAGAAGGGGGGGGACTCCTCAAAAGTAAGATGGCCCACCCACCCACCCCCCCCCCACAATAAAAAAAACACTAATTTTTTACATTTAAGTTATTGAAGTAAATCATAACAATCACAATATTTACAAATGATTAGCATGATGGAAAAGCATAAAATCATGAAATATTACAAATAAAAAAGGCAGATATAAGATTATAATCATCTATACGTTTTCAAGAGGGAAGCGCCGAGATAGAAAAAAAAAAGACCGCTCTAACTAAAATTTTTTGAAAGACCCTTTTTTATTTTTTTTTCCCTTTTTTTTTTTGGGGGGGGGGGGTTCATCAACATTTCATTCAGCTTGAACCCCCCCCCCCCCCCTTAAATATTCCTACGTAAGCTTCTGTAACAAGTTGTGTATTTTTAAAAAATTTGAATGAGAAAGAGTTTGCCTATTTTTTTAGAGGACCGCCAACTTAAGCAACTTATGCAAATGAAAAAAATAGGCCAATATACTCTCGCACCTTATATGATATGACAGCTAGCTAGCTAGGGGCAACAATTATTTTCCATGATCCGTGGTACTTGGTATCGTCGACTCGATCTCCCATTCTAAAATAGGCTCTCTCCATGATCAAGTCTGAAAAGGATCACAAAATGCTGTCTGACGAACGTGAATGTTTTAGTTGCAACATTTCTCTCAAATCTTAATTATGAGAAGAGAAATGGAATAATTCATGTAGAAATTTTCCTCTAAAACAATTACATTTGTCTACGTGGTCTCGCTGTGTTTGGTCCGGTCTTGGACCTAACGCTAGATCTAGACCCATTTCCCCATTCAAAGTGTGATCGA
This sequence comes from Lytechinus pictus, assembly GCF_037042905.1. Lineage (NCBI taxonomy): Eukaryota > Metazoa > Echinodermata > Echinoidea > Temnopleuroida > Toxopneustidae > Lytechinus > Lytechinus pictus. The sequence continues at coordinate 3,292,951 of NW_026974140.1, read as the reverse complement.
TGACGTCCAGATAGTTTTGTTTACAAATAAATCATAAATCGTATTTAGCGGTGAAAGATCGATTGCCAATTTGTATTTATAAATTTCAAGGATTCAAAACTATATAAACTAAATTCAACATATCATAATAATTTTTCCAACAAAACTTAACAAAAAATATCTAAAACTTCTAACAAACTTATTTTTATTTGAATTTGTTACTTTTTTTATGAAATATACACCTTACAAATCTTATAATGAAACAATGATCGTGTTATAAGTTTCCAGAAGAAATTTGGCAACGTCAAAGACCGAATATGGTATTTGACGTGCATTAGAAGTACTGGGTAGCAAAAGTCGAATTAAAAGAAAACTAGTGATGGGTTTGTGATGCCAATCGGATATGTTATTAAGCAAGACATTATATCTTTTGAGACGTTGAGAACACCAAAATCGGACGAGTGGTTTTCAAGATATTGAGCCTGAAATGGACGCTCTCTGCAAGTCCCAGGGGCCAGGCTCATTCGCGATTGCACAGAAAATGTCTCTGATAAGAGTGGAACTCTCAGGATTTTTGTAAATATCTTCAAAATGATAAGGATTTTCGAAATTTGGAATGTGATTTCTCGTGATATTTTGGAGATACCATATAACGATGGAAAGGAATAACCTTAAAAGGTAAGGCAAACCTCCAAAAATGTAGCTTTCTAACACATGTCGAATGAAAGTCTTACAGTTGATCGTCGAGTGGTGTAAAAGTTGAAATTGCATATCAGCTGGCTGGGCAGCGCGCGCGGATTTCGTGCGCGCGTACTTGAAAGGGCTTATTTTGTACATAGCCTATGGGAGTGAAACAGCCGGTACCGGCGCGCGGTCCAAATGACGGCTAGTCGATCGGGCCCGCCAGATCTAAATGACTGGTTCAAATTTTTTCCGAAACAGTAGGAGAGCCGCCGTTTGGTTCCACATTTAAACAACATTTTACTTTTTAGATTGTAAACATGGACCGTATTTTTTTATCTAATGCAAGGACATCTTGCACTACCTTATAGGCATGCCTCTGTTTGCACCCCGGTTTAATTGCACACAATCCACCTTTTGACATATATTATTCTCTGAAAATTGTGTCAAAATCTATATATCACAAATAATATTTTTATCAAAATATGTCAACATTTTGCTTGCTCACAGCTTAGAAAAATTCGTACACCAAGTCTGCCCCCCCCCTCAAAACTTTTGCCTCATTATGCCACTGGGGTAGATAGTAGACTATTTTCTTTTAAAATTGTTGCTTTTCAAAAGAGGAAGTGCCCCCATTTTCCCAGTGCCCCTCCCACTTTCAAATTTGCCCCGCCACCCCTGATTATATTATTCGCCTTTTTCTTCATATGTATACATTTGGTGAAATATATAGCGTGAGAAATGACCCGCGGACAGAACGTCGATGCCATATATACTTCAATGATCAGTGAAAAAAAAATAACAATACAAATTTTGTAGCTGCTTAGTATCTCTTATTGCACCAAGCTTTGATGATCGTAAGAAGCTACGACCAGTTTTGAGTCGTCATAAAATATACACATGTGTGTGTGTGTGTGTGTGTTTGCTTATGTCAGCACCAAAGCCCTCCCCCCCCCCCCCCGAGTTTAAGGTCAATTTGGCGGCCCCTCATTTATACAGGTCAATTTGATGCCCCCTAAGTAATTTAATGTCAATTTGCCCCCCCCCCCCCCCGTGTGAAACATGAATGCGCCCCATGCAGACCAAACATCAAATTGCCGCCCAAAGGTCGAACATAATTATGATCAATTTTGCACCTCCTTACAGGTCAAACTTCAAATGGCCGCCAACGCTCTTTTATAACCTTTTTTTACCCCCCCCCCTTGTCCCCCTTCTTTTTCCTTCCCCCCCCCCCCCTCCTTAATTCCCTCTTCCTTTTTCCCCTTTTTCTCTTTTATACTTTCCCCCATTTTTTGCGATCTCTTCTTCGAATCTTCCTTTTTTTTCTCTCCCTTTTATTTTCATCTACATGTATTTCCTTCTCCTTTTGTGCATGTGTGTGTGTGTTTGTCTCAATGAGGTATCACTGAGAGTTCCCTGTGTTTTTGGCAGCCTTGTTGGACTATTAAGCTTTTAGTTCTTTTATATTACATGCATTATTTTTTTTCTACTTACTTTTGGGGTTTGGTGAGCACGCAGCAGTGTTTACCCCCACCCACCCTCAGCACACCAGTCGCCATCCCATCCTATGTCTTGCCCCGGTTTCTTACTTGAGCAACTGAAGATTATAGATCTATACAAAATCGAAGTTCACACCCCGAATAGCACAGGCGTACAAAGGGAGCACTCAGTGTGAATATGACTTCGTGGCCCCACACAGCTGTAATCAATAATTGGAAGTGTGCTAAAATAATGCATAAATTGTTTTCCCAAAACATATATACATCTCTATATGTCCCAAAATAAGATTCTCAAATACTGTGGGTGTGGTTGATTTGGAGGAGCCAATTGGTTGAAAAGGACCACTGGAATTTCACATTTTTGCTGTAGGGGTGTCAAAGTTGCATGAACGGCGTATAGGAACAAATCGCCTGGTCGGAACAAATCGACTATGACGATCGCATCACACCAACAAAATTCGGAACTAATCGGCGGGTAAAAGAGCCGCCGATTAGTACCTCCGGCCCCGATCGGCTGCCCGGTTCAAATCGTCTATGACACCTGCAATAAGAACATCTTGTGCAGTGGTGGGCGCATAGAGTTGGATAAAGCGTATTCAGCTCTCTATCTATGGGTGGGCGACACCGTACCGTACCGTGAGCGGAAGTAATCTTAAGGTCATACCGGTACCAGTAATCTCAATATTCATTTAAGTGTGCGGATTGCGCTTTTGATTGATTGATTGATTGATGGATGGATGGGTTGGCAATTAAGCCTGTAAAGTAGGGCATCCCCCTCCCCTCTTTTCGCAGATGGGGGATGGCATGTACAATCACCCCCCCCCCCCACACACACACTTTTCAAGACAGAAACAATATGTTTTAATACAACTGTTATTTAGGGTAGGCCCCATATGTTTTTTTATTTTTCCAAATTCTTTTAATAAAGTCTAGACAAATGTGTTTAGGGTCATTTTTACCAGAGCTTTTTCCCGATGTAATTCTGGCGACAACTTGTTTAGGGGCCAAATTGTGTAAATAAAGCCAGCGAAAAACGTAGGGGGTTATTTTGCACACAGAGAAAAAACTCGATCGTTTATGGGGTGTTTGGAAATAATTTGGTCACGCGTGTATATACACAGTGGCGTAGCTAGGATTTTTTTCACGGGGGGGGCACTGGGGGGTCCTTGCTTTTTCAGGGGGGGCACCGGCCATTTTTCCGGTGTGTGTGTGTGTATGTGTCACCAGGGCGGATCCGACTTTCGCCATTAGGGGATGGGGCCCGAAATTATCTTCACCTATATCAGTCACTTCTTAGTTTTATTCTTATAAAACAACATAAACATGAAATAATCTCATAAGCCTTATAAAAAGTGCGAGCGCAAAGCGCGAGCGATTTTTATTTTTTTTTTACTTTCATGTATTTTTTCCTGAAAATTTAATTTTCTGGGCAATGTTATGTGTGATCCTGAACAAGATTCGTATGTAACTAGATGGTTACTGCGAACGCCAAGCGTGAACAGAAATTTTTATCAACTGTTCTAGCATTATCGAAAAGGACTGCTTACAGTTACCCACGAAGACGGTATATATTTCAATAATGCGAGCGCGAAGCGCGAGCAAATTTTTTAACATTCCGACCTAAAAAATTGTCTTTCTAAGCACTTTTTGTATTAATAAATGGAGTAGATATGTAACTAAATAATTGATGCGAGCGCGAAGCGCGAGAGGAAGAAATTTTAAAATTGAGATTTTAGACCTAAAAGCGGGACACTCTATTCATATTTTGTAAATCATAAATAGAATATAGTCAATTGGGTATAATTAATAATGCGATTGTGAAGCGTGAGTAGACGATTATTGATATTCTGATGTGAAACTGGATAATTTAAGTACATTTTAAATAAAGAACATGCAGGCTATCGCGCATGTTTTAGATTTAGACCTAGAATCTGGGCATTCTGAATACATTTGTTTAATGGAACATTATGGAATACAATATGAACTTGGCAAATCAAACAATGTGACCGCGCAGCGTGAGCTTAAAATGCTGATATGTAGACCATAAAACGGACCGATTTCACAGAGCACTTAAATTTGTAAATGAAAAAAAAATAATGAAAGCTCGATGTCCGAGCTAAAATATGTTTTGCATATTGACTTCAAAACTTGCTCCATATCAGCCTATTGAGCAAGATATGAATCTCATCGAACAGGCAATTCTGGCGCGAAGCGCCAGCAAAAATTTTATATAGTAACATGAAAAGATTTGTTTTTTAATTGCAAGTCTTCCCCTCACATTATTTCATTCACTCGTCTTCCTCCTCTTATTTTCCTCTTCTTTTTTTTTTCTTCTGTCTTTCTTCTTCTTTTCCTTTTTCTTTTCTTCTTTCTCCTTTTTTTTTTTTTTTTTTTGCTCTGCCAATTTTTTCTGGGGGGGCACCTGGGGGGGCACACCAAATCTCAGGGGGGGCACGTGCCCCCCCAGGCCCCCCCGTAGCTACGCCACTGTATATACAGCATTGACTGCCCCCCCCCCCGGGGGTGGTTGCTTTTTTGCCCAGTTTTGCATTCTACAAATGCCAAATTGCTCGCGCTAAGATTTTGGCCATGACGTCCCTATACGTTTAGCAGATTGCAAATGTTATATCCCCTGCATCAGAATGATACAAATGATAATTCATAAACCAATCAAAACATCCTTTGAATACATGGGCGTGAATGCTGAGGAAGTCATACTTTCATATCTTTTTGAAAGGGGGGGGGGATAATTTGTACAAAAAGATATAAGTAGGCATAATCTAGTATACTTCGATACTAATGACTGACCAAATCAATGTCATTTTGGAAAAACACACAGAAGCAAGTTATAGGACATCGATATTTAAAAAAAAAAATAACAATTACATCCATTAATATAAGACTTAAAATCACATTTAATTCTATAACAAACTATAATAAATATTTCAAGTATGAATTTTATTCAAAATTTTGAATGCTACATCATCTCCAAATACAATCTTAAAGACGATTTAAAATCTTTCTTTTCTGCAATACTGGGTCTATGTTTCTTTTAATTTGCACGATTGTGGTATTTCCATCTTTTTGAAGTTTATATTGTTGCCTGCATGTGATACCTATAATAAGCACCCTTATATCCGATAGATATCCTTCTTTTCAGTCATTACACCTTCAACAAGAGAGCAAATGACTTTTCATTGAACAAAATATGGACTGTTTACTATTTAATACTACGCTGCATCCGGGGCTGCATCTCTCCCACAAGCACCTTGAAAGACGATGTTGGTCATCATTCTGCCTTCAAACTATAAAAAAATTGCTCCCTTGCATATTGATATTTACTGTAATTTAATTCATTACTTTATATATCTCAACAATTACAGTAAAGCCATCGAAAAAAAAATCATGATAGGCCTTGACTGAAGCATATACGTATACATTGCCCCAGTGGCGTAACAGGCGGGGGGGCAGGGGGGCAAGCTGCCCCCCCTGGCGGAGCTCACCGGGAAAATAAAAAAAAAACGGGAAAAAGAAAAAAAAGGGGGGAGGGAAGGGAAAGGGAAAGGAAAGAAAAAAGGGGAAAGGGAAAGGGAAAGGGAAAAGAAAACTAAGAAAAACATAAAAAAGAGAAAACGGAAAGATAACTGGAAAAGGAAGGAAAAAAGAACAAGTGAGAAAGAACAATTCGCCCCGATATACAAATACATTAGCATGATTAGTAAGACAGGAAAATAAATTAAAGATGACAAAAAGGCAAACAAAAGCGGGAAATAAAGGCAGAATGGAATTAGCCAAAATCTAAATTGGAAAATAAAGAATAGGAACAAGATAACGTACACTACCGGGCTGCCGAGGATTGAGATAACGAGCGGGAAGAAAAATGGATGGTATATAGCATAAACTTGCTAAATCTCCAAAGGCTCTGTCCAAGAGTCAAGACCCCTTGCAGTGGGGGCTCTTCATCTGTAATCTTTAATGGGTTCTATAACGGGCCCCTATATGAACCCTTCCTGCATTAAGCTTTACGTTGAAGCACCGGCGTACCGGGGGTGGTTCCACAGCCAAGGGGAAATAAAAGAAAATAAAGGAGGCAGCGAAAAGAGATGAATGAAAAAAATATATGACATGATATTTGCTATAATGATGTAAAAATCTATCACATAATTAGAATTTCATTTTAACAAGCCATTTTTTTTCAGGCTCGCTTCGCTCGCTGGTGACTTTTTACAAATTTTCCCACATTTGCTATGGTGTGCCCCTCACAATATTTGGATAATTACGATACACAACTGTATTGAATTTATGTCTTGTGTTAAAGCTATATAAATATAAACGCAATTTGATTAAAATAAGTGGCCATGCATCTATAAGGTTTAAAATGGCTTTGATACCAAGAGGTTCCGGAGCTCTGCCCTGGACCTCACCCATAAAGCACTGTTATATGGATGAGTTTGGACCATGGCCCCAAAAAGTTCTACAACCAAACCAAAAAAATGAGGAAAGAAAGGAAAGTGTATTATATTTTTCTGAATATCACGTTAAAATCTATCTTCATGTTAGATTCTCATGAAAAGGTGATTTTTTTTTATCTCGCTCGCTTCGCTCGCTCGGGACCTATATTAAGCTACTTCTTGCCAGAAGCGCCATACTCGGCCCCCTCGAGCATATAGAGCTTCGCCCTGCGGATGCTCACAATCATAACAAAAATCCTGTTCACCGTGGCGTACAAAAAAGAGAGAAAAAAGGAAAGAGAGGAGGGTGAAATATGATCTTTTTAACATTATGTCAAAATCTATCACAAAATTGGATTTTTGCAATAAGAATGTCAAAAAATTTTGCTCGCTCGCTTCGCTCGCTTATATATATATATATATATATATATTTGCCCGATACGCCATATCGCCCCCTCAAATTTTTTGCCTTATGACACCATTGCCTGTTCCATGATATGACCGGGAAATTTTTGGCTCTTGCCCCCCCTGGCCACCGACCCCTGTTACGCCGCTGCATTGCCCGTGATGATAATTACACAACATGCACAAAAGAGGCCATCGAAAAAAATCATTAAACATTCGTTGTATGATTTGTTATATACTGTTGTTTGTAATGTTGTACTCTCATATACCTCGGAGGGGGTAGATTAAAGTGAATAAAATCTTGTCTTTAAATTAAGAAGAAAAAGGTGAGAAACTTGAAAGAAGAGGCGGAGGGAGAAGAAGAACTAGAACTTAAGAAGAAGGAGGTGTAGGATTAAGGAAGAGAAGAATTAAAAGAACATAAACGGAGAAGGAAGAGAAACAAGTGGAACGCATCTGGCAGTCTCGCCTCAATTACGCAATGAGATATAGCAGCAGTGCTTCCTTTGAAAATAACTAATCAGTGGCGTACCTAGGATTTTCCACGGGGGGGGGGGCAAAACCGTCCGCCAACAAATTTGACAAGCAAAAAAAAAAAAAAAAAAAAAAAAAAAAAAAAAAAAAAGGTCTTCGATCACAAATAAAGGATTTCGTTTCAGAAAAAAATTGACAAGCAAAAAAAAAAAAAAAAAAGGTCTTCAAGCTCGTCAGGGGGGGGGGGCAAAGATACGTTTTTGCATGGGTTGTGACTCGTCAGGGGGGGCAGAGTGCCCCCCTGCCCCCCCCCGTAGGTACGCCAGTGTAACTAATGATTATTCACAGAAGAAAACACTAATATGATATTATGTCCATTGACCGAAAATGACCTTTGACCATGATCATGTGACCTAAGACATGTGCAAAACAATCATTCATACTTGATCCCTATGTCGATGTTTCATGAGCTATATAGATCCATAAACTTCCTTATTATGATGACATGCAGTTCAACACATACTCCCAGCACGGCCAGAGTTCATCGGACCTTTAAATGACCTTTGATCGTGGCCAATGTTCCTGAAATGCACACAGGGTATTCTGGGATATATTGCTGCTCTTATGTCCAAATTTCATGAACTAGATCCATATACTTTTAAAGTTATGATGACTTGCAATTCCACAAATACCCCCAACATTACCAAAGTTTATTGACCCTAATTTACCTTTGACCTTGGTCATGTGACCTGAAACTCGCACAAGATGTTCAAGGATACTTGATTGCTCTTATGTCCACGTTTTATGAACTAGATCCATAAAATGTTATGGTGACAATTCCTCAAATGGTTAGTTTCGGTCATGTTCGCTCATTTGGTTTGCGTAGCAGACGATGCTAGCCTGTTAGTATGTAGTATACTTGCGCAGACCCTATTGCAAATCAAAATAAATTCTGGACTCGATATTTGCTTCCTCAAACTGTAGCTATATTATAAATATCAGTAGGCAAAGCTGTATAGTACAAGAACATTGTTACTTTCAACATTAAATGCGTTAATTAGGTTTGTTTGGACTGTATTAATTGTTTCAAATGAAAAGCGTCTAGAAACAAAAACTATCATACGTTAGTCACGTGACGTTGTACACAGAAATATGCCATGTTCTGCCTGCTCGATCTCAAAGTTTGGGTAGAAAAATGAGATGTAGCCATTATACCAGTCATAAAGCATTATACATCAAACTGTAGGTAATCTATTTAGCATTGAGATGACAATCAATCTCGACCTTTTTTACCCTTAGGGATATTCCAGTGGGAAAACGAAGGTCCCATGCAGTGTCTCGGAAATATTGATTTCATGCAGACCGTTTGCCATAACAAACGTTGTCATGTATATACACATTCAAATGAACAGCGAGACGTTAATAGTGAATTAATTGTAATATAATATTTACATCGAATTAATGGAATTGGATAAAATTTTCACACTATTATCAATCTGTATGGTGTGAGATTATCAATAGTTATAAAAAAAATATATACCCGGATTTCTGCAATATTACGTTCATGAAAACCACTGTTCCCTGTGTTGAAGCTGTGTGTGTGGACCTGGACTTTCGGACACTCAAATGCACGCGACTAACCATATATATATGCCGTGCTGGCCAAGCCTTTGTTGACCCTAAATGACCTTTGACCTTGGTCATGTGACCTGAAACTCGGGCAGGATGTTCAGTAATACTTGATTACCCTCATGTCCAAGTTTCATGAACTAGGTCCATATCTATTAAGTTATGATGACATTTCAAAAACTTATAATCTTGCGATACGGGTTAAGATTTCAATGTTGACGACGCCGCCACCGCCGCCGCCATCGGAAAAGCAGCGCCTATAGTCTCGCTCTGCTATGCACGCGATACAAAAATGAAAGAGAATAAAAAGAAAAAAAGACATATATCAATAAGAATAGTTGAATCATAATGAAATAAATAATAAATAATTAACATATAGCGCATATCATATAAATGGACCACACGAAAGACGGTCTTCGCCCCCATTCGTGCAATATCGGCCCTTGGTCTAGCTGTATTCAGGCTAAATCAACCGCATGATCGTTTGTATCGGGGGCAGATCAAGGATTTTCCAAAAGGGAGCTAGCTGGGCACATGCAATTTTCCTGATGAAAATTTGACAAGCAAAAAAAAAAAAAAAAGTTTTAACCTATAAATAGGTCTAATTTTCATGCTGAAAAAAAGGGGGGGGGGCACAATTGGGTAAAAATGGCATTTCTACATTATTTTTTTTAGTATGGCTCTTAAAGGGGGCGCGGGCCGGATGTGCCCTCCCCCCCCCCCCCCCCCCCCCTTGATCCCCCAGTGGTTTGCGCTTGCATCTGCACTTTCAGCAAGATTCAGCTCACGTACGTACCGTGCAGACTTCGCAAAATATCTAAATATTATTAGTAAAACAGCCTACGCTACAGATGGCTACACAGGTCTTTATTAAACTTGAATCTTGATAAAGTTGAGAGTGCTAATATAATATGGTAAGTTTTCTTTCCCAATTTCAATCCCAGAACAAGTTTAGGACAGGTGTTAGGAATGAACGTTTTCATCTCCGCTGCGACTCCGGCCCGGTTTCCTTCTCAAAACAAGTCATTTTTTATACGGTATCGAATATGTTTCTAAGTTATAGTTTTACGGTATCGAATATGTTTCGCGCGCGACATTTTAAGCACGCAATTGAATGAGTAATATCATGGTCCTGTGATAATATGTATCTGAACTCCACATAAATGAAATCGCTAATTGTGTGGACTAGTAATCTTAGTTTAATCACTGGTGTTTACATGTATGGTGGTGTGACCTTAATTCGCGCGTTACCTAATTTTGCGCACGGTTGAATATCTCAATTTCTATTAATATCTTGAAAAACTGATTCTCGAGGTCGGCATGACGTCACAGTCACGTGATTTCCCTAACGACAAAGGGCAAAGGTGCAAACAAAGGGTGCGAGCGTACGTGTTGGCTGTGCAGTTTCCTTGACGTTTTTTGGAACTCGTTGATTTGAACTGTTTCTCCATTATATTTCCATCGCGTTTTGTACTGCATTTTGATTTTAATTGCTGGACAATGGTGAAAATATGTTGTGTGTACGGGTGTTCCAAGAACAAGGCAAGATGGCCAGTTTTATCCTAAGTTTTAACGTACATCACTACATGCGCAGTGAATCGCCATGTGCAATTTTTTTACTGTTGCGCCACTCACCTGTCACTGCATGACCAAAATGGTTCTAGAAATCATTTACAATGTTGAAAAGTGTCTTGTGGCATCTGATATTAATCCTCAGTAATTCCCTGAAATGCTGCAACATTTGGTTAAAAGATCCAGCAAAAGAAAAAGGAGTTTAGCGCAGTCAAATTCAGACTTGCAAGCTTGGTCCGTACGGTGCGTATTTTAGCTGCCATATTTCTCGGGCGACGATTTGAGACGCCCACACTAAGCAATCGATGTTTCCAAAGCTGCCCGCTCAAGTTACCAATATTTGGTATCAAAATATAGATTATAAAAAAATGCTCACGATCATTTCATTTTGAAAGTGGGGGTGATAATTGTTATCAAAATAAGAGGGGTGGCGCCTCAACGTATATCTCAACCCAGCTGAGTCAATGGACTTTTGTGTGCGTGCCCGGCTTGTTCCGGCTTTGTTTGCACCTTCGCGATCGGTTGCTATGCAGAAGTTACTTTTGCGAGTGAAAATCCCCGGATGTCCGACCTCGAGAATATCACCAACAGAAAGAGCGACTTCAAATTACTCAGTACCGGTATGGTAATTTTCTTGAAGGTAAGGTCTCTATTTGTGAAAATATTGGCAAAACTAGTTAGAAATCCACTGCCAAACGCGGTTCGTGGTGCGAGGTTAGTATATTAATAGTAATACTAACCTCGTAATACGTGTGAGTGGTACGATCCCGTAACAAGGATCATGACGTAAACAATCAGCCCTGCGCATGACTTTGTATTGTTTACTTATTATTCATAAAATCATAGCTGTTGGGAGAATTTATTTATGTCTTTCGGTTTTTATTAGAAATTACTTTTAAAAATTTGAATATATTCCAAAATGAAATGTATTACTATTATTACTTTGTGTATGAGTAGCTACATGTATATTACCCAAAAATTAAGATAATAATAAATATTGGCAATGATACATCAAATGAAAGGTCTTTGCATTAGAAATGCAACGAAAAAAATTAAGAAAATTCGGCCATTCGTTAAGGAGTTATGGGTAATTAAAGATCAAATTTTTAAAACGCATTCTGCCGCATATTTGTGATGCCTCAAAATTTTTACAATAAACATTTCATGTTTGAAAATTGCTCCACGTCATTCCATTAATATTTTCCCTCAAGTCTTGCGCAACTTTTGAGTCTAAAATTATGGTGCTCGGGTATGTGGTTTTAAAATTACGCAGCATTTAGTAGTATGGCAGTGAGTCCAAACTTCGCGGACGGTCATTATCTAAAAAACTAGCCAATATCCTTAAAATCTGACATCATCAACGTGAAAAGCGACCTAAAATTACCCTTTGGTGTAAGTTTCTCTAGGATGAGTTCAGTATTCATGAAAATATTGGCAAAAGATCGGCAAATTTGTCACGTTTAGCGCCCGTTTTGAAGAAATCTGATATTCTCAACAAGCATCACGATAACACCATTTTGCAAGCAGAAATCATCAAAAATGTGAGTTAAAATGTGGTACTAACCGATTCTATAGCATTTTGCCATCAATCTGATATAAATATTTCACTTCTTGAGCTTGAGTTTTTGTTTATAAAATTCCACAAAAACTTTGGTCCGCGAAGTTAGGTCACACTTTTTCTGAACGGTTATCCAGCACAGCGCGCATTCGCCGATCGGAATAGAATTTTGAGATCGCGATACCGGGGAATCCCCTTGACCTACTTTACGTTTTCGTCCATGATTTTATAGTTTACGATCTTGCCGTCAATGTGGTAACTATTTTTTAAATTGGTTTTGTATAAATTATGAATATTTTGTGAAAAAATTTAAGCCTGATGAATATTTTTGAAAAGTGCGCGAAGTTTGGACACCCCATCATACATGTCAGCCCCCAAAATGCTGAAATATGTGATTTAATTTTCAAAAGCGAAAAAATATGTAAGAAAATGTCTTTGATATCAGTTTTTTTTTAAATTGTTAGAAATGCCATGAAGAATACGTACTGCAAAAATTAGCACTCTACAAGCTTTAATTACTGAATTAGAACAGAAAATATGATTTTATGAATAAATTAGCATATAATTATTTCATATAAAATGAAGTATACACATGTAAATATCTATATTCAGTGGAGTATAGCTCTATCAAGTAGTTGATGTCATTTTTCTACAATCTTTTAAATTTTTGTTACAATATGATCTTTTGCAGAGAAATGGGGGAGCATATCCATGCTAATTTATTGATGAGATGTTTTTGGCTGCCAACACTCATTTGCATGTTGCACTGTACATGTACCTCGTTGACTTCAGCAATGCTGAATGTGGATATGCTGTGTGTGCATGTGATCACGAGAGTGGCTGAGTGATGCAAGTACAAAGTGGGGAGATTCAGGCTTTATGCGTGAGTAGGGGAGAGAGCCGGGGGGGGGGGGCGGAGCAAAATATGAAATATGGTTTTGTGTATGTTGTGTGTACCTCGTTGTTATATGTTATGATTATGCTATTATTTTTTATCTTATGTTTCTTTGTTTTTTTATGATGATCCTTCAATGTCAGGATTTTATATCAATAAGCTTATTTTGAAAAATTTGAATTTGTATGATTGTGTAAATAATATTACAAGCTGCATGTGTAAGTTTTTTGTTCAAAGGCTGCAGTAGAGGCGGGTCCAGGATATACCTGCATGAAGGGGGGAGGAGTAAAAAAAAAACGGACCCCCCTAAATTTTCTGTTGATAACCCTTTTTTTCCCCTTCTCAATTATTTCCCCCGGGTCCCCCCTAGATGGGCCCCTTCCCTAAAATTTTGGTTGATAACCCTTTTTTTTTTTCCGGTGGACCCCCCAATTTTTTTTTTGGCTTGCCGCCATGTGTAAAAGCAGCATTTTACATTAATTTATTTTTTATAATGGCTCTCAAGGGGGTGAATAGGATGTGCCGCCCCCCCCCCCCCTTTGGATCCTCCACTGGTCATGTACAGGGCATGCATTTAAATTGGGGGTGCCCAGGGGGGGTGTAACTAACCTCTGGTGTCAAGGGGGCACAGCCAGCCCGTGCCCCCCCCCCCCCCCCGGCCCCCTTGAGAGGCAGAATTAAAATTTAAATGCTGTGAAAACTTAAGTGTGCCCCCCCCCCCCCTTTGAAAGTGAGGACTTTTTTTTTGCTTGTCAGATTTTATTCGTGGAAGAAATGTACTTCATTTTTTTTTTTGCTTTCGTGCCCCCCCCCCCCCCCCCCCCACCCTTGGAAAATCCTAGATCCACCCCTCAATACTATGTTTGAAAAGAGATATACACCTTCCATCCCTGATGTAACCCATTTGCTGTAAAAAAATATATACTGTATTTGAAGAGGGGGCTGACATACCCCCTTTGTCTCCTTTGGCTTCACACCTGATGATTGCACATGACTTGTCATTGTATACATGCACACACGCCACGTGTAGATTACGTGTTTTACTGGCGCCGTGACCACTGCACTTATGGGCAGCCAAAAGGGTCATAATTAATAATCTCAAAAATAAAGAAACTCTCAGAGATATAACATTCAGAAATGAATACATTACTTTGGACGACTAGTAAATATGTCAAAAATAAAGAGGCTGCATTTATTTATGAAAGACTGAGATACTACATTTATTTCTGAGAGTTTCTTAATTTTTGAGATTGTTAATTTTGCCCTTTTGGCTGCCCATATGCACTAGCTAGCGACACACATGCACAGTCACAGAGCTCGATCACGATCCACTCGGTCTATTCATTTCAATGAATTCACCTCATCACTGCACAAGTTCAATGCAACATTTGTTATTCATTAGAGGTACGAATTGTTATTTATATCAAACAACAATTTCAAAAGGGTCATTATTAATGCCAGTTCATCCTCGCTCAAACTCAAGAAAAATTATGATTCATTAGTCCGACATCGCCTTGCGTTTTAGATTTGCGGGCGATATGCGACACGTTTGTGAACTCGGAAAATACAGGTAACCATCGCCCGAAGAAAAAACCTTCCCCATTTCATACATCGGCATCAAGAAAACATCGCCTTAGAAATAAAAGATAAATGGGCTATTCCACGGTTACTCACGTTACATTTGGAGACACCTTGACTCATACTTGGAGCTGTAACTCCATTATTATTGATAGGAACTTAACATCTCTTTATTACAACATAGTACGCAGTCTGACTATCCTTTGTATAAAAACAAAACTTGGGAAATTTCATTATGCTCCTGGCAAATCTTTGAAATGTGTCGGTTATTCATGTTACATGATTTGGACATGCATAAAATGAAAAGTGGACATAAGTGAAAAGTGTCCTCATGCAAGGCTTTTATGAAAGTTGATTATATCCATTTCAAAAGAGTATATTAGGGAGACAAATTTGTATATAATTAAAAAAATAAAGTACACATGGTTTTTACTAGGGATGCAGATAAAGTGGTTACTCACGTTACGGTTCAGATGGGCTATATGTACAAAGACACATTGAGCTCATGTCCACCAACCTATGGAATTGCCCAAATGAAGGCCGAACAAAAATTGTAAATATTCATGAATTATGCAAACAAAAAATCACTTGAAAAAACACAATTTTACTTACCCGTTAAATATTTCCAGCACCAAAACAACTTTTCGAACTCAAAATCATGTTCACAAAGAAATTTGAGGTTTCATCGAATGGCGATGATATGAGAGAGAAAATAAAACTCGGAAGTCAAATCTCGCGAAACTCGATATTTTCAAGATGGCAACTTTTTGGGGGATGTTCGAGTGACAAGATCGTCTCTGTAAAATGGATTATTATGGACCTCAAAGTACACGATGTAAGTTTTAAATGTAATAATTTTGTGTAGTACAATATCATTTTCCATGCATGTCTTTTTTATTTTATAAAAAGTTTGAGCGATTGTAGAAATTATGTTTTTGATCTCGCCAATTTAACACAGTGACAGATACGAGAATGTCTTAAAGTCAAACTGGCTGTGATAGCTAATATGAGACCTCAATTTTTAATGAAGAAATGTTTGGAGATAAGTTGTTTTGTAGATTTATATGATCAAATTGGTGTAGATATAGATTGAGTAATTCATCACTGGCTGTGTTTATGTACGTACATGGTAATTGGAATAATTTGCATATAAGAGCGCAGCAGGCGTATTTGCATAAGTGCGCATAGACGTGTGTGTGCTATCGAAACTCGCTTGGCGCACCGTTTTTCACCTACGTCAGCAATTTGTCCATATAAATATTAAGAGACGTTTAGTCGCTGGGGCTGGCACAAACAACGGAATCTGACTGCAGAAGGCTTGACACAGGGAAAACGTTGGAAAACTTGGAAAGGTAAACAGACGCAGGAAACAAGCCTATAGCCAAGGCCTATAGACGCTGGAAACCTCGATATGAATTTAATTAAGTCCCTATATTGACCCATATGTATGAATATGAGAAAAATTTCCAATAGAGGTCCAAATTAATTAGAGTATAGATCTTGCTATGATTAGGAGTGGGCTATACATGGGTCAAAAATACTTTTTTTGTCAATTTAATATGGCAACAGTTTTTATCTATTCCTTGTAATGTATCTCAACATGAAATGACAATATTTTTTTTCTCGGGTCCGAGATAAAAGTGTGCCGGGCCAAAATCCAAAATGGCAGCCAAAACCCCCCAAAATCACAGTTTTTGCCACAATTTCTTTATTTGGTGGTCTTTTTCTCTGGTTTTGGTGTCTATTCATATGTTTTGGGGGGCAGGCATTCTGTTTTGCCTGAAATGAGTACTTAAAAACTATTTTTTGTAGAGTTGAGGGTTATTTTACCTAAATTTACACATTTTTAGACCCATTTTTCAGCCCAAAATTAGGTTTCATCGTCTTGTGGTTCTTGGATATTGGACGATACGAGCTCCACAATAGCGAGTAGTTCCATATGCTATATTGCTCTTATTCCTCTACTTTGGATTCTACGGATATTTACAATATATATCTTTTAATATTAAATAAAAAAATGTTATTTATCCATAGGGGCCATACAGTATACAAAGTTGTACATACTGCACTGCATACATGTATGTCCATGCATTGAACACCATGGCAAGGTCTTCAGGTACTATAGTGTCATAGAAATTACCTCTTGAATTAGATGCCTCAGAAATTGAAGATACTGTATGTTTTGTCTCAGAAATTAAAGACATGTTTTGTCAAATATGCTCATTCAGGGGGCGGAGAGGGGAATGGATTATAGTCAACCCACATTATGGCATTTACATGTACACTGTGGCTATTCTGTTACCATTATGGTAACTTTGCCATTTAATTGTAACTTGCATGGGATCCTTGATTCTGATTGGCCATTGATAAGCATTACCATGGTAGTTAACTGACAACATAAACATAGGGTAAGACACAACCAGGTAAAAACAAGCCTCCAAGGCTTCAAATGAAGAAGATAAGGCTAAAAATGTGATGTGTGTACATGTACATGATGTTTACACTGTATGTGCAATTTATGTTTATCATCGGGTTACATATTTCCATCATGTATATCAGCTAACAAGCAATCAAATTCACAAGTCACAATCTAATTCTAAACCTCAGGAGCTCACTTACACTATAGTTTATATACAGGACTTGGATATATATGTCATGGTGGTCAATGCATGGATATGCAGTGTAGTACAGTACATTGTGTACCATATACAGCCCCTATGGACAAATTACATTTTCTTTCATTTGATAAGATAAATTTCGCAAATATCCGTCAGCCCCAATTTAAAGATATAAAAGCTCTATATCTATATGAAGCTGCTTACTACTGTTCAACTGGTATCGTCTAATATCCAAGACCCATGAGACAATGAAACCTAATTTTGGGCTTAAAAAAGGGTCTAAAAATTAGTAAATTTAAGTAAAATCACCTTATAACTCTACAAATAATGGTTTAAAAGTACTAATTTAAGGAAAAACAAATTGCCTGCCCCAAAAGACATATGAATAGACACCAAAACCAGAGAAAAAGACCACCAAATAAAGAAATTGTGGCCAAAACTGTAATTTTGGGGGATTTTGGCGGCCATTTTGGAATTTGGCCCGGCACACTTTTTTCTCGGACCCGAGACAAAAAATATTATCATTTCATGTTGAGATAAGGTAAAAGGAATACAAAAAAACTGTTGGCACAGTAAAACAAAAAATCACCCATCTATAGCCCACTCCTACTATGATATAAATTTTCTTAATAATTATTTAACAGTCTAGGAATCCGCATACATTCGTAATTCCGAAGCTTCGTTATTCCGAAGGTTCGGATATTCCGAAGGTTCGTTATTCCGAAGGTTCTTATTTCCAAAGTTTCGTAATTCCGAAGGTTCGTTAGTCTGAAAACGAAGTGAGGTTCGTAATTCCGAAGGTTCGTTAATCCGAAAACGAAATGAGGTTCGTAATTCCGAAGGTTCGTAGTCCGAAAACGAAATGATAACGAACCTTATTTCATTTTCGGACTAACGAACCTTCGAAACAACGAACCTTATTTCGTTTTCGGATTAACGAACCTTCGGAACAACGAACCTTATTTCGTTTTCGGATTAACGAACCTTCAGAACATCGAACCTTATTTCGTTTTCGGATTATCGAATTTTCGGAATAACGAACCTTCGGAATAACGCCACAAATGTTCGGATTAACGAACCCTTTTACGTTTTCGGATTAACGAACATCGAGGTATAGGCAATTTACGTGTTTCGGAATTACGAAGTGTAACCTAGGAATCAACCTCTTCGTATATATCAACGCCGGAATTAACAGACGTGGAAAGAATGTCGAGACTGTTAAGCTGGAAATATAATTTTTCTCTTAACAAGCTAGACGCCGGTTAGATTTGGAAAATTCTTAATACTTGAATGCCCAAAATAAAAGTTTAATAATTAGTCCTTATATTTCTCTGATAACAAAAAAATATCTTAGAGCTTATCTGTAAATGTTAGACATTGTTCAATTTACCTGTAACAGTGGCGGGTCAAGTGATGTATATATATTTATGCAATTTGAATAATAAAGTGCACCGTTATTTATCTTTTTGCCATTGAAACTAAAATCTGAGTCACAAACCCCTGTGTCTTTCTTTGCTGTGTACCTCCATAGTCATATATTTTGACGAGACGACCCTTAAATGCAAATAATCTATAGCGAGCCGCTCTAGCATTTTCTTCCACTCTTTTATTATAATAATTCTCTTGGAAACTGCATGCTCAGAAGATATTGAGAAAGACAAAATGGAAATGGACAAAAGCTCAGGCGATCCATCACAGACTGAACACCATCCTGACGTAGAGGTCGGAATGGAAGAAATAAGCGAGAGCGGCGGCCGCTACAGTTATTTCACTCAGTTGCGCATATTCATCCAAATTTGTGGCCATTGTTTTGTCATGATACATGTAAGTTAATGTAAAGTCAATGGAATACATAACCAATTTTCGTGACCATTTTGAAACCAAGTCTTCAACAGGCTCTAACTTCTTTGTTTTTTAGCCCTTTGACGTATTAAAGTATCAATGGATAGGTAAAAGAAAGCTCAATTTGATGTGTAATCATGTCACTTCGTAGACTTAATAATTGTTTTAACAATAATTTCTTCTAATTATTATAATTCATTGTGCAAAATAACAATTACTTGCCTCTTTTTTTTTTTGCCAAATGAAGTTGATCATGGTAGATAATTTATATAATTTAGTTGGCATGAAAACAGCATCATGTGGACCTAATTTTCTTGATGAATTTGTTAAAAGTAATGTTTTTGTATGTGTTTTTCTGATTTAAGTTTTTTTTTCAACTTTAGTATTGTATACATGTATGTACCAGGTCTTTTTTGACGTAAGAAAATTATCATTCCTTTTGTACTTTGTATACCAACTGTATAAAAATACAAGTGTGCTTTTTCTGATGTACTTGATTGTTTCACTAATTCCTTATGTATTTTATTTCAACAATTTATGTATAATATCTAGCTTTTGATTTTAGAGACCCTGGGCATTTGATTACAATTTTTTGTAGGAGGGAAGAGCAGCTGAGTGTTAAATGTAGCTAATGTTGAAAATCGGATCAAAAATCAGATCGAAAATCGGATCGGCAGTTAAGCTTCTAAAATCGAATCGAAAATCGAATCGGCGATGTTTAAAAACAAAGGAATACATCAAAATTTTGTTCGCGGTCGCGCGCATCTTCCTGACAAAGTCACAAAGACGAATGCATTGGAATGGAAGTCGCCAACATGCGCGATTGTTTGGAACATGTTTTAAAGGGATTTTGAGGTGTTACTGCTTTAAAATAAAACGAGTGATTTTTATTAGAAAGATAAACAAAAGACGCATCTTCCGAGCATAGTCGCAAAGGAAAATAAAATGAAAATAATTCTCATAGATCACAGGTTACTGAACGATCAGCGGGACATCTTTTATAAGTATTTTTAGGTGCTAGCGATTTAGAATTATTGGAAAGATCTCTTGATCTCATAAGAGTGTAACGCAATGAGCTCTGTCAGTAGTACGACCTTTAAAAGTTCACGGTGGGGTCCGCTATCACCAAGAGGTTGAAGAGAAGATGTATATCATCATAAACAATGTAAGAGAGTAACGCAGTGAGCTCCGTCAGTACTCAGTAGTACGATCTTTAAAGTTAACGGCGGGGTCTGCTATCACCACGAGGTTGAAGAGAAGATATCTATCATCATAAAGGAGGTAAGAGAGTAGCGCAGTGATGTCCGTCGGTAATACGACCTTAAAAAGTTCACGGCGGCATCCGCTATCACCACGAGGTTGAAGAGAAGATGTCTATCATCTTAAACGATGTAAGAGAGTAGCGCAGTGATCTCTGTCAGTAATGCGACCTTAAAAGTTCATGGCGGCGTCCGCTTTCACCATGAGGTTGAAGAGAAGATATCTATCCTCGTAAACATCGTCAAAGATAATACCGCGTCTTTCTCCTTGATTGATGCGACATCTTAATAGTTAGCACCTCAAAAAAAATCTTGAAATATGTTCTGAACGATCACGCACTGTAACTAAATCTACGCCAAATTTTTCCTTCAAGGGGCATGATCGAAGATCGGAAGGTGATTGCAGATTGTGGTAAAATCAGATAAAATTGAGAGCCGATTTTAAAATCTGTTACAGCCTTAAATGTAACATTGTATGCAATTCATTACAAGTATCAAGAAGGATACATAAAACTTAAGCTTTAATATACAGTGCGTCCCACAAAAAACGAAACCGAGATTTATGGATGATTAATCAGGCCTTAATCGCAAATACAATAGACAAATGTCCAATCATTGTAAAGCTTATAGTCTGCTCTTTCATATGGAATAACTTTAATCATTCCTTATTCATGCATGAGTGAGCAAAAAACAATTTGAAGAAAAGAAACCAAAAAGTCACTTGATGGGCGGTATCTGAGTTTCAAAGAGAAAATCACATTAACAGTTCAATATAGGGGTACAATCACAGAGGGGGATATTGAGTATTCCTCCGCCCTGCCATAGACCTTAATGTTAGCGATTAACCACTATATTATAATTGGCATCAAAGCATTGACAAGTGAACCAGCACGCCTATACAAATTTTGTGCACACCTGCGAGAGCGCGCTAGTGCGTTATGGCCATGCCTACATGTGTATTTCCATAGTGCAAATGTTGAATATTAAGGTCATAAAAAATAGAATTGAAGGAAATATGGTAAACGGAAATTATTTACTTATTACCAGAAGTAGGCCCGTTTCGGGTACACATGTACAGTACACGTCCGGTCAAGTCAGTACTAGTGCTGTTATCAATAACCTTTTTATCGCTAGTCTTGTTGATAATCGCATGTTTTTTGCCACTTAGCGATATCAATAATCTTTCTCTCGTCGAAAATACCCGCTATTACCGTATGTAGGTACATGACAGGGATTTTTCGCGATTGCAGAAAACGGATGGAATTCACGGAAACGGCCTTTTGAAAGTGGCTTTTCATACGGAAAGTCACAGAAAACATATTTTTCCTCCAAATGCACAGAACAGTAACAGAAATTACTCCAAAATCTCAACAAACTACGAATACTAGCCACAAAACACAATCTCACTTGGCTATAATCATGAAAATCCAAACATCATGACTGCACTCGACTCGACTCCATTCGGTCGTTTTGAAAAAAATTCACAATAAGCTCAATTTTAGCGACCAAAAACAAATATCCAAGGCAGCACACGGCCGTGTGTTGTTGCCCTCTACGTTCAAAGATGTACAGCACGATATCAAAATGGCGGATTGGAGAAAGTTGTTGACTGCTCAAAATGATGTCCCAAAAGCCCCCAAATTATTGATAAAACTTCATCCAACCCTAAGATAATGCTCATAACATGAAAGGTGAGGATGTATTTATACTAAATATGTTTTGTTAAAAGATGTTATGTAATCCTTTTAAGGCTGTAACCGATTTTAAAATCGGCTCCCGATTTTATCTGATTTTACCACAATCGGCGATCACCTTCCAATCTTCGATCATGTCCCTTGTAGGAAAAAATCAGATATAAAAAATCGGCGTAAATCTAGTTACAGTGCGTGATCGTTCAGAACATATTTCAAGATATTTTTTTGAGGTGCTAGCTATTTAGAGGTCGCATTTATCAGGGAGAAAGACGCGGTATTATTGTTTACGAGGATAGATATCTTCTCTTCAACCTCGTGGTGATAGCCGACGCCGCCATGAACTTTTAAAGGTCGTATTACTGACGGACATCGCTGCGCTACTCTCTTACCTCCTTTATGATGATAGACATCTTCTCTTCAACCTCGTGGTGATAGCAGACACCGCCGTGAACTTTTAAAGGTCGTATTACTGATGGAGATCACTGCGCTACTCTCTTACATCGTTTATTATGATATACATCTTCTCTTCAACCTTTTGGTGATAGCGGACGAGGTTGAAGAGAAGATGTATATCATCATAAATATCATCATATTTTTAGTAACAATCATTCGATCGTGGCACATACCAATCTCTCAATCAAATGTGTTCACCTTGACACGAGTGATATCCCCACACTAGATCTATACAGGCTCAGTTCAGGAAAACACATTTTGACTATTAAAGCTAGAGTGAATTTACTTCCAAAATCGCTGATTTAATCCACATTTATATTGGAGAATCAAGTTTTTGTGCCATGATATGGTCTCGAAAGCATTGCGCAATCACACTCGGAGCCAATTTGAGAATCACCAATTGCAACAGTGATCATTGCGTATTATACGCTGGTGCACATGTGATGCAAACGCAAGCTCCTCAAATTGACAATAAAAAATAATAAAAATCGATCGATAATTTCAGTTCCACTTCTGCGGCGATCCGTGCAACGATCTCCAAACGAAAGAAGGCAAGTTTTCTGTGACATCGTGAAATGTCGGAAACATTGAAAATCCTTCGTATGTCAACATCAATGTTAATATGAGGCCTATCGACAACAGCACTAGTAAAAAGACCATGAAATTGTATTGAATATCAAAGTTATAGTATAAAAGAGAAAAAGGAGGAAAATAAATGAAGAATAAAGGACATTATTTATTGCCTTTTTTATATGATTACGATTGTTTACAATCACTTACAATTACATACATATCGTAGAGCATTTTCCATGCATTTTTAGCTGTAAAAAAACAAGTTTTCATCACAAAACAACCAGGTTTTTTTTTTTGAAAAATACTATTGAATTAATAGTATTTTTGCTGATAATATAAAACAATCTTTATTATAAAGAAGATTTTTAATTTAAAAAAATCAAAATATACTCCGTTTTTAGTAACCAACAAATAAGTCATTATATTGTGTTTCTTGGTTGTTCCTCAACTTTCAACAATGAAGAAATCTTGTCAGCTTACTAGAGACAATTTAATGTTTCTTTGAATAAACTGCTTCCGACTTTTCAAGACTATAAAGAGGGGAAAAAGAAGAGGTTTATTTACCGGAAAATACATTATTTTTTTACTGGTCTGGACCAGTGCTGGTGTCGCGTGCTGTATACTATTATGTATTTTTTATTGCAAAGTTAAATAAATTTGAATTGAATTAAAGTGAATTGAATTGTATCTGTAAAAACATGTTTTGACAAAAGGAAGTATTTATCTTTTTCAGATCCTCCTGTCCAAGAATGGCTGAGAAGGAGAGATTGTAACCAATTGCACAACATCAGAAGTTTAGATCTCCACAAGCTGCCTCTAAAAATCATTCCATCCTTCAACATGTGTGTCACTTGACAACAGAGGGAAGTTTAACGTGTAGAATTGTTTTATTGGTGAGGGAAAATAAAATTGTGTCACCATGATGGACTTTGATGAGCTGGCAGCAGATGAGAGTAGTGTTGATGTGATGATCCACCGAGCAGACAGTTTCTATGGCAACCAGGCTCTGCGAAACATGGATGATCTGAGGCAGGTTGGAAAGCTGTGTGATGTCATCTTAGATATTGAAGGTAATTTAGTTTTCTTCTATATTTTTTAGTTGTTCCGTTTCAGTGAATACAAATATTGGTGAGCAAAAAATATTAGATACAATCAGCAATAAGGCATAACATCACAATTTCCTTCCAGACCTATGATAGTGACTACTATATTTGTATTTAGTGTTGATCCCTGATATTTCAAAGCTTTTGGGGTCATTTAGAAAAGCTTATTAATGTTATTTCAATAATTTCATAGAGATATACGACAAGGGAAATATTCAATATCAATTCATTTATCTTCTATTCCGATAAAAAGAAATGTACAGAAAATTGCTTGTGGGCATTCATGTGATAATAGATTGTCAATACAAAGGAAAGACATAACATGTGCATATGTATAAAGATATACATTTAAACATGCATACAATACATAAAATGATGAACAGAGATTTCAAGAAAAGGATGGAATTGAGGAGTACTGCAAAAAAAAAAGTTTTTGTTGAGGCTGTAATCCTACAAGAGAAAGTCAAAGAATTAAAACACTTTTTTTTTAATTTATTGTAACATATTTATACAGAATAAAGATAAAACATGATCAGCCGAGGCTGTTTTACATCATGGTCCTGACACACACACAAAATATATACAATGCACACAATTATTTTAAAAAGGAGTAACGACTACAATGGCTCACAATATAAAAGTTCATAAACGGTCTGACCTAGAAGGAGAACAGGATAAATGAAAGAAGAAAGACGAGAGAGAGAGAGGAAGGTAAGAGAAAGAGGGGGAGAGAGAGGAGGGAGAAAAAAAATAAAAGAAGGTCGGTCAATTAGAGAACAATACTTATCATTTCATTAAATGACAGCTTTAAAATAATGGCATTTATACATACGTTTAAAAACTGCAAGAGAATTTGCATTTTGAATATCAGATGGAAGGCTATTCCAAACCAAGCCGCCAGCATATTTAAAACAACTCTTAAAACATTCAAGTGTAGGCTTTGGTAAAGGAGAAAGGAATATGAGAAGAAATTGAAATACATATGAATACATTACAAATACAAAGCAAGGATCTTGGTCAAATAATCAACAATCCAAATCATGAGATAAAATATATAATTTGAGTCTTTTTTTTATTACGTTTGGAGAAGGCGAAACAAGAATGGATGACGGAAGGGAGTTCCAGAAAGATGGGTCTGAGTGCCTTATTGATTGTATCAGTATGAACTCTTTATTGACTTTACCAACATGGAATTTTGAAATCAGTATATATTATTATATAATTTAGAAGAACTTCTTGTATTATGAGAGCGAATACTGCTTTTAAGAGAAAACATGTCATTTAACCCTCTCTAGGCCGGGGTATTTTGGGAGATCAACAGCAACAGCAAATCTTAACCTAAGGTTAAGGTTTTTGAAATGACAACATAACTTAGAATATGGACCTAGTTCATGAAACTTGAACATAAGGGTAATCAAGTATTACTGAATATCCTGCCTTGGTTTCAGGTCAAGTGACCAAGGTGAAAGGTCATAGGGTCAATGAACTTAGACCATGTTAGGGGAATCAATATCGAAATCTTAGCCTAAGTTTAAGTTTTTTAAATGTCATCATAGTTCTTAGAAAATGTATAGAGTTAGTTGAGGGAATGAAGTATCACTGAACATCCTGCCTGAGTTTCAGGTCACAAGACCAAGGTCAAAGGTCATGCAGGGTCAATGAACTTTGGCCATATTGGGTTTTTTGTTGAATTACCATTGTAACTTTGAATGTTTATGGATCTAGTTCATAAAATGTAATCAAGTATCACTGAACATCTTGTGCGAGTTTCAGGTCAAGTGACCAAGGTCAAAGGTCAGTTAGGGTCAATGAACTTTGGTCATGTTGGGGGTATTTGTTGAATTGGCTTTGTGCAATATTTATTGAGTTGGTATATGTTCAAAACGTTAAGTGATATAAAATAGGTTTTGATGGGGCTCTCAATTCTGCATTGGTACAGATTCTTAAGACGCTCTTTTGTAATTTATAAATACCCTGTAAATGTGTTCTATAAGTATTGCCCTAGACACTATTACAATCTAAACTGATGTATGTTTTGTTTCATCTAGGAAGAAAGTTACATAGAGAAAATAAATCTGTTCATCTGGATGCTTCCAAAGATGAGCTGAAGAAACATCCCGTATCGGGCGTAAACTGTTCTCCATTTCAATAAAAAGTAGGCCAGATTTATTTTCTCTTAGTAATTTATCTTTCCGTTGTTCTTTACTCCAGGAACCCGAATACCAGCACATCGGATTGTGCTAGCATCCTTCTGCCAGTATTTCTATGCCATGTTCACAGGGGAAATGAAAGAAGCAGGACTAACAGAGATTTCTATGAAGGAGGTGAATCCAAGAGCCATGGAACAACTCATAGATTATGCATACTCAGGTAAGAGTGGTGTAGTTAATCTAAGAGCCATGAAACAACTCATAGACTATGCATACTGAGGTAAGAGTGGTGTAGTTAATCTAAGAGCCATGAAACAACTCATAAGCTATGCATACTGAGGTAAGAGTGGTGTAGTTAATCCAAGAGCCATGAAACAACTCATAGACTATGCATACTGAGGTAAGAGTGGTGTAGTTAATCTAAGAGCCATGAAACAACTCATAGACTATGCATACTGAGGTAAGAGTGGTGTAGTTAATCTAAGAGCCATGAAACAACTCATAGACTATGCATACTGAGGTAAGAGTGGTGTAGTTAATCTAAGAGCCATGAAACAACTCATAAGCTATGCATACTGAGGTAAGAGTGGTGTAGTTAATCTAAGAGCTATGAAACAACTCATAGACTATGCATACTGAGGTAAGAGTGGTGTAGTTAATCTAAGAGCCATGAAACAACTCATAGACTATGCATACTGAGGTAAGAGTGGTGTAGTTAATCCAAGAGCCATGAAACAACTCATAGACTATGCATACTGAGGTAAGAGTGGTGTAGTTAATCTAAGAGCCATGAAACAACTCATAAGCTATGCATACTGAGGTAAGAGTGGTGTAGTTAATCCAAGAGCCATGAAACAACTCATAGACTATGCATACTGAGGTAAGAGTGGTGTAGTTAATCTAAGAGCCATGAAACAACTCATAGACTATGCATACTGAGGTAAGAGTGGTGTAGTTAATCTAAGAGCCATGAAACAACTCATAAGCTATGCATACTCATAAAAGAGTGGTGTAGTTAATCTAAGAGCCATGAAACAACTCATAGACTATGCATACTGAGGTAAGAGTGGTGTAGTTAATCTAAGAGCCATGAAACAACTCATAGACTATGCATACTCAGATAAGAGTGTGTGTAGTTAATCTAAGAGCCATGAAACAACTCATAGACTATGCATACTGAGGTAAGAGTGGTGTAGTTAATCTAAGAGCCATGAAACAACTCATAGACTATGCATACTGAGGTAAGAGTGGTGTAGTTAATCTAAGAGCCATGAAACAACTCATAGACTATGCATACTGAGGTAAGAGTGGTGTAGTTAATCTAAGAGCCATGAAACAACTCATAGACTATGCATACTGAGGTAAGAGTGGTGTAGTTAATCTAAGAGCCATGAAACAACTCATAAGCTATGCATACTCATAAAAGAGTGGTGTAGTTAATCTAAGAGCCATGAAACAACTCATAAGCTATGCATACTGAGGTAAGAGTGGTGTAGTTAATCTCAGAGCCATGAAACAACTCATAGACTATGCATACTCAGATAAGAGTGTGTGTAGTTAATCTAAGAGCCATGAAACAACTCATAGACTATGCATACTGAGGTAAGAGTGGTGTAGTTAATCTAAGAGCCATGAAACAACTCATAAGCTATGCATACTGAGGTAAGAGTGGTGTAGTTAATCTCAGAGCCATGAAACAACTCATAGACTATGCATACTCAGATAAGAGTGTGTGTAGTTAATCTAAGAGCCATGAAACAACTCATAGACTATGCATACTGAGGTAAGAGTGGTGTAGTTAATCTAAGAGCCATGAAACAACTCATAGACTATGCATACTGAGGTAAGAGTGGTGTAGTTAATCTAAGAGCCATGAAACAACTCATAGACTATGCATACTGAGGTAAGAGTGGTGTAAGTAATCCAAGAGCCATGAAACAACTCATAGACTATGCATACTGAGGTAAGAGTGGTGTAGTTAATCTAAGAGCCATGAAACAACTCATAAGCTATGCATACTGAGGTAAGAGTGGTGTAGTTAATCTCAGAGCTATGAAACAACTCATAGACTATGCATACTGAGGTAAGAGTGGTGTAGTTAATCTAAGAGCCATGAAACAACTCATAGACTATGCATACTGAGGTAAGAGTGGTGTAGTTAATCTAAGAGCCATGAAACAACTCATAGACTATGCATACTGAGGTAAGAGTGGTGTAGTTAATCTAAGAGCCATGAAACAACTCATAAGCTATGCATACTGAGGTAATACCCCCATCTCACTAGGAAGGCGATCGTGGCGACCATGGCGATCTGTGTAAATCCCGCAAATCGTAGCAGAATCTTCCTCGAATTCTATTTTTAGCCTGCGAGACGATTGCACTGCAACTTCTATGCGACCGACCTGCGCTGAAGGCGATGGTAATACGCTGAAAGTACGACGATGCCACTTTCTTGCGACGATTCGAGGCAGATGTGATGCGCTGCTTCTGCGATCAAAGCGATCGTACAACGAGGCTCATACGCTAGTTAGGACCTCGGTACGGTGGTGCTACGAATGAAGCGATTATGTTACGTTCATGATGGGCTCTTGAAACGATTTCAAGCAATCGGCATACTAATCGCGGCACATGACACATTTTTCAGTCGATTGCCAACCTCCGACCAACATGGATGTCCAGAATTTGGTTGGACTTATACATCTTGGCATTCTAAAAGAACATCAGTTAAAAGTTGAATGCGAGGACAGGAGAAGGAGGAGGCCAAAAAGATCAGGGTCCGATCCTGGCTGTCACCTAAGTCATAATATACAATATTTTTAAAATTTCATTCAAAAGATGTCGATGAGCCTAATAGTTAATATGAGGGATGCATCCAGAATTTCATAAAAGAGCATAAAAATCTTTGATATTCTGTTAATTTTTTTCCACAAAGTTTGTCACTCAAAAATATTTGGTAAATTCCTTTCAAATTTGGTGACAAGAAGTAGTCTACTGATGTGAGAGCACTCATAAAAAGGGAGGGACAATGCCAGAATCTCCCTAAAGATTGCCTTTCCCAATCAATACATTAGTGATCGAATCATTAACAAAATTTGATGTTGTCTACTGTCACTGTGGTTAGAATTCAATTTATTTTCAAAACATAATCAATTTATTTATTTCTGCGGAGGTAACCCATTTCGTCATGAAGACATGTGAGCGTCTTTTTTTCTCTTTCCAGCTGGCTCAGCAGTAAGATTTCCATCCTCCTCCTGTACCCCCTCCTCTTCTTCCTCTACCACCACCATAACCCCTTGATCTTCCTCTTCGACCGCCGGCCTAAGAGGGGTAGCTTGGGCAGCTTTCCCTTTTCTGGTCCTTTTTCTGGGAGGTATGTATGAAAACGCCGTGGTATCGCCTCGTAATCTGTTGCAAATATGATAATCTGCCACCATCGGCACGGCGTTTTATAGCAGCGCGGACGGTTGTTGCGCAATCGCTGCCCAGTCATCAGCGGCGCAGCAAAAGCGCAACGCGAACGCCTGTATCGGGCTGAGAACGTGTGCCACATGCCACCCAAAGAAGGAAGCGTCGTGGTGGAAGCTGTGTGAAGCGTGTCGAGCGCAAGGCAGTCGCCTTGTAAACGGAAGCAGCGTAGCAGAATTGTCTTGGGGAACGGGCCTGAAAACCACGGGCGATCGGTGCTGCTTTTAATGCGCTTATACTACGCTTTATGCGTTGGGGCTCCGTTACAGCTACGAATATGTCGTTTGTAATACGCTCATGACTCGATTGTGATGCGCTTTAGCACCTCCGCGATCTCGCTACGTAAGTTTTGAACATGTTCAAAAGTTTGTGGCGACCATAAAGATGGTGGCGATCCTTGCCGCTTCAGAAAAGATCAAGGTACGACGGAGAAGATTAAAAAGATCAAGGCACGATCAAGCTACGTTATACCACGCTTTGTCGATTTTTGACGATCGCAGTGGAATCGCCATCTAGTGAGATGGGGGTATAAGAGTGGTGTAGTTAATCTAAGAGCCATGAAACAACTCATAGACTATGCATACTGAGGTAAGAGTGGTGTAGTTAATCTAAGAGCCATGAAACAACTCATAAGCTATGCATACTGAGGTAAGAGTGGTGTAGTTAATCTAAGAGCCATGATACAACTCATAGACTATGCATACTGAGGTAAGAGTGGTGTAGTTAATCTAAGAGCCATGAAACAACTCATAGACTATGTATACTGAGGTAAGAGTGGTGTAGTTAATCTAAGAGCCATGAAACAACTCATAGACTATGCATACTGAGGTAAGAGTGGTGTAGTTAATCTAAGAGCCATGATACAACTCATAGACTATGCATACTGAGGTAAGAGTGGTGTAGTTAATCTAAGAGCCATGAAACAACTCATAGACTATGCATACTGAGGTAAGAGTGGTGTAGTTAATCTAAGAGCCATGAAACAACTCATAGACTATGCATACTCGGGTATCAAGATCTTTTTTTTTAAATTGAAAATTTGATATATTCATGAGATACCCCTTCCACTTTGGAAGTAAAATTTGGTGCTAATAAAAGGCTTCTGCATTTTTAAAATCATCAATCATTAACTTAATACTAGTCTATTGCACAAAATGAGGAATAGCATAATATTGTTATTAATAATATTACATTTCGGTTTGCAAGAAAATGAATTACAAGAACTTGTTATCTTGATCACTAGTAATCTCAGCCCTCATATTCCTCCGCCATAGAGGTGGCTGGAGGCAACTTTACCAACAAATGTCTTTCTATAGAAATTCGTCATCGAAAATCATTGATGAGGTGTTTCATGAAAACTCCCCAGCTTCAAATGCATATTTCAGTAAGAATTATATCAGCCCTGTTACACCAATCCAACTGACTGATCTACATCATTGATTTGTAGGCTCGAGTGCTCACAATCTTCAGGGCTATTCCACGGTTACCCACGTTACATTTGGAGACACCTTGACTCATACTTGGAGCTGTAACTCCATTATTATTGATAGGAACTAAACATCTCTTTATCACAACATAGTACGCAGTCTGACTATCCTTTGTATAAAAACAAAACTTGGGAAATTTCATTATGCTCCTGGCAAATCTTTGAAATGTGTCGGTTACTCATGTTACATGATTTGGACATGCATAAAATGAAAAGTGGACATAAGTGAAAAGTGTCCTCATACAAGGCTTTTATGAAAGTTGATTATATCCATTTCAAAGAAGTATATTAGGGAGACAACTTGTATATAATTCAAAAAATAAAGAACACATGGTTTTTACTAGGGGTGCAGATAAAGTGGTTACTCAGGTTACGGTTCAGATGGGCTATATGTACAAAGACACATTGAGCTCATGTCCACCAACCTATGGAATTGCCCTTCATTGCATCAATCAAATTCAATGTATTTTCCTTCTACAGGCGAATTGATGATTCACATAGAGACTGTTCAAGCTTTGTTGAACACAGCATCCATGTTACAGCTCCCTGATGTACAAGCCTCTTGCTCAGAGTTCCTCAAGAAACAACTCCATCCTGCAAACTGCCTTGGTAAGACACATAGCGTTTCTCAGTAAACTTGCTTCATGTTAATATTCACAGTCAGACCGCAGGTCCCTATGCAAATGAGCAATTAGGCCAGATTCATCCAAATTTTCTCGTGGCTGAATCCTCCTTGCAAAATCTTGTGATTCGTGAGATTTTCTTTATCTAAGAATTTACCTACTTTAACCTCAAGTTTAAATTAAATATCATTGCACCATCAGATAGAGTAAATGTAACCCTTTCATATTGGTCATTTATCTTGTATAAAATACTTTGAAAAATAAGTGAATTTCAGGCCTGAAAATGTGCATCAAAACTGAATTTTCTTTCTCTGTTTTCTTTTGAAAATTGTGCAAAGCTTTTTATTATCTACATGTATATCACCACAAAGTTGAATTTCTGTAATTTCTCACTATGTCACTCTTAATATGTGGCACCTTTTAATCGGTCAAGATCACACTTTTCCCACCAAGGTACAAGACGTGATTTCTAAAATTTTGGAGTAGCATGAAATCTATTTTTGGACAAGGCTTCAAAACAACAACCGCTGGTAATTTTATGAGATTACCACATGGGGAGTGTGACCTTGCCGTGAATCCAGCACTGGAACCATTGAGTGTGTGGTCTCTGACCAATCAGAGTGCAGTATTCTAGTTTTCAAGCTGCTTAATGGACTTGGCCAATGAAAAGTGTGATCTTGACCCGATTAAACTAATTCTTGTTTTGAAACCTATACCATTTTAAAGCATAGATATTCAGCTTTATCATGATCTAAAAATTATTTGGGCTCAAACAAAAATAAAGTGTAAAAATAACAACTTTTGTCAGGTAAAAATTATCATTTTGTTAAATATTTTAGATCAAAAGTTTCACCTGCATTACAAAATCTTTAAATAAATCTAAACACATGACCTGAAAGAATGATTCTTCTTTACAATTATACCAAAATCATGAAATTTGATGTATAGGTAGAATGACCGAATTAAAAGAGGTGTGTTTGTCCGCATCAAGCTCATTAAATATGCAAAACCTTTCTAGTCATGAATATCACTTGGATGAAAGAAGCCTCTTTTTGGGGGACCTGTCTACTGACTGTTCACAATGCAGTGAGACAAAGATTATAGGACAATCTTAACTTTCAGTATAGAAAGAAGCAGATAGCAATAACATCTAATTGGTTCCAAGATGTGTTATACTAGGGACAGTCATAAGGGTAATCAAGTATGAATGATTGTTTTGCACACGTCATAGGTCACATGATCATGGTCCAAAGTCATTTTGGGTCAATGGACATAGTATTTTATTATCATATGAATATTTTCTTTTGTGAATAATAATTCATTAGCTGTTTTCAAAGTCAGCACTACTGCTACATCGAATCGTGTATGAATGCAGGTGAGACTGCCAGAGGCATTCCACTTGTTCAGCTTGATTTCAGAATTCCACACCGTTGGGTTTATGTAAATGAAAAAGGGGGCCGTGTCGTAAAGCTTGTTTGTAAGTTAAGAGTGACTTTAAGAATGACTGGTGATCCTTTCTTGTGGTAAATGATATTCACCATTAAATGTTCTTTGGTTATTATATAGCGCGTAAAAAGGTTAACCAGTCATTCTTAAAATCGCTCTCAACTTATGAACAGCTCTATGAAACACCCACCAGATCTACATCCACAATGTTAATGATGACAGTTAATCTTGATGTTTTTTAAAGACTTTCCCATGAAATCATTGTTTGCTGCAACTACAGGTACTTGGGTTTAATTTAAACCATTATAATAAACAATCGTCTGTGATATATTTTTCCCTGTAGGAATAAGAAACTTTGCCGATGCTCACACATGTACTGATCTCAAGCTGGCCTCGGGACACTACGCAGTGACACACTTCAGTGAAGTAGCCTATGAAGAAGAGTTCCTACAGCTCAGTAAGGACCAACTCTCAGAGCTGCTTCGATGTGAAGATTTAAATGTAACAAGTGAAGAAGAAGTCTATAATGCAATAATAAGGTCAGTTTAGGACAATATTAACTTTGGAATTTCAACTTTGAATTTTAACCACCTAGCAGACACAAATTTTTGGGCTGAGATTTCACAGGGGGGGGGGGGGGCTGGTAACTGCCAGTTATTTTTGTCAGAGACAGGTGGACTGGTGAAATGAAATGCATGAGAAATTCAATTCAATCAATTTAATACCTATATTTCTAACCTTAAAAGCTCCACTGACATGCAAATGCATATCTTCTGCAAATGTGTCATTACTTCACCAAAGCATTACCTTTTGGGTTTAAATGTGCATCATATGATTTCAAT
Source organism: Lytechinus pictus (assembly GCF_037042905.1). Lineage (NCBI taxonomy): Eukaryota > Metazoa > Echinodermata > Echinoidea > Temnopleuroida > Toxopneustidae > Lytechinus > Lytechinus pictus. The sequence goes on along the minus strand of NW_026974140.1, from coordinate 3,258,676 downwards.
ATTTTTTTATTTCATTTTTTTCTTGCATTTGACTTCATTATCCTAAGCCCTCCATCCCTAAAATCCACTAGAATAATTTTAAGCATAACAATGCATAATGTTATACAACTTGCCATAACTATGTGCCATTGCTAACAATGGCATCACAAGTCTTCATACAATACCAACTCAACCCTTTTTTTTTTTATCATTTTTTGACAAAGCAGTAACTATGACAGTTTGAATGGTTGTGATGTGGTATTGTATGAAGACTTTTGATGCCATTGTTAGCAATGACACATTGTTATTATTAATATTTTGTGGATTCCCAAATTCTGCAGCATACTTCCATTTCCAGATGAATTATAAGCAGTATGTCTCAATCTCATAACCAGAAATGTTCTATATCTTCTATTTTTCTTTTTATTCAGATGGGTGTATCACAACAAAGCCTGTCGAGGTGACCACATTGCTGAACTCCTGCAGGAGATTAGGATGCCTCTGTTGTCTCCAAGGTTCCTTGTTGATATCGTCGAGGCTGAAGAACTCATCAAACAGGACATGAAGTGCAGAGACCTGTTAGATGAAGCTAAGAACTATTACATGCTTCCAGAGAGGCGTAATGGTATGAAACTCACCCAGATCACCCCAAGGAAGTCCACTGTTGGTGAGTGATACATCCACTGGCCCCTTGGATGTGTATTGTAGATACGGTAAAAAAAAATATATATATGGCTTTGCTGTGAATGTTACAAGATCAAATTTGATGACCTGTCAAGAATATTATCTAGGACACTGTTCCACTCATACTAGTGTGGAGGAATGTTGACAGCACGGTCTGGTATACAAGGTTGTTCCTGCCCATATTGAAATCAGAAGAATTATTATTTACAAAGGGAACTGTTAACCATTACTAGGTATTCCTTATATCTGTAAAACTCAGAGCTCTAGTTTGCATTCAACTCTGGTTCTCTTAATAAAAGTGGCATGCAACATAGGCCATATTACCACCTTCTGGATTCCCCCATCGACTACAAATTTAAATAAATGAGAAAACACCTAGAATGAAATATTCATTATTCATTAAATAAAGAGTTTCTTGTGAATTTCTTGTGAATTTCACAAATCAGACTCAGTAGAAATATCATGAAGGGACAGCTTCAAAACTGTGGTATATTTTCCAACCCGTACTTTTAACAGCAAAGTGCAGTATTTTTTATGTGTGAATTATAGGACTGTGCAATGTAACGATTCACTGTCTTAAACCTTTGCGCACTGATGTTGCAATTTTGCACATTTGTACAATTACATGTTCATTTATTATAATAATTAGTGTTCTCCTCTATGTACATATTACAGAAGTTTATAAATTGAAATAGTTCTTGGATAACATCTATATAATAATCATAAGTAGCAATGGTGCAATATGGAAATCATCAATTATGTAAAAAAAACATGGAAACAATTGTCATTATCATCCCCCCCAAAAAAATTAATTCATCTTGCAAAGAATTAATGATATGTAGTCAGGGAAACCACTGGCCAAACAAGTCTTAGAAATTGCTGGAAATATTACTCATCTTGAAATATACAGTTGGAAGTAAAGACAATAAAATTGACGTGCTATATCGTTGGCCAACAGTGAACATGTTGCAAGTACCGGTACTATGTTGCGTTCGTCTTTGACTAAGAGATATAAAACATTGGCCTTGAGGTGAACATTGAATAATTCAATTTACCTGTTTTGCTTTGGATAACATCACTGCATTTTTCAATATACACTGTGTATGAACTTTGTCTGTTGTGTTATATTTATTTCAGGATCAATCTATTGTGTTGGAGGGATGGACAGCACTGGGCACTCCTTGAGCCATGTTGAGAGACTTAATCTACTTAGTGGGAGGGTTAGCATTGAAGCCAGTATGAACACCCCTCGGAGTGGAGTTGGAGTAGCTGCCTTAGATGGTAAACTGTATGCAATAGGTGAGTTTATACTGAACAAATCTATTATATACTGAGTGAAAGGGGATAATGGAAGTTGATATGAACACACTTGATGTGGAGTGGGAGTGGCTGCCTTAGATGGTAAACTGTATGCAATAGTTGAGTTTATGCTATACAAATCTGTGATATTATTTTGAGTTGAAGGGTGATAATAGTAGTTGATATGGACACCCCTAAAGTGGAGTGGAAGTGGCTGCTTTAGGGGGTAAAATTATACAAATCAAATCTATATCCGACTAATGCAATGATGTATTATATGACAATATTATATTGCAATATAAGTGAGCGTGAAACTTCCTGTATTACAGCCCCCAGGATTGCAATCCATGAACTCGTACATTCTATCTTTGTATGTATTGTTTTAAATAGGTGGCTATGATGGAGGGAATTACCTTAGCACTGTAGAGATGTTTGATCCATCTACTAGGATGTGGCATAGGGTAGCATCAATGCACCAGGTCAGGAGATATCACTCAGTGGCTATTCTTGATAGACAGCTGTTTGCTGTAGGTGGCTATGATGGCTCCACTGTCCTTGATACTGTAGAGGCGTATGATCCCCGTACAAACCGCTGGAGTGAGTAGACTACACTATACAGCTTTCATCTATTTTGCAGTCTTTGCTTACCAAAGTGGTCTGCTCAAATTACTTTTAATGCAATGCTATTATAATCTTACGTAAAACTTGAGTAGAAAAAATTTTCTGGCCCATTTCAGTGAGTACACCTTTTGTGATATATGAACAGAAAATAAAGACCAATAAATCCCTTAATTGATGGTTTGATTTGAAAGTTCAAATCACTGTTTTCCATGAGAATTTGTAAACTTCTAATTACCTACCAAGGTAAATGCATGATATGTACTCATTAAGTTTCATTTTACCAAAGTTAGTAACAAAGTCATTAAAGTTCATTTTACCAGATTCAATAAAAAATTTGATTACAAGCTTGTATACTTTTTATAATGATTAAATTACTGCAGGAAGGATAGCAAGTCTTGATGGTAAACGTCGTCATGCGGGTGTGGCATCTCTTCATGATTGTATGTATGCTACAGGAGGTAGCAATGGTACTCTTTATCTACAAGGTTGTGAAAAATATGAACTAAGAATGAACAGGGTAAGAGTCTACACATAATTTTGATTAAAAAATTGAGGGGGGAGAGCAAAATTGGAAATGGATGTTTTGTCATTTTATGTGTGTTTGTTTTTTCAAAACTATTTTTATTATGTGCCAAGTCCAACAGTGAGTAAATTTGAATTAGTAAAAGTAAAATCAAACAAAAATGATAACAAAATTTCTTCATAATTTGATGTCAAAGATGAAAGTTGAGACATATTACTTAATTTCACCATACAGTTATCTAAACAGAACAGCAGGCATTATGTAATTTAGGAATTCATCCACTCACTCATTATCTTGTATGTCATTAAAATGTAAAATAAAATGAAAGTTTTAGAATATCATTTTTGAGTCCTGAATGGAAATCATTGTTTTTAACATCTGTAATGACTATTTTAAGTTTTTATGACAGAATCAAAACCATCTTTCATATCCAGAAAATAATTAGTGAGTGTGTGTCATCATTGACTCTCATTTGCCTATCATTGTGTAATAAGTCATTTTGTGAAATGGTTTGAAAACCCAGACATCTTAGTCCGGGGGCTGGGGGAGTTTATTCAGCTGATCGGGTAC